>NW_028227262.1:42195000-42795000 GCF_978045245.1 Mus caroli
TTCGTTTTCATCTTGACAGTGTGAGTTTGTATTTTATTTGGAGTGAGCTGCCTTGAATATATTTTCCTATGTCTCTCAAAGCTTCACTTGAACATGTCATGTACTACTTTAATTTTGATAATTTTTTTCTTTTATGTTCTTTTAGTCCATGTCTTTTGGGTGGTGTTTTTTTCTCTTCTGGTAGCTCTATTAGACAAATACTTGTTACAGATTTTGATTTCTTCAGAGCTTGTTTTGGAGGTTGGGAAGCACAGCTTCCAACTTGTAAACTCTTGATCTTCCTCTATTCAGGAAAGATCATCTTCTACCAAGCAGCTTCAAGAACAAAAGGAAGCAAATGATGTTCCAAGGGATGAAGTAGCACCTATCTAGCTAGTCAGGTTACCTTCAGCCAAATCAACACTGACAATGACTGGCATGAAAGATGTCACTGGGGTAGTAGATGTCATAGCCACTTCACTTCCTCATCCTTTTATCAGCTCTTAACCATAAATTTTAGGAGATGGAGTCACATGAGAATAAATTTTTTTATACATCCTGCAAGTATAGATATATTTATTCTCACTTGTGCCATGCTTGAAACATTGTTTTCTTTGACACCTTGGATAATGAAACTATGAGTTAAAATGTACACAGATTGATTTGTTGCATTTCTTGTGATGTTCTTGCATAAAAGTCTTCTATAACTAGTTGTTTATTTAATTACATTATGGAAAAACTATCCTTATCCAATACTGTTTTAATTTTATTCTCTTTTCATTTTAATATAGGAACAATTATAGTAAGAATTGCATAGGTAATAGGAAAGGAACATGTTAAACAGACCTGTGACTGTGGCTCAGTTTTTGCCTAGAATCAGCAGTATCCTAGCTTTCGTTGGCAGTATCACACAACTACAAAAATTTTTAGTTCACATGCATTACATTAAAAAGAATAGCCTTATCACAATATTAAAATTGTTCACATCTTTACTTTCTTTACTTGATCAACAAAATTAAATAACAAGTATGCTCTAGAAATTTCTCATTGTATATCTCAGTTAGTAGTTTTATCTTTGAAACCTTATGTGCTAAATAATGCAAATAAAATTTCTTCATGGTGATTAGGATTTGGGATGAAATTACCTTTTCGTAATTAAGTGATTTTATAATTGTGTAATGCACTCCTAATTGTATATTAGTAAGATTTATATTGGAAAATACAAATCTGTTTTTAGTGAAATAAGTATTGTATGCCTTTACCTTTTTGTTAGAAAACACGTATGCCCAGCTCTGAGCTTGCTGGGTTTAATGTATAAATTAAATATTTAGCTCTTTTGTAGTAAGGTATATAGTGTTACTTATTTTCTGTAGCTTTTCAAGCATGCCTTGTTGTGTTCATCTTTAATTTTCTCTGATTAGACTATACCTATTACTAGGTTTTAATGGTTCTGGCAATTGTACCCAAGGCCATATTCATGCTACGCAGGAACTCTAACACTAGACTATGTCACTAATTCATTACTAAAATGATTTTACTGTTTTCTAAAGTTGAAAAGTTGAAAACCATGTCAGTTTATATTTCCTCTACTTCTGGATCTTTATATTTTCTATTTATTAAAATAATATTAGTAATGTTTTACTTTCCCTGAAAGAGGAGAAAATTTCACTACTCTACTACTCAAAATGGGGATAAACTGCAATGGAATGTTAAATAGGTCAGGGCATTAAATGACAGGATACCACATATATGCTGAGTCTATGTCTTTATCAATTACTTTGATGACACATAAATTGGAACTTTATTCCCCCATTTCCATATTTATGAAGTTTCTGATCATTATGCTCTCATACTGAATTTTGTATTAAAAACTTATCTAGTAAGTCATGCTTATCACTAATTCAATTTTCTGTAATGTTCATTTGACTTTTTACTGACTCTGCATTGCAGACTTTAATTCTTTCTAAACTTTGCCAGCTCCCTTTAAGCCCCATTTTATATTATCAGCAACTCTTTATGTTAGCATCATTCTTTCATACATAGAATCCATGTTTTTTTTTCTTTCTTTTTTTCTTCCTTTGTACTAAGTTGGACATATTACATGGACAAGTCTTTCCCTCATCCTTCATCTTCTGGTAGCACCCTCTGAACACGTCGTTCTTGGTTGTGTTTTGTATCTTGAGTAAAAGTCTCATATTTCCTGTTATCACAGAATATCTCCTGATTTCACCATGAATTTTTTAAAATTTCACTGTTTATGAACACATGTTATCATTCTATCTAGGTTTTTAGTTCTCCAACTATCAAAGGACATGTCATTTTGCTTTCACAAAATGACTACACTGAGCTGTCAGACTTCTTATGTTAGATGTTAAGTTTGACATACGTTGACAGGCATTTCTGTTTTTGAATTACTATCATCTGGCCATTAGTGATTTGGTAACAGTCAGAGAAGCAATGATAGGATAGGACACAGTCTTGAATCCCATTCTAATATGCTATGGCAATGTCTTTAAAAATATGATTCGTTACTTTTAATTGTGTGTGTGTGTGTGTGTGTGTGCGCGCGCGCACACACATACACATAGTGGTGTTTGTGGAGGCCAGAAGAAGACATTGAACTCCTCAGAGTTGGTGTTACAAGTGGATGTGGGTTGCCTGATCTGGGAGCTAACAACCAAACTTGGGTTCTCTGTAAGAGCAGCACATGCACTTAATCACTGAGCCATCTTTACAGTCCCCCAAATCAACTCGTTTGGAACAATGTTCATACCCAAGCATTACATACTATTTTTCCTTTTATTCTTTTTTCTCCTACTTTCTTAAACTTAGGCTTTAAACTTCATAAATCTTACAGGAATCCTTGACACTCCAGTATTTTCCTATTTCACAACAAGTTCCTAGACTCTTGTCCTTTCACTCCCTCTCTCTTTCTCTAACACTCAAGAGCAAACATCTCAATATGATTATTTGTTTACCTTCATATATCACAAAGCATGAGGATCCAGTCGATGTTGCTTAGTTTTGTATATGCTATGTCTTCTACATGTCTGGTACTTCATGGGTTCTGGTACCTCAAAGTCTCGAACTTTAACTCAGCAAGGTATTCTAAACTCTTCACCCTTGAACTCCTAATTTATATGCTCCATCACAACCATTGGTACTGAAAAAGCTAAAACTTTACATTTGAAAGAAAGTTTTATCTATATCTTTCTCATATGTGGAACTTAAAGCTGTCATATCTGCCTATATTTTCAGTAAGTAGGAACCACAGAATAAAGAAATATGATACGTAAATGACCTACAATTTGTTTTTCAAATTATTTACCTTTTTAAAATTAACCACCCCTCAGTATAAAGTACTGCACACTCAACTGCAGGTATGTACAACTCCAGTGTGGTGGGATTTTCCTGGAGGGTGAGTTGGCTTGAAAGAATGAAACAGCATGTACGTTCCAAATTGCTTTTAGATATGTCTTTATCTACAACAGTTATTTAATTTTATGTGTATGACCAATTTGCCTGCATGTATGCATGCATGTACAATATGTGCAAGTCTGGTGCCCATGGAGGGCATAGAACATGAAGTTACGAATGGTAGCCAACCATCATGTGAGTGCTGGGAACTGAACGCAGATCCTCTGCAAGAACATCAAGTGCTCTGAAGGGTGAACCATCTCGCCAGCTCATTGTCATCTAGAATGCTACATTACTAACTGTAACAACCAATCCAGCTGTGCCTGCCATAGGGATTTATGAATTCCTGTGGAGTATTATTATGACACATCCCCTTTTCCAGGGATTCATTTTGACAGTGAAGATTGTGATAATGTGTTAACCTGCAACTAACTAATGTGAGAAAAATGTAGTATGTTATAATGTGAGAAGGGATAAGTTTTCTAGGCTCACTGTGAAATGGATAACTGTTATTTTGTGAATAGTACCTACTTAACATGGCATGATTATTCTCTGAATCAGGCTATGAATTAAAGACCTGGCATAGTTTATGATGCCAGAAGAATTGGTCCTTTATAAGAACTGCACTTTATTTGGATTTTTCTAATTATTCTATGTACCTATGAGTGCCAAAATCCCAAGCCAAAATGGTAAACTCAAATCAGCTAAGTTTGCAGCCAACTATATTGGTGTACCCATGGGCCCTAACTTATAAGACTGAAGTAGGAAGATTGCTAATTAAAGAACAGCCTTGGATCCATGTTGAGACCCTATTTGAAAACTGCTTGTACACATATTGTTTGTCTTTGATATATAGCAAGTTAATTAAATAATTTTTGAAAACAAGTATTCAGATGCTATATAGACTCACAAGGCTTTATCCTGCCTTTAACATTTGCTGTTAATCTATTATGTTATCTATCATGATATTTATGTGTAAAAATTTTATATTAAAACCTATTTTCTTTGTATATTAATCAAAATTTAATAATGAAGAAAATTGGTTAACTTCTTACTTGAGCCTAAGATTTAGAAGATCTAGATTTTTGACTCTGGAAAACATTACATCTTTGAGCACTTATCCAGAAACTATTTCTAAATTTTATAACCCAGTCAACAATTTCTCATTATTCCGTGTAATTCACTATAATAATATGTGATACAATGACTCGACAATATTAGTTTCCTGCTGAAAAAATGTGTCAAAAGAACTACTCATTTCTTTTGTTCTTTCTTTTTTCTAGCTGAGAGTCAGGAGGACTATTTCTACCAAGCATTAAAACAAGAGTGGTTCTCATGGATCCCGCTGTGAATGTCCACTGCTTATTTAGAGATGCTCAGTCAGGCTCCTGTTGTTGAAGGATCAACATTGATCATTTGTTCTGTTTTGGCTGGCTCATCCCTGGCAGCACTCTACTGGAAACGTAATATGTTTTCACATCACCAGATACTTCATGTCCACACTAGCACCTGTGATACAAACCAACTTGATGCTTTCTAGAGTAAGGAGCCCCTCATAAGAAACATTGGCATGTGGGAGGGATTCCTGAAATGACCTGTTCATCATTCAGCCTCACAGTAAAAAAAAATTCACTTTATAAATTGCCATTTCCTTTAGGTATTGCATTTGTTTGTCTGATTGATCAGTGAGCCTTAAGTTCTAAAAATTAAACTGCAAACAATCTCTTTGATATTTTTGCAGGTATGGAATGTGGGAATGAGTAAGCTTAAAACAAAAATAGAGGCATTCCTAATTTGAGCTTCAATCTATATAGAAAACATTTTAAAAGTGCCTATGCTTTAAGTATATAATAATTGTCAAGGAGAGAAAGTGGATAATTGAGGCAATCACTAATTAAATACAATCATTGTTTTCTTCCCAATAAAGGACATGGAATTATTTACATAAAACAAAGAAGGATCAAGAGAGGTAGAAAAGATGTTCATACATATATATATATATATATATATATATATATATATATATATATATTCTATTTTTAAGGAAATGATCCTCTCCATTGTATTGTTTCAATAGCTATTCATTAACCTACATGACTCAATTTCTAACTTTATAACCTGGCACTTGCTGTAACCACTCAAGCATCTTAAATCCCTGTTATCAGAAGGAAAATGCAGAATGAAGGCACAAAGTATGAAACCTGTTACTCTTGGACATCTCTTAGAAACCAAGCCAGCAGGTTAACAAAATGAAACAAAACAAAAAAATGGAGGCTCAGGTATATAAGATCTGGGAGTAACTAATCCATGGACACAAAATAGTTTTCACAATGATAAGTTTGTTCTTTGTTTTTACCAGTATATGAACAGTTGTTGCTATCTAGACACTCAAAAGAATCATCATAAAACATGCAGGTTGTGTCAGAATGAGTTGGCAGAACAATTCAATGAGAAGGATCATGAGAGGAACATCGCTGAACATGTGGACCATCTTTAGAGATAACTGACAGGATGTTATTCAGTTCATTGTTTTTGCTTTTCCTTCTTTTTGTTTATTTGTTTGTTTGTTTTATTCTACAGGGATGATGTAAATTATTCTTCTAGACCTGTAAGGACTCTCTCCCTTCCGTTAACATTTGTTGACTCCTTTGAGTGATACAACCTCATACCTGAGAAGAATAGAGCCTACACATGGTGTAGATGGACAGATACTCCCAGTAGCTTATAATCTTGAACAGGAAAACACTCTACCACGTCGTTTTGGCATGTTATAATGTATATAACATGTTGTAATGTATATAACAACTAACTCCTGAGCAATGCAAGTCTTAGTTTCTTCTTGTTCTGTTCAACAATGAAGTGAAGATGGAGATTTAATGAATATGGAAGATCTTGCATTTGCAAACTGTTCAACCTTATGACACATTGATTAGTTCTCTAACAATTTATGGCCTCTTTAATTGGCAAAGTAATAGAACAAAGGTTGGGATTGGCTGGCCATATTTCAAATAAGGGAGCCCAGTTTCATATTGTTAACATAAACATACTAGACTTAAGGGGTATCAAGACTTAAGGGCTATCAAACAAGATTTCCTGAAAATTATTTACCATTAAAAATCTAAAAATACCTCATGTTAGTGATAATACTTATCTTTAGTTTGACTAGTATTTATCTATCACTAAATGTTTACCTCATTGAATTAAGATGAATATTTCTTTAAGAGGATATGTAAGGTTCTCTTTCTAAGAACTAGGAATGAGTATAGGATATATATTGCACATAGATTATACTGCTAGTATTGGTTCTACCTAGGCTTGACTGAGTTTCAAATCCTTATGCAATGGTATTGCAGCAGTATTGCAACATCATGCCTATGTCTGAGTACACATTACAAGAACCTATTCTTTGTCTATGATGAATGAACCTCTTTTGAATCATCCATTCCCAATGGCTCGGCCTTCGCTCACTGGCCAGCTGTGACTTATACTTTTTTCAGGAGTTAAGACATCTCTCAGAAAAATCACTATCCAGGTGACATGAAATAGAGACCAAACAGAGTTTACCTAGGTGGTGTCCAAGCAACAACAAACCATGATTTTTAAGGCCATAATTAAACCCTTGTAATTTAAATGTTCTTAGAAAACTAACAATATTTGAGGACATTTCCCTTTCTACACACACACACACACACACACACACACACACACACACACACACACACAAGTACTCATGCAAACTTATATATGCACCCAGAATGAGACAAAGTAGATTGTGGAGTCTCCTTACATTCTGTCCTACATACACAATTAACAGTGATTCCATTATGACCAGAAAAAGAACATAATTCAATACACTTTGTGTGGTTTATTACAGCTTTCATGACATTAACTAATTGTTATCATCATCATCATTTAAAAATCTTCTCACATTTTGCTCACTTTAGACGTCATAAAAATAAGTGGAAGACAATATTCTTTAGTCTATTTAAAAACAGTTCAAAACAGGACCCCTAATGAAGGAGCTATAGAACGTACCCAAGGAGCTAAAGGGGTCTGCAATCCTATAGGAGGAACAACAATATGAACTAACCACTACCCCTGTCCCCCGAGCTGTGTCTCTAGTTGCATATGTAGCAGAGGATGGTTTAGTCAGCCATCAGTGGGAGGAGAGGTCCTTGGCCTTGCGAGGATCATATGCCCCAGTACAGGGGAGTGCCAGGGCCAAAAATCAGGAGTGGGTGGGTTAGGGAGCAGAGCAGGGGGAAGGCATAGGGGGGTTTAGGGATAGCATTTGAAATGTAATTGATAAAATATCTAATAAAAAAGGGTAAAAAAAAGTTCACCATTATTAAAAATATTTTAAATTACTTAAAATATCCTGGAAGCTGGGAATATAGCTCATTGGCAGAGCAGTTTGCCCTGCATGTTCAAAGAGTTAGGTACAATTGCCAGTAACACACACACACACACACACACACACACACACACACACACACGATCATGGCTTCTCTTATGTTTATATAATACCTGTTTTTTTTTTAAATAAGAAAATGAAATAGAATGCAGATACCATTAATAGAATATGCAAACATAACAATGTACACTTTCATTAACAAGCATGGAAACTATGGCAGAGTTTACCTCAACTGTCATTTTGAGTCTTAGAGAACAACTATCAAATCTAAGAGAAATGGCTAAATCAGCATTTTAATAAAGCTACAACAGAGCACAGCCACTTTGTGTTAATAATAGATGTGAACCCTAGATGAATCACTCGGGAGACTTAGCTTTAAAGTCTATGCCTGCCTTTGAGTTGTTACATGAGGGTTAAGTCAAAAGCCATATATATTTTAAGAAGTCATTTGTTGACTTTATGCTTAAGCACATAAAAATGACCAAATAAAGTTAATAAAACAGTATGTTTCTAAAGTTTTAGTGGTGTGAATTAATACCATATTTTCTTTATCTCCCTACACTATTAACATTTGAGTTTATAGGACAAAGGTGAATTCCATTCTGCTGGATTAATACTGTATGAAGAATTGAGAGTCACATTTTGAGCCAAGTTATGGGAGAACATCAGAGCCTGCGAGAAAGGACAGGAAATACGTTTTAAAAAAAAAGTAGAAGGATTACTTTCTGAGAAATGTGGTCAGTTGTTCAAATCATGGCAAGCAAATGCAAGATTCCATCAGGCATAAGTTAAATATGTGTTATGATTCAACATACAAGGATCAATAAGTAGATACCATAGATATCAATAACAGTGGAATGAAAAGCCATGGAATTATTGTTCAAGTTTTAGAATGAAGCCAAATTGGGACCTAAGGCAAGGAGAGGGTTTAGAAGCTGAGACAGCTTGTTCATCAAGTATAATGACCTGAATTCAGAACCTCAGCATCTGTATAAAGATCTGGGCATAACAATGAATGTGCCTGTAGCCCTAGCACTGTTGGTGGCAAAGAGAGGATGGTCACAGTGGCTAGCCTTCCACTAGCCAGCTTCACTCAGTGAGAGACTGTATCATAAGAGAATAAGGCAAGGAGTAATGGAAGTAGGATATCCAATATCCTGACATAGCCTCCACACATGAATGTGTATACAATACCCCCCTCCCCGATACAGCTATACACACTAGTAAAATGAGATCTAGTACACCATTCCATCATTTGGTAAGACATGAAGACAAGAAGCAACCTGAATGTCTATAGTAAATGAAATGGATTGATATTCGAAGCATATCAACATGTATTTGGTAATGTAAAGCTATAAAGAATTGCCAAATAACAGGCACACTCATGCGGATGGCATTGGGAATAAGGTATAAAGTAGAGTCAGGTAGCATGACTACAGTGTAGGTGTCCCTGTGATTACTCTGGCTTCAGAGGATATTAAATTTTAGCACAGTAAGATTACTTACTCCTGCATCAGAAACACATCAGCCTAGCTTGGACTGAGCCCATAACTGGACACATCTAATCCTGAGAATAGCATGTTGGTGCTGAAAGCTGAGTAGCTATGACAGGATAGAAACAGAAGCTGAACTGAGGAAATGTGGCTCACAGAAAGCACATAATCAGCTTAAGTCCGCAGCAGGGTAATAAGAGAGAGGAAGAACTACACCACGACTGTCCCACTTTTCCATCTTTGCTTTGTCCTTTAGTGATCACAGAATAGTCCATCTGAAGTAGCCACAGTGGGGATTCTTCTAGAGCTCTGAGGATAATCCATGTGGATATGCCCAGATCAAGGAGAAATTACAGTGTCCTGGGGAGGCTTGCAACAGAAAGGTTTTCCTGGGTCAGGTGTCAATTTTTATAATGTATAGACATTGGTTTTATAGTCTGGCTATGTATTAGATCATGTATAGAAGTTTGTCCATGGTTGTCAGAAAGGATCTGTGTCTCCAAGAAATTTGGACTTAAATGGCTTAGGATAGAGCCCAAAGATTCCTAGCATGGAGATGACAAAACACATTTCCACTTTGATATTTATAAAAAGGTGATGTGTCCTGGTCTATAGTAACATTGACATTGACCATTGTGTGTCTTCACATAATCACTTTGCTTTCTCCTCCTTATTGATAAACTGCATGTGCTTGTGCCTATTATGAGCATCAAGAGAATATAGAATGTAAACTAAGGCAGTATAAACACCATGAAGAATTCCACAGATGGTCTGCTGTATGTATATGTGTCTGATGTATTGGGAATGGAATCTAACTTTACTGGGAGTGTGCTCTGTGCACAAAGATCTAACAAACAAAAGACTAGCTAATGTCTCTAAAATGAAAACAGCTTTAGTAGTAGAACCAGATGATTTTATTCCTTTTTTTAAACTCTTGGAAGCCAGACTGACTGGTAGCAATTTAGCAATAGATGCCGGATCACAAAACATTATTCCTGAAGATGAATAACTAGGTTGTGATAATGGTAGACATTAATTTTTCTTATCTGTAAACAAAAGAATACATGAAAGCAAAGATAAAAATCTAAGGTCATATAATTCCACACTTTATTTTAAAGTCTTAAAAAATTATATGTGACATGTTCATGTCCTTGTATGAGTATGTCCCATGGGTGTAAATTCAGAGGGGGACCACAGGTTGACTTCAAGTGTCTTCTTTCATCACTCATCACCTTATTTGTTCAGACATGGTCTCTCACTGAACTTGGAAGTCTCCACTTTGACTAGACTGAATAGCCAGTGAGCCTGCAGGATCCATCATCCTCTACACACACATACACACACCAGTGTTGAAGTTATAGAACACTCCACTGCACCCCATTTTATGTAGGTATAGAGACTGAAGTTCAGGGTCTCAGACTTACATAGGAATCATGCTACCCACTGACTCACCTTTCCAGCCCTAAATATATTTTTATATAAGGAATGTTCAGCAATTCGGCTTGAGTGATGTGGAATCAAAGGGTTCCACCCCAGCAGGGTTGGCCCTACACTGGTTTTGTAGAACACGATCAAAGGGACTGGATCTCCAATCTAGTGCTGCATCAGAGTTAACCTCAGCTCTGTACAATGATATACTGGGGGGACTCAACGACAGATCTATGGAATCAGATTATCCTTGAGAAATGGTTGGCCACTTACTGCCATAATAGATTACCTAGATAACTTAAAAGCTACCTGTCTAGTCTTGGCCAGAGTGGTAAGGTGTGTGTGTATGTGTGTGTGTGCATGTATGTGTGAACCAGAGAAGCAGCTCTGGGTTTCTCAAACTTCAGTGTGCATGTGAACAGTGGGAGATCTCATTAAAAGTAAGATTTGGTTCAACTGGCCCTGAGTGGGGTCTGAGCGTTTGCCCTTATTATAAATTCCCAGGTGAGATCTCTGCTGATTTTGAGTAGCGAGGACCTTGGTGGCATAGAAAAAGACCCAAATCTCCCTTCAAAAGTAGTTGATAGATTTCAAGGATGAATAACCTGGGGACTTAATTACATTAGAAGGAATCATCACAAAACACCTCATTTTAATCCTATTTAATGAGAGCTTGGCTAAAGGTCATGAATTTCTGGTGCCAAATGATACACTGGGTGGCAGAATTAAAGAGAACCTTCCTGAAGTCACTGATGTCTGTTTCTAATACAAAAGAGCACCCAAGGACAGCCAGAATACATCAAACTCATTTATTTTTCAGGGACTACATCCCATTTAATGTTAAAAAATCTATGTAGTGACATGCATATGTGTGTGTGTGTGTATGCATATATATATGAAAATGATGCTACCACAGTGACAGAACAGTGGAAATATATGTTTCTCAAGATGATTATTTGCTGTTTATTTTTGTGTTACGGAATGAAGGTCTGAAAATGAATGCTTTTCAAAGGCGGTGTCCCTTACAGCACATTTCATGGCTTTAGTGAGTACCCCCCCCCCACTGATACAGTAAGAGCCTGACTCATTTCCTTCCCCCTGCATACTATGTTACAACTGAAACTAGGATATATGGTAAGTCAAAAATGCCCAGTAGGTCTGGTAGCTTTTGGTTATTCTGCCAGCTTTTAGGTGGCATTCAGGTTGTAAAAAAGCACGAGAAAATTGTAACTACAGCCTGCATTTGGAGGTTTCTGAATGGAAGAGAGATTTGATCAGATAATCATTAACTCTACTGGACAAAACAGATAGATGTCTGACATGCTCCCTCACAACCTTCAAGATGTTCTTTGTTGTTTTCTTGAAATTTTTCAGGCTGCGCCTGTCTTGTTCACAGCATTACTGTGTGCATGGCTTCTAATAGAGCCCATAATGAGAATATTTATTTCCTTGTCTTTCACCCTCAAGACTGTCAAGAATGTCAGAACAGCTCAAGGAAGGAGATTTCAGAGATGCTGACTGCTGTCAATGGAGACAGACATATTTCAGTAGTCTGTGGCAATTTTTAATAACTTTCTCTGTGGGAAGAGGGAAGGAGTTAGGCACCTCATCTTCAGGCAATGCAGCCCCCTCACTCCATCATGTTGCGTCCTTTTCAGTGCTACCATTACACCAGGGAAGGGAAGTATACTGAAGATACACCTCTAAGAGGAATCATTGGAGTCGCTGTCAGGTTTCTGAAGCTTAATACTGTCAAGGTGCTCATAGAAAAATTAGCAAAACTCCCCATCTTTAGTTTAATCAGATTACGTATTTATGAGTGCTAGTTTGAACAAATGTCACCAGAATCAAAATACATGTTGATATTAATGGTTTCTTTAAAAAAAGGATAGGCCCCAACAATGTAAAAACACTTAATAAAGACATTCATTAGCATTTATTGAGTTATAATTATGGTATAATGTGACTAAAAGGGATCTGAGAGATTTGTTGTGAATTCTTCTCTTACAAGACAGGAAGAGCGAGGCCTGGAGATTTCAAAATATTTGCGCAATTTAAGATAGTGATTTGAATCAGAACCAGGAATAGCCCTTGCGTCTGTAAGCTTAGCACTTCTGATTTCATTTGTAAGAAAAAGAATTCCTAAGGAACAAGTCTCCTTTTCAAATACGCAAGCCCCAGAAAGAAGCCCTAACAATCCCGTATCTCAGACAGGTTTTGCTTGCTGCTTTCTGTCAAGCAGTGTGCTTGGTCTCCAACTGCAAGCTTTCAAGCCTTCTCACTAATTGTTTTCTCTGCTGGAAATGGTAAATGTGACAGATTAAAAAGGAAGTTACAGAGGTGAGACTTGTCTCAGTTGTTGAGTTTACCAAAGAAGCTCAAGGATTATCTACCTGTGAACTCCAGAACCCAGAAAAAAAGCTTTGTGATGGGGTATATCATCATTTTACTGCTAGGGAGCCAAAGACCGGTGGGTGCCTGTGGATCTTTGGTCAGTGAACCTAGCCTGCCTGAAATCTCCAGACCCAAGAGAAACCCTGTCTCAAAATAGATCACAATAAACAAACAAACAAAACATTTAGCAAACTAAGGTGGGTATCTCCTAAGGAATGCCCTAAGGTTGACCCACCACCTTGTGTACACATACATGCACACACACATACACATGCACACGTGCATATACTCGTTGTGAGTGCCTATTACACAAAAAGAAGTTACAATTTTGAATACAAGAAAGAAATAGTAGTTTCAAACAGCAATTTTCAAAGTTTGCTCTTTCAGCCACAAATGTCAAACAAAAATTTTATGGGATCGTGATAGTAGATAAACTAAGTCATATTTCCCAAGAATAGATATTATCAATCTTTTATATAGAAAATATTTCTTTGCTTTAATTTTACATGTATGAGTGTTTTGACTTCATATATATTCATGTATTACAGGAATTCCTGGTTCCTAAGAAAGCCAAAAGAGAGTTTAGATCATCTGAAACTGACTATGAGCCACTGTGTAGATGTTGGGAATTGAACGTGTGTTCTCTGGTGCTCCTACCTGCTCAGCCAGCTTTCCATCCACTGAGTTTATCAAGTTCATCATTGAAATGGAAACTCAGCAGTTAAGAGCCATGGCTGCTCTTGAAGGGGACCCAGGTTTGACACTCAGGACCTACATGACAGCTCACAAAAGTGTGTAACTTTAATTCTGGGAACCTGAAACCAAGTTTTGATCTCAAAAACTAGATATATGTGTGCACATATACATTCAGACAAAATAATCACACATAAAATATCCTTAGTGAAATTCTAGTATCACTACTTAACCCTAAATGTGTGATAACTTTTGCTTGGCATTTTTCAGTATTATTCTTTATGAACATAACCACAACATTTCTCAGGGAATGAGGTGACTGCTTAAAATACTGGATTTCTTAGTGTCCTATGCCCCTAGATGTGATTAACTATTTCCTTAGTTATGGTAACAGTTATAGACTATCACTACACCTGACTTAGGAGGAGCTGGCAGGAAACACTGGGGATTAGCAAGTTAGCTGCTCCTGGCCCTGGAGGTAGAGTAGCCTCACGTATCTGAGCCTTTTTATTTGTGGGATCTGATGCTAAGTCTAGGCAGTTGTACCGAATAGAAGTAAATCCCTGCATACACAGCTGGTATCCAGAGTGCTGGAAAGTTACTGTTGATATAGAAAATCAAAGCACACATATTTGGTTACAGAAGCTTAATGTGGACAGTCCATAGATCCCTTCGCAGACAGAGCATAGGAGAAAATGGCTAAGCACCATCTTTTTCTTTTAACCTGCACAGACAGAAGAGGTACTCAAAGTCTAGCTACATCACCTGACCAAACGAGAGGATTCTGACTCTGACAGACATGGACATCTTTTCCTTTGTGCCAGGCATATGGTGACATGGGACATTTGTACAGTCTTATATTTTCTGATTCTAATTATATGAGAATTCATAACAGCTTTTACATAGAAGGACTATGGAAATCACTATGAATGATACTGTCCCCTCAGTTGGTATCAAGAGGGAAAACATTCTTCAAGAAAGGTATCAGCCAGTGAAATGTGCACACGTAGACACATGTATCTGTACCTCCAGAATGGGGTGGCGGGCCACACAGAAGGACCATTCCCTGACCTCGACGGACTGACACAGTGCTTCTTGTTCTTGTCTTAAAGTTTTCAAGATCTGTTGGGAGAAATGAAGGAAAACACATTTAAGCTTTACAGCCCTAAGGTACCATGGGGCACTATGACAATTTCCAAGAAGGTAGTTGTGCTGAAAAATAAAAATTTGGATTGCACTTAAACCAGGGAAATTCTGATTAACTGATACTGAAACTTTTATCAATATTTTCCTTTACTCCCATTCCCTTGCTAAATTGTCCAATAAAGCAGGCACTTTCCTTTTGTGTCTATTTTGACTCAGAATAACTAAAATTAAGTGTGTAATTTAGTTCCTCAGATAACACTAGTCGATTTTTGAGTACTCAATAACCACAGACCACATTGGGTAATGCACATAAAAACACTTATATCATTCTTGAAAACTCCACTAGACATTACCAACTTAGGCAAAGAAACTGAAATTTGTATGACCTCCTGTAGCTAAGTGTCATTGTTATTATACAATCTCTTGTTTCTGTTCATTTCATTTCACAGATCTATTTTATGCAATGATATTTTCTTTATAGATATTAAACTCCTCTCTCTCTCTCTCTCTCTATCTATATATATATGTATGTATATACATACATAAACATATGTGTGTATGTGTTTGTGTGTATGTGTGTGTATCTGAGCACGCCTTACTACGATTCTTAGTTACAGTCCTGAGATATAGTCCAAGCTGGCCTTGAACTCACAATCTGAAATACACTATCCTTATGCCCTTATGCTGCACTCTTCCAGGGGCTGGGATTATTAGATTCTATTCTTCTATGTACACATTATATGTTTATGTATGTGTATGTGTACATGTATGTGTACATGTATATATAAGTACAGTATACACAGATGTATTTGGAATTAAAACAGATCATTTTGAATTCTTATCTGTTTTTAAATATTGAAAAGTGGGTAATCATCATTTTGAGGAGAAACTTCTACTTATAAAAGAAAGGGAAGACATTTATAGCCCAAAGAACCTAGTAGAGCCCAAAGTACCTAGAAGAAACAAATAACTAGTTGCAAATAAATAGGATGATATAAAATACATGTAATAAAGTGGAAGCTGGTTTTTGACAGAGAATTCTCACCTCCTATGTCACCAATATGAATTCTCTTAATAATGAGCATGGAAGGATTCATTATTTCATTTTCCCTCCTGTCCTAATTATGCAATCTAAAACTCAATTATGGACTTAAGTCTTTTCTGACTCAAGTATGTCATACAAGGTTACAAGTCATGTAGTTGTACCTACTGGGATAGAAGAAAATTGACTTCTCCCTTGGCCATTTGAATGGCTGCTTTACCATGAAAAGATTACCTCATGAGAGATAACAGCAATTATATAACAATCATATGAGCTCAGGATCATGCCTGTTTATCCCTACTGTGAAACCTACTAAGGCTGATAATACTTGTGAGTGATAGGGTCACATGAGCCCGAACAACCTTTCCCTAGTTCCAAACTGACAATGCTTTATACCCAGTTTAGTTTCAGGGAAAGTTCAGGATACATTAAAAGCTACACATTGGGACATGGGACATTTGTACAATCTTATATTTTCTTGTCTTCACGCAGTTTTATTTTAAAACTGGATAAAGCTTAAGCCTATACAGGGTTTTTATTGTTGTTATTTTTAGACAAGTTTCACTTGGTACCTCCAGAGCACAAATACTGTGAGAGTGATGATTCTGCCTTATGCTGGCTCAAAATCTCTGTCAATTCCTTCAATGCAGGACCTAATCACATCAATCCACAGACTATTATAGTGATGGGGGAAGATGGGTTAAATGAAGGAGACACACTGTCTGCACATGAAGAAACCAAACAATGCTAGAATCCAAATTTACATTTATGTTGTAGTGTATAGCTTTTCATTCAAAAATGTCTTAGTAGCTTTTCTATTGCTGTAATAGGTCATTGTGATAAATTCATTTCTTGAAGAAAGTGTTTAATTTGGGACTCATTATTCTAGAGAGTTAGAGTCTATTTCCACCATGGGAAGGAATATGGCAGGAAGCAGGCAGGGAGGCAGGGCGCTTCAGTAGTAACTGAGAGTCTTCATTGTTATACTGGTTGATTTTGTGTGTCAACTTGACAAGCTGGAGTTATCATAGAGAAAGGATCCTCCCTAGTGGAAATGCCTCCATGAGATCCAGCTGTGGGGCATTTTCACTATTAGTGATGAAGGGTAGGAGGGCCCATTGTGGGTGGTGCCATCCATGGGCTGGTAGTCCTGGGTTCTATAAGAAAGCCAGCTGAGCAAGTCAAGGCATACAAAGCAGTAAGTAGCATCCTTCCATGGCATCTGCATCTGCATCTGCTCCTGCTTCTTGACTTGCTTGAGTTCCAATCCTGATTTCCTGTGGTGATGACTGCAATGTGGAAGTGTGAGCTGAATAAATCTTTTCCTCCCCAACTTGCTTCTTGGTTATGGTGTTTGTGTAGGAATAGAAACCCTGACTAAGACAATTGTGATCCACAAGCAGGAGGGAGAGGGAAAGAACCCGAATTTTTGAAACCTCTAAGCCTATCCCCACTGGCACACCTCCTCCAAAAGGACCACACCTTGTGATCTTTCCCAAATAGTTATACTAATTGGGGACAAAACATTCAAGTATATAATCCTATGGACTATATACCCAAAAACTACAAATAGATTCTATGTTATGGTTGGGGAAAATGCTATTTTTTTCTTTATTTAAGGAAATAATATGAAAGGAAATAAAGTAGTGATTTTTATATAAAGATTTTCATGGAATTTTAAAACATTTCAATTATTTTAAAACTTTATTCTTATAAGAGATACTGGATCCCAATAAATGAATTCCTACAGTTTGGTTCTTAGCATGTGTCATCTACATTTTTGTGTAGTTAACCCATCCAATTTTCAGAGTGGCATAAAAATAAAGAATACTCAATCCATTTAGACATAAGCAAACATTATTATTTTTTCTTTTTTTTAAAATATTTTTATTACATATTTTCCTCAATTACATTTCCAATGTTATCCCAAAAGTCCCCCATAGCGCCCCCCACTTCCCTACCCACCCATTCCCATTCTTTTGGCCCTGGCATTCCCCTATATTGGGGCATATAAAGTTTGCAAGTCCAATGGGCCTCTCTTTCCATTGATGGCCGACTAGACCATCTTTCGATACATATGCAGCTAGAGACAAGAGCTCCGGGGTTCTGGTTAGTACATCATGTTGTTCCAACAATAGGGTTGCAGATCCCTTTAGCTCCTTGGGTACTTTCTCTAGCTTCTCCATAGGGAGCCCTGTGATACATCCAATAGCTGACTGTGAACATCCACTCCTGTGTTTGCTAGGCCCCGGCATCATCTCACAAGAGACAGCTATATTTGGGTCCTTTCAGCAAAATCTTGCTAGTGTATGCAATGGTGTCAGCGTTTAGAAGCTGCTTATGAGATGGATCCCTGAATACGGCAGTCTCTAAATGGTCCATCCTTTCATCACAGCTACGAACTTTGTCTCTGTAACTCCTTCCCTGGGTGTTTTGTTACCAATTCTAAGAAGGGGCACAGTGTCCACACTTTGGTCTTCATTCTTCTTGAGTTTCATGCGTTTAGCAAATTGTATCTCATATCTTGGGTATTCTAAGTTTCTGGGCTAATATCCACTTATCAGTGAATACATATTGTGTGAGCTCTTTTGTGATTGTGTTACTTCACTCAAGATGATGCCCTCCAGGTCCATCCATTTGGCTAGGAATTTCATAAATTCATTCTTCTTAATAGCTGAGTAGTACTCCATTGTGTAAATGTACCATAATTTCTGTATCCATTCCTCTGTTGAGGGACATCTGGGTTCTTTCCAGCTTCTGGCTATTATAAATAGGGCTGCTATGAACATAGTGGAGCATGTGCTCTTTTTACCAGTTGGGACATCTTCTGGATATATGCCCAGGAGAGGTATTGCTGGATCCTCCGGTAGTACTATGTCCAATTTTCTGAGGAACCGCCAGACTGATTTCCAGAGTGGTTGTACAAGCTTGCAATCCCACCAACAATGGAGGAGTGTTCCTCTTTCTCCACATCCTCGCCAGCATCTGCTGTCACCTGAATTTTTGATCTTAGCCATTCTGACTGGTGTGAGATGGAATCTCAGGGTTGTTTTGATTTGCATTTCCCTGATGAGCAGAATAAAGAAATGGTACATGGACCTAGAAAAATGGCTCAGTGATTAAGAGAACCTGTTCATTTTCCGAAAGACCTGGGTTCAGTTCCCAGAACACAGCAGCAGCTCACAACAGTTTGAATATCCAGTTCCTGCAGATCTGATACCTTGTGTGAACTCCACAGTACTGGCCACATATGATGTACATGCACACATGCAACAGTCATAAGAAAAGTCAATAAATTTTCCAAAAATGGGGAAAAAACCTAAAATAACATGTACAACTTTCAAATGTTCGACTTGAGCTTTCAACAACAAAAGGAGATCACGGGAATACAAATTGGAAAGGAAGAAGTCAAAGTGTCACTTTTTGCAGATGATATGGTAGTGTATATAAATGACCCTAAATATTCCACCAGAGAACTCCTAAACCTGATAAACAGCTTCAATGAAGTAGCTGGATATAAAATTAACTCAAACAAGTCAATGACCTTTCTCTACACAAAGGATAAATAGGCTGAGAAAGAAATTAGGGAAACAACACCCTTCTCAATAGTCACAAATACTATAAAATGTCTTGGCATGACTCTAACTAAGGAAGTGAAAGATCTGTATGATAAGAACTTCAAGTCTCTGAAGAAAGATATTAAAGAAGATCTCAGAAGATGGAAAGAGCTCCCATGTTCATGGATTGGCAGGATCAACATTGTAAAAATGGCTATCTTGCCAAAAGCAATCTACAGATTCAATGCAATCCCCACCAAAATTCCAACTCAATTATTCAACGAATTAGAAAGGGCAATCTGCAAATTCATCTGGAATAACAAAAAACCTAGGATAACAAAACTCTGCTCAAGGATAAAAAAAACCTCAGGTGGAATCACCATGCCTGACCTAAAGCTGTACTACAGAGCAATTGTGATAAAAACTGCATGGTACTGGTATAGCGACAGACAAGTAGACCAATGGAATAGAATTGAAGACCCAGAAATGAACCCACACACCTATGGTCACTTGATCTTTGACAAGGGAGCAAAAACCATCCAGTGGAAAAAGACAGCATTTTCAACAAATGGTGCTGGCACAACTGGTGGTTATCATGTAGAAGAATTCGAATTGATCCATTCCTATCTCCTTGTACTAAGGTCAAATCTAAGTGGATTAAGGAACTCCACATAAAACCAGAGACACTGAAACGTATAGAGGAGAAAGTAGGGAAAAGCCTTGAAGATATGGGTACAGGGGGAAAATTCCTGGATAGAACAGCAACGGCTTGTGCTGTAAGATCGAGAATCGACAAGTGGGACCTCATAAAAATGCAAAGCTTCTGTAAGGCAAAAGACACCGTCAATAAGACAAAAAGGCCACCATCAGATTGGAAAAGATCTTTACCTATCCTAAATCAGATAGGGGACTAATATCCAATATATATAAAGAACTCAAGAAGGTGGACTTCAGAAAAGCAAATAACCCCATTAAAAATGGGGCTCAGAGGTAAACAAAGGATTCTTACCTGAGGAACACCGAATGACTGAGAAGCACCTGAAAAAATGTTCAGCATCCTTAATTATCAGGGAAATGCAAATCAAAACAACCCTGAGATTCCATCTCACACCAGTCAGAATGGCTAAGATCAAAAATTTAGGTGACAGCAGATGCTGGCAAGGATGTGGAGAAAGAGGAACACTCCTCCATTGTTGGTGGGATTGCAAGCTTGTACAACCACTCTGGAAATCAGTCTGGTGGCTCCTCAGAAAATTGGACATAGTACTACTGGAGGATCCTGCAATACCTCTCCTGGGCATATATCCAGAAGATGATGCAACTGGTAAGAAAGACACATGCTCCCCTATGTTCATAGCAGCCTTATTTATAATAGCCAGAAGCTGGAAAGAACCCAGATGCCCCTCAACAGAGGAATGGATACAGAAAATATGGTACATTTACACAATGGAGTACTACTCAGCTATTAAGAAGAATGAATTTATGAAATTCCTAGTCAAATGGATGGACCTGGAGGGCATCATCCTGAGTGAGGTAACACAGTCACAAAAGAACTCACACAATATGTACTCACTGATAAGTGGATATTAGCCCAGAAACTTAGAATACCCAAGATATAAGATATAATGCTATACACATGAAACTCAAGAAGAAGGAAGACCAAAGTGTGGACACTGTGCCCCTTCTTAGAAATGGGAACAAAACACCCATGGAAGGAGTTACAGAGACAAAGTTTGGAGCTGAGACGAAAGAATGAACCATCTAGAGACTGCCATATCCGGGGATCCATCCCATAATCAGCTTCCAAAGGCTGACACCATTGCATACACTAGCAAGATTTTGCTGAAAGGACCCAGATTTAGCTGTCTCTTGTGAGACTATGTCGGGGCCTAGCAAACATAGAAGTGGATGCACACATTCAGCTATTGGATGGATCACAGGGCCCCCAATGGAGGAGTTAGAGAAGTACCCAAAGAGCTAAAGGGATCTGCAACCCTATAGGAGGAACAACAATATGAACTAACCAGTACCCCCCGGAGCACGTGTCTCTAGCTGCATATGTATCAGAAGGTGGCCTAGTTGGCCATCAGTGGAAAGAGAGGCCCATTGGTCTTGCAATCTTTATATGCCTCAGTACAGGAGAATGCCAGGGCCAAGAAATGGGAATGGGTTTTTGAGAGAGTCGGTGGGGGAGCATGTGGGAGACTTTTCGGATAGCATTGGAAATATAAATGAAATAAATACCTAATAAAAAATGGGATCCAGATTTTTATTTTATGAATGCCATTAATTTTAAAAATATTTGAATGCTCAGAGTATATTCATATGACTTTCGAGGAAATATTTAGAAATATTTGTTTATAATTGATAAAAAAATTCCAGATGGTGTAACTGACTTACTCTGAATGGAAAAGCTAGCTGTCTTTGGACAGACCTGAGTTTGGAAATCATTTCTGCCACATATTAGCTGTGGTGGTCTTGTCATTTAATGACATGTAATTTTGGGGTTACATGTGCTTGCTTTAAATGAAGAATCATGGCAACAGTTAAAGGAAATGCTATGAGAAAAAGGATCTATTCAAGCACAAATCCTGTTATGCTGCAAGGTTACTGTTCAGTATAAGCTCTGTCCACCAAGGAATGTTGTGATCCCATGGAAAACCACGCCATAAGCATCTCATTTTAAAAGGCATCCAAGTTGCAAATACACAGCAGAGTAAGCTGTGGGTGCTAAGAAAAAAAATGATATATATGCCCATATTTTTGAAAATATAAAAAGCCCCTAGCTGATATTTTCAATATTATAATCCACCAATAAGTAGTAACATGGTAAGTCAAATACGTATATATATGGATGAGCAACCTTTATACTTGTACACTCATGACCAAGCTTGTTATTGGCAATATTTATAACAAACCTAATAAATGAAAAATATACAATGTTCATTATAGAATATATTTTTCAACCTAATCCAGCACTAAAACAAACAAACAAACAAACAAAGAAACAAATCTGTGAAAGTTAGGGTCAAGCTTCACAGAGTTTATCCCAAATGACTGTTCAAACTATATGGATATTCGCTGTGACATAGCTTTTTGGTCTGGTTACTTAAGTGTATGCATGTGTGTATGTACATTCTGTTGTTGTGGGGTTTCAATAGTAAAGATTATAAATAAAATACATACAACATATTAAATATAAATTAACATATTTCCAGTCACTTTACATTATAATCTTAATCTAGATAAGATTAAATAATGATCATAGCCACTATTAAAGAAAACACATTATGGGTAACATTTCTTCACCATGACCATCATGTAACTTGCAACAGTACCTGTTTGCAAATGATACTGAAGTTATGCTAGAATGTACCTAGTAATATTCTTACACATCTCCATCTAGTTCCATTAGGGCTCCAGTTCTCCATTCATAGGTAATGTATGAAAGTTTAGTGCTAATGCAGGAAAGTTCACTAATTCAATGTTCATGCACCTGGAAATCTGTCAAGACAGTATAGTTATGTTTCCTCTGGAGCCACTGAGAGAGACTTCGTATCTTCACTAGGAATGTGTAATGTCAAGGACAAAGCACACCTAAGCCAGTTAATTGACAAAGATAAAGTGTATGCAAATGAATCTTTTATCCATGAATGTAAGGGCAGCTCTACTACAATGCAGTGTGCTGACTAGGGATATCATTCTCAAATCTTCCCTTGGTTTCCACTATGCATAACAACTTCATGTGGAATTTGAAATATTAGGACAAAGAATGAAACAAGAGGAGGAGGAGGAGGAGGAGGAGAAGGAGAAGGAGGAAGAGAATCAGGAACAACACTAGTAAGAGAAAGGAATATCTCCCTGTTAGGAAAGTAACTGGCCTATTCTTTTTAAGATCTCCCTTTAACTCATGCATTTAATTACTAAAATCACAGCTGAATATAAAACACAATGTATGCACAAAGAATTAATATCAATGTACCACAGTTTCTTTTTTAAAAAGCAGTTTCTTAAACTAGCTTTACCTATGGTCATTGATATGCAATGCACAGACCGTAAAAATAACTACCTCTAGTTTGTGGTGACTCTCTTTGTCACTATTTTATGTAAAAATTTCATAAATAATGGGCTGGGGGATGAACAGTTTTATGGTAGATATGTTTTAAATTATATTTTTACTCCCAAGTATCTATCCTTTATTCTCTTGTAAAATGTCCTATTGATATCTTATTTTTTCATCAAATTGGAAAATGTGCTCCAGCATCTGGAATGAGCTAGCTCATCAGGGCACAAAAAAGATTTGGCAGTTAAATTCCTGGAAGAAGGAAGGGCACAAAGGCCTTAAAATTGCAACATGCAATCACTAATAAACTTAGAACACAAAAGCATTGAGAATTCAAACCACAGAGTAAATCAGAGAGTAAGATGGAAAGCATCTAAATATTTCCTGTCTAGAAAGTTATTAAATGTTGAGAGCTGGTTTAAAAAAAATGTAGCTTCCCATAAATACTTGGACATGTTCCAGAGCCAATAACAGCAAAATGATCCAAGAAATTTTTTTGTGAGAAATAATAACATTGACTAAGGAAAAGCAATTTATTTAAACCCCCATTAAGAGACCAGCCATTGCGCACATGGGTAGGAGGGGCTGATGCTATCTCCAAGCTGGCACCTCCCAGAGGAGCATATAAAAAGTTGACTTGTAAAATGGCCAGGAAAGGTTAATGAGATAGTAACACACATCACGGTGTGCTATAAGTCCGCAGAGGAAAGGGAGAAAACGGAGAATGAAAAACATCATGGTAAATGTTGTATAAACCTCAATCAGTTTTAGTTATGCATTCTGTGTAGTACAAGATAAGTTTAAAAATACTTATTTTATATTATTTTTTGACTTGGATAGACCTGGATTCTATTAATTCTCATAATGTGTCCTCAGCACAAGAATTTGTCAGCACTCATCTCCTGTCTTATTGCTTCCTTAAGTTTTGAAAAAATTGCAATCAATAAGGAAATCAATATCAATCCAGGAAGATGGTCAAGTAATACATTGGTTATGAATATGATTTCCATAATGATGATTTCAACATTTATAAAAAGAAAGAGCTATTTTCAGAGAGTAATTCTAAAAACCCTGTTACCAGGCAGCATATTTTAAATCATGTCTCGATGAATGTCTTCCATTTGGTCCCCACGTGTGGGTGCACATATGCATGCTTCTTGGGATTGCAGAGACTCATACCCAGAATAAATCTGAATTCACAAAACCTCATGGGTTGCAAATCCACATTTTTGTACATTTCTGCTCGGGGAGGAGGAAGAAACCATTAGTGAGACAGGCATGGTTGAATGGGTTTCCAAGTGTGAGTTTATAGCAAGAGGAAGAATTGCTTAATGGTTTATCACACTGGCTTTGGAGTCAGAGGCCTGGTGGATGAGCTCGTCATTCACTCCTACTCCAACTCCGCATGATGTGGGTGAGTTCCTTAATCTCCTTGAACTTCAATTTTTTCGTCTCTAGTATCAGGTCAATAATTCCTATCTCATAGGGCTCTCTGAAGATGAAAATGATGTGTGCAAAGCACTTAACTCACTGCCTGTTCCAAAGTCAGTGGTCTGTAAATACTAGTACTACCATTGCCAATTTTGAGCATGAAATAAAGGTCTACATCAAGTGGTGTAGACTGGGGGAAAGTGAGTTTAAATATCTACTCGAGTGACATTTGTGTTTCAAAGTCAAAGTTTTGTTGAGACATAGAACACAGACACACAGAGACACACACAGACACATGCACACATACAAGAACACACAGACACATATACACAGACAGGCAGACAGACAGACAGACAGACACAGACACATACACACCATCACCACCACCACGACCACCACCATGCTGATAAAACCTCAGACATAGCCTCTTTTGCTATGTTTTTAAGCCAAGACTATTCACCCAGTTCTTTATCCCGTCCAGTCTATGGCTGAAATCATCACAAGACTTAAAATGTTGTGGCTTCAGGTAATTTCCTAGAAGCAATTCTTTGTATAATATTGTGGTCTAAGAGACACTGTGCTACTTTTCAACGTGAAAAATGAAAATTAAATAGGAAATTTTCTTCTTTACAATCAAATGTGTTATTTATTTATTTATTTATTTATTTTTGAAGAATTTTTTGTGATACCATTTCATACAGCCTAGGGTAGTCTTAGATTTGCTATGTAACTGAGGATAGCCTTGATCTTATGATCTTTCTACCTCTATTTCAAGAGAGCTGAGATTGTGTACATGTGCCTATGTCAGGCAATTTTGTGTGGTGCTGAAGAACCAGGGCTTTGAGAACACTAAGTAGTCACTTGATCTACAGAATCACATACACTGCCTCCCTTACTGTGCTAATTTAAATCAGAAATAAAAAATGTATCATTATAATCATTTCATCACTAAGCATAAAGTTTTACGAGTTCATCCTATAATACATGTGTGTGTATTTATGTAGGTATATTTACATATACATACCAATGCTTAAATGCATTCAGGTATACTAGTAATCATAAAACATTGATAGAAGCACATGTATCTTACACTCGCCTTTTTTTAGGAACTAGAATTGTACTTTTTATGCATCTGTGTTTGTCCATGTGGAGTATATACAAATGAGTGCTGATGTGTGCAGTAAAGGCAGTTGAGTCTCCTGAAATTATGGTTACAGGAGGTGGTGGGTGCTGGGAACTCAGCTCAGGTTCTCTGAAGAAAGTATATACTCTTACACACCAAGCCATCTGTCTTGATCTTTCTATGTTAGTAACTTTCATTTGTTTTATCCAGTGTTCAGCAAAAATTTCTCAAGCTCCTTGTTGTTTCTTGCCAACTACTGCATCAGCAACAACTAAACAAAAGAAGCAAATCCCATTCTATATGTTTTGCAAATACCTGAAAAATCACTATCTCATTTATTTTCTGTGTAAAATAAGGTGCATGTTTAAAAATATAACATGATTGTTATATATATTTATGTGACATATTTAATATATAGTAGCATTAAATATATCATGTTATTAATTCTTTGAGAATTTCATGCATGTATACAAAATATTTTATTATATTTATCCTCCAGTTCTCCCCAAACTGAAGCTAGATGTTCTCCTCTCCCTTCTCAAATACCTACCCAACCCACCAAATTCAATTTGTACTCCACATATGCTCCTGGCTGTGTAGATACCCACTGGAGCATGGCTAACCCGCCAGGGCCACACCCTTAATGTAAACTGGCTTTTTCTCCTTTCGAAGCCATCAGCTGTCAATAGCTCCTCAGCTAGAGATGAGATCTTTTGAATGTCATCCCCATGCTGGCATGTTGACTGGCTGAATCTTCCTGGAGGTGCTGGACTAATATTGAAAAGTAAACATGTGTTCTGGTCATCTTTATATTGATGATATTTAAAGAATGACATAATTCAATCAGGTTGATACTACTCAGCAAGTCAGAAGTGGAATTACAAATAGGTAGCATATGACTTTGGGGTAGATATAAAAGCAATAATAAAATAAATGAATACAAGTTTAATAATCCATGAAGTAGTTGGGAAGAAAGGGCAGAGCTGCAGAATTTGATGAAAGAATCATTACAATGCGACTAAGATAGAGAAGCACATGTGAGGATGGCCAAAGATACATTTTCCCAGGGCCAGTAATCCGGCATTTAGTAAAACAGGCCATTAACCTATTCCATGTTCCTTATAACATATTACTACTTTGGTTTTTGTTTACAGGAACAACACTCCAGCAAGCCTCCAAGACTGCATATTGGGTATCTCATACCGAGGAGGAGGCTTCTGTGGGTTACCTTGGTTAACTCATTGTTTTCATAAACAATACCTCTTCAGAAGAATGTAAGGCCAGTTCTAATGAGCTCACACACAGAACTTAAACTTATTTTTTATATCTATTTCTTACAACCATTCTGTGAAGTCAGTTCTATTACTCATTCCACGTGAGAGCATGGAAACTACCCAAGATTACAGGTGGAACACAAGGAAGAATTTGAACCAGAATACAAATCTTCCCAACACAGAAGCCCATACATTTAGCCTCTGTTCTACATTGAATTACATAATAGAATTAAAAGTATGCATCTGATTGTTCACCCAGTTCTTGTGACACTCACACTTTCTTACCCTCAACTATTACTTTCTCAGCTTCACAAGAAAATGAAGTTTGCTTTGCTGCCCTTTTCTCTGAAAGTGTAAGACTTTCCAGGCAGCTATTTTTATTTCTCACTTGAGTTTGTTCCTTCCCTTCATCTCTTTGACATACTCTATTTTATCTAGACCTTTGTACTATTTAAGAAGCCAAAGAACAACTCAATTTAAAACACTTGAGCTTCCCTGTGTGCTCCATAAAAATGTGCACCTATCTAGCCCAGGAGGTCACCATGATTAGCTAGATGTGGCATCACAAATAATGCTGTTCTGCTTTAGAGATAGGTGCCCTAAAATGCAAGCTGTTATTACCAGCAGTTTTCCCTATAGGAGCTCATCTCTGTTCACATATCATCCTGCACTGGAGTGTTAATGGTTAGGCAGCTGCATTCTCTTATCTTTGGTTTCACACTAACACAATACAAAGACAAACAGGAAAATAATTTGAACTCTTGAATTTCAAAGTAAAACATGGGCTGTTCACAGTGTTCTGTAAGGGATAGTGGGGAGCTGACCCCCTGCCTACATCACTGAACTCACTTTTTGCTACTTTCTCTCTTTGTTATTTTTACTGTGACAACTATGTTTTCCTTTCCAGTCTTCAAGAGCCTTAAGGCTGACTTTATCTTTGGACCTCTAAGTATGCCAATTTCTTTATTTGATGTGATCTTCCAATTTGAGCTAAAATTCTTCCCTGGAAGAGATGTAAAGCAAGGTGACCCCTTCTGCCAAGACCCAATAGCAAACCAAGGCACAGCTCCTTCAAATTTCACTGTGGGGAACCAGTAAATTTTGTTGGGCATTCTTACCTATGTGAGTTGGTACCATACAGGGGTGTGGCCACTCCTCCTCCAGTTGGCAGTATCTGTAATGTCTTATCTAGCAGTAATGAGGGCTTCCCAGTCTCCATATAGCTGCTCCTCCATTCCAATGCAGAATTGCTGGATGGTAGGGAGCAGCAGATACTCAGGAGAAAGTTGCATGCCCTATTATGCTCCTCTATGTCAGGTTGTAAATAATTGATCATCTCAGTAGTGATAATCTTCTAGAAGGGGAATGGATCAGAACTCCCTAAGAAGGTTTGTTGGCTTGAAGGACAGTCACTCATGACACATGGTTTTTCTTTGGAGTCTAAGTCAGATGTAACTTTCCCAAAAGACCTTTTCCTGCTGATCTAAAGAGGATCTTGACTCCAGTTAACCTACCATATCTTTTCTAGATTACTTCTTCATAGTAATCATCAGGATCCTATCCACTCAATCTTTATCAAGTCTTCCAATTCAATGCATAAAACTATCTGCCTAGTCGGCCATCAATGGGAGGAGAGGCCCTTGGTTTTGGGAAGATTCTATGCCCCAGTACAGGGGAATGCCAGGGCTAGGAAGTGGGATTGGTTGGTTTGGGGAGCTGGGATAGGGGAGGGTATAGGGGACTTTCAGAGAGGAAACCAGGTAAGGGGATAGCATTTGAAATGCAAATAAAGAAAGTATCTAATAAAAAATGAATAAAACATTAAAAAAAAACAAAAAACTATCTGACACAGAACTACCTGGAGTAGGGTACACTTAGCACATGAAATAGTAACACTGCTTTGCAAAAGAAATACCATTACTTTCAACCATCCATCCTATCAAACAAATACCGAGAGGACCAGAACACGGAATCACACCAGGGATTTGAGGGGACCTAATGCATTCACAGTTTCTAGAAACTAGTCAGTGATATACCATATATTTATATGTTCTTTGTCTAGTGTGAGAATTCTGTGGTACACAAAGTTAGGCTCATTACAGCCTTTATAGAAAGAAACATAATTCTTCATTTGGATATTCACTTCATAACCTTTTCTTTTCCCCAGTGAAAACTAAAACCTGCAAGTTGCAATCCATTGGTCCTGTCTCCTAAATGAAAAGGCCACCTTAAAAGCAAATGAGACACTAGACCAAAGGAACACTAGAATGATTATTATCTGAAGAAAAGGGTGAAAAGTCACGTGTCAAGAGACTATGACAAAGTCAGTAACCTATACGAAAATCCTTGGGAGTCTATTATAAATGGAGATGTAAGAGTCACAGATCATGATCAAACCAGAGAGTCTACCAATCTACCAGCCACACAACAGCTCATAAAAAAAAAAATCATATTGCTTTAAAGTGAAATGAATCCCTTTATCCCAACCATGCTCCTTCTGTGGCTTTTCAGTTGTAACTCTGCCAGAGATACAAGCCTGGGCTATGCATTCAGTGTCAAATTTGCTTTGCAGTTAATGGAAGTATGCCAGAGGTCTCCAGTGGGAGTGGTAGGCTCTGGCTTCCTGCTCAGAAATAAAACTAGAAACACATTGGTTCATGTAACTTAACTTTCTCTAAGTTCCATCCTTAGAAGTAGACCGTCCCCTCCTCCCCCTTCAAGCAGCTGTGGTGACCAGTGCTGACGTGCAGAGGCAGAGGTTGTCAGAGTTTCTGGAAGTCTTTCTGCTTGGCCGAGAAGCTTTGCTTCCAAAATAGAAATTTCCATGTAACATACTCAGTTTTAGGACATAGAAACAATAAAATGGTGATTGCTGACTTATTAAAAATATGCTAGTCATACTTGAATTCATGTTCCTAAGTAGCTGGACATATGTGGCCTTAGAGTTATTTTAAGCAAATCAAGGCTGTGAGAATAAGCAACTATAAGAAGTTTCTTGGGACAGTAGGCACTAACCTGCTGTGCGCTGGTTGAAGAACACTGAAGGACAGGAAAAACAAGGATTTGTACAGAAGGAAATCTCTCAGATGAGGAGCAGCTGTTATGTATGTTGAAGTTAAGATGTTTCAGAAACTTTAACCATATATTTTTATCTCGTTTAATTACAGTTTTGAAAATAAAACCATCATCAACTCTCCATGCAAGCTCTGTGTTTATTCACTGTGTATTTAGATTTTGCTAAGGGTGCTGTTTCACGTTCTCATTTTCATAAGGAGGAATCTGGATGCCAGGAGCCTGCTATGCTAGAAACAGACAAATATGTTTATGCTTTGCACAGTGTCAGAATTTTTACTGAGTAACAATAACTTTACAATGTCCAGCAGTCTTACCTACACAATCTGGCCAATGTGAAGGAATGCAGGACATTTTAGTCTGATCTTAATTATTAATATTTACTCTTATAACATAGATCTATTCTGGATATGTGGTACTTGACAGCTGGTGTCATTTGTAAGTCTGACCAAGAGACATAGTCACAGTCCTTCAATATGGGATCAAAAGCTGCTTGTGAAATTGTCTCCCAGGGCAACACACAGCCTGGAAACCAATTTTATCCAGTATGGAATAACTTAGAGTAAGTCATAGCCTGATCATAACACACAGAAAAATTGTAGTGTGATAGGCCTCCTAATGATTAGAAATGCCACCTTTCAGGTTACTAGCTCTTAAATATAACTTATGATACATGATGCCGAGTACAGAGGCAGGAAGGGAAGGAGTAAGCAAGAGAATAAGAAAATCTAAGATTATCTCTTCATACTATTTAGTCCTTATGTGGGTTATTTGGCTGAATCTGGAGATCCAATTTATACAATATCTGCTGAATGACTGAGACATAAAATTTATTAATTGTATGTACGTGGGGTTTACATGGGGTTTGTCATAAAATCAAAGTCCAAAGAAATGACCAAAACATGCACTTAAATATTTAGACAAAGCAATACTTCCATAAAGGCATGTGAGACAAGATTATATGAACTAGGGCAGAAAATTCTGGGGGTGTGACTGAGATACATCAGAGTGGGATTATAGAGAAAGCTAAGTGGATAAAGTGTTTGGCATGAAACATGAGAATCTGTCTTCAGATCCCCAGTGCCCATGGGAAAGCCAAGGGAAAGCAGGACACATTTGTAATCCTGGAATGAGGAAAATAGAAACAGATACATATTTAGAGTTGGTTTTTCAGTCAGTCTAATCTAAATGGTGAGTTCCATATTCAGTGAGAGATCCTGTCTCAAAAAGTAATGTACAAATAATTGAAGGAAGAAATCGGATGTCAATGTTTGGCTTCCACATGTATGTGTGTGTGTATATATTTTTGTATATAATATATTGTTTATATAAATTGCATATATATGTCATCTATGGGGTAGAGGGATGAAGGAGTTTGTGAATGCTAAGCCTGACTTCACGGTTGATAAATCCATGCTTATTGAAGCCCCGTTTGCCAGGTAACTGACTCACATCTTGGTCAGTAGAGTATGTTCCTCTCAATAGAATATTCTTGGTTTGTGCATGTAGAAAATACAGAAGGGTTGTGAGCCTAGCCTTTAACAACTGAGCCATCTCTCTAGCTCTGCCAGTGCCTGGCAAATACAGAAATGGATGCTCACAGTTATCCATTGGACAGAGCACAGGGTCCCCAATGAAGGAGCTAGAGAAAGTACCCAAGGAGCTGAAGGGGTTTACAGCCCCATAGGAGGAACCACAATATGAACTAACCAGTACTCCCAGAGCTCCCTGGGACTAAACCACCAATCAAAGAAAACACATGATGGAACTCATGACTCTAGCTATATATGTAGCAGAGGATGGTCATCAATGGGAGGAGAGGCCATTTGTTCTGTGAAGGTCCTATGCCCCAGTATAGGGGAATGCCAGGGCCAGGAAGTAGGAGTGGGTGGGTTGGGGAACAGGGGGGAGGGAAAAGGGAATGGGCGATTTTCAGAGGGGAAACTAGGAAAGGGGATAACATTTGAAATGTGAACAAAGAAAAATCTAATAAAAAGAGAAGAAAATACAGAATGGATAATTCTGAAGTAAGAATTCCTCTAGTGGTTTCATCTTTAAATAATGAAGATGCCAATTTGTCATATTTTGAGAGAATACACTTATAATTTTATCAATGAAGAGAAATAAGGATTTGTTCACTATCTATAACATTCATACTTTAACTATTCATTATGATATTAGTCACTGCCTTAGTTACTGAAGATATACTGCTAAAAAACAACAAACACAAATTTCTGATTTCAATGAGCTTGATGTGGGTAAGACAGTTTGGCTAGTAAAGGCACTTTCTGCCTAGGCTGATAACCTGAGTTCAATACTCAGGATCTTCACAGGGAAAGAAGAGAGTAGATTCCCATATATCCTCTGACCTCTAGTTACACACTATGACATTCAAATGCATATATATATATATATATATATATATATATATAATATTTTTAAATATATTTAAATATATCGTTATTGAAAATAAAATTTAAAAATTTAAACAGCTTATTAGATATAACACAGCAAAACCCAAAACAAATAATTTAAAATGTAAGTAAATATTTGGTGGTAATATATGCTATTGAGAGAGGATAGGCAGCTTGGCGGTGGTGGCGCACGCCTTTAATCCCAGTACTTGGGAGGCAGAGGCAGGCGGATTTCTGAGTTCGAGGCCAGCCTGGTCTACAAAGTGAGTTCCAGGACAGCCAGGACTATACAGAGAAACCCTGTCTCAAAAAACCAAAAGCAAAAAAACAAACAAACAAACAAACAAAAAAAAACAAAAAGAGAGGATAGGCAACCAGAATAAAGGTTTTTTGTATGAGAGCTTGAAAAGAAATAATGCGAGAATGTTAAAACTTTTTACTTCCCATCCTACTTCCAAGTGTGGGAGGATAAATAATCCTCTCTTGCCAACTCAGCTCTTGTTTCCCACTGAGTCTGCCAGGACAGGTACAAAATAGAGCCAATGACACAGCAGTTCTAGGTGAGTCCTGTAGTGTGCAATTTATAACTGTGGTTGAAGTCATCTTAGGTCATGTAACACCGGAGGAAACTAATAAGTATTTTCAGCTTACATTTATAAGTTTAAAATGTCACAGCAGCAAAAACAAAAGAGCTTCCAAAGGACAAATGAAGAAAGGAGAGGGCAGAAGAGGAGAGAGATGTGAATGCGAACACCTGCCTCATAAGGAAGATAATTCTCCAACTTACGATAAAGTTCTGGTATTAGATGAGGCTGCTCTGCACCAGAAACTCTACAAGCCAAGAATTTTGGAGTTATGAAGACCAAACAATCATGTCTTCAGGAATATTTCCCTTGCTTGTCCTTCTATTTTTCATAGGTGTATATATATATATATATATATATATATATATATATATATATATATATAAAAGCATTGAGAGACATTGCTATTTGAAAGGACTTTGGAGCCAATGCCCTAAAGACACTGGAGAAAATTAATGACTGTAGTTAATGATACGTGGAGAAAGTAGTATGTAATTGGAAGCTGATCTTTTTGTGAATAGTGAATTATCTAATCAATAGTCCAGCTGTAAAGAATAGACCTAGAACTATGGGGATCTAGGGTTTGGTATTAACTTGTGAAAAAAGCAAACTACTAAGTTTCTCCATTGGTCCCTTTGACCTTGTTCTTATCAACACATATAAGCTCTGTTTATTGTCTCACTGTCTAATGAAGGCCACTGGATACAAATATGTACTTATCAGTACAAGCTGTGCCTAGGTAGGAAGCCATGGCATCACTGCGTTCAAAGAGATTGTGCAATCCCAGAATGACAACAGAGGTGCACTCAGAATGCTCATTGTCACACCAGAAGGTATACTTTTTATCAAGTTACACTTCATGATTTTTATTAGATATTTCCTTTATCTACATTTCAAATGTTATCCCCTTTCCTCGTTTCCCCTCTGAAAACCTCCCATCCCATTTCCCTTCCCCCTGCTCACTAACCCACCCACTCCCAATTCCCTATCCTTGCATTCCCCTACATTGAGCATCAAGCCTTCACAAGACCAAGGACCTCTCCTCTCATTGATGTCCCACAAGGCCATCCTCTGCAACATATGCAGCTGGAACCAAGGGTCACATCATGTGTACTCTTTGGTTGGTGGTTTAGTCACTGGGAGCTCTGGGGGTACTGGTTCACATTGTTGTTCATCCTATGGGAATACAAACCTTGAGCTCCTTGAGTTCTTTTTCTAGCTCCTTCACTGGGGACCCTGTGCTCAGTCCAATGGATGGCTTGAACATCTACTTCTGTATTTGTTAGGCACTGTCAGAGCCTCTCAGGAGACAGCTATATCAGGCTCTTATCAGCAAACACTTGTTGGCATCCACAATAGTGTCTGGGTTTGGTAACTGTATATGGGATGGATCCCCAGGTGGAACAGTCTCTGGGTGGTCTTTCCTTCAGTTTCTGCTCCACACTTTGTCTCTGTATCTTCTCCCATGGGTATTTTGATCTGTCTTCTAATAAGGACCGAAGTATCTATACTGTGGTCTTCCTTGTTCCTGAGCTTCATGTGTTCTGTGAATTGGCTATACCTCATCTTAAACCCTGAGTACCAGCCTAATGTCTTCCCATCCTTTTAACGCACTCCATTTTCCAACCAATTTGATGGGTTTTCCTCTGCTTTAGCACTTCTTTCTTGATATTTTCAAATCCTGAGCTCTGGTATGTCTGTAATGGGTCCTCTGAGGTAGTAAACTTCACAGCCACAATCCACAGTGGATCAGATTTTCAGAATTTCTTCTAAAGATGAGGTTACAGTTATCAGGCTACCAGCATGGAAAATGGTGTCAATATCTTAAAGTTTCCTCCAAATAAAGATGTATCTTTGAGTAAGCAAACAAAGACTATTAAGGCTCTATTGCTGGGTCCTTCTGGAATCCCAGTGATGAAAGAAACACTCATATCTTGTTTTATGGGAAGTCTGAATACTAATTCAGCCACTTCGGGTTTGAATAAAAAATTGGCATTTAGAGTCAACACTTTATGAATTCTTCCTATACTCCAGCTACCATTTCAAATACTCGTCATGGATCAATCAATTTAAACATCTCAAAAAATTCCATTAGGTGGCTGCTATTACATTTTGTTTTATACGTGAGGAACTCAAGCCTTTAAAACTAGATAATTTATATATCCTAGTAATAAAATTAAAGTCAGAATTCTAGCCAGGGATGTGCAGTTCCAGATAAAATGATGTTTTTTCTCTTTGTATTATTTTTTGTTTGTGTGCTATAATGAGCACACAAAAGAAAGTGGAAAATGAACACAGAATTTAAAGAATAAAATACTCATGTGATTCTAAGATAACACATCCAAGATAGAACATTTTTAAATTCTTTATATGCTCCTCTCTGCTTCCAAATCTCTTATCATCCTCTTTTAATATCTGTTATGTTTTAATATCTGTTATATGTATATTCATATATATGCATATGTCATGCATATATGACATAAGCATATATATGAATACAAATATACACATACATATATGGTCCTTAGCAATATATTATTTACCTTTTTTTGGGGGGGGGTTGGTTTTTTCGAGGCAGGGTTTCTCTGTGTAGCCCTGGCTGTCCTGGAACTCACTTTGTAGACCAAGCTGGCCTCGAACTCAGAAATCTGCCTGCCTCTGCCTCCCAAGTGCTGGGATTAAAGTCGTGTGCCACCATGCCCAGCTTATTATTTACATTTAAAGGTCATTTGTACTCATAAGAATGTAAAGAAACTACAAAATGGTTTTGGACTTGCTTTCTCCATGCATATATATGTGTGTGTATATTTGTGTGACTGATGGTATATTGCACATATGTATGTATTTTTGTGGAAGCTAGAGATAGGGTATTGTTCCTCAGGAGCTATGCACCTACTTTTTGAGAAACAGGGCTCCCACTAGTCTAATTTCAAGAAGTAGATTACATTGTCTGGCTAATGTCTCTACCTCCAACCCCTACTACCACCCCAGTACTGGGACTATACGCATATGCCAAATTGGCTGGCTGTTTAATGTGGACTATAGGTACTAAACCCACATCCTCCTGTTTGCAAGGTCAGCACTTTATGGATTGAGCCAACTCCCCAGTCTCCATAGAGATTCATGCATAACAGGTATAGCTACATCTCATTATTTTAAATTTGTCTTTACATAAAAGTAGGTACTTCCTTTCTATCATCTCCTTCTAGCCCTTTCCCCTTCATCATTATGATTATGATGCAGTATGCCATCACAAAGACTGTTTTTTACGTCACCACATTTTCAAGATTCCTCCTATCTAGTGTGTGCATGTGTGTGTCCAAAAGAAAAAAAAAGTTTACAATTTTGACTTAAAATCTCATTAGATAACCATCTCATCAATTTTCTAAAGGTCTTGGGAGTTTTGGGTGAGAATTTCTGCTACTTCTCATCAACACTTAACATTTAACATTTTATTCTTTGTTATTTTTGTCTATAAAATGGTAATTTATAATTTTGAATGGGCCTTACATCTTACTTGAAAATGTCACTTCATGTCATCTATCCTGCTGTCTACAGGGATTTTGTCTTTCTTTAGTGACTTGGTGTTATTTATACATTAAAGTTCTTTGTGTATTTTCATGGTTAGTTACAATTTTATAAGTATCTCAGTGTGTAGGACTTTCTGCAGTTTTTCTGGTATTTGATGGATGGAAGTCCTGTGAATGTATCAATCTTCTCTTTATGATTGACATTCTTAGTTTCTTTTTTAAGAAACTCTCTTTTTAATCTCAATGTAAGAGGACTCTTTCCTATACTTTTTTTCAATGAAAATATGGTTTTGTTATGCCCTCTTTGGTCAAAGCTGTGCCCCTCTTGGTAGCACTAAGCTATCATGTTAGCTCAGGTCAGTTCTTATTGATGGCAGCTCTACTTTATAAAGCTGCACTGATTATTAACTGAGACGCCATTGCTCTTAGGGAACCAACCTTAGATCCCTATATAACCCTGGTCACTGTGGTTTCATTCACTCAGCACCATGTAACCTTGTTTTAAGTGTGCTTCTGTTTGAGCACATCTTTTTGTAAATTAGTTTTATTTCCTTTATTACCCCACCTCCTGATCCACCCTCCCACAGTTCCTCATTTCATTCCTCTACCTCCATGTCACCAAGAAGATGACCCACCTCTCCCAACCCCCAATTCACCCCTGCCAGGCCTCCCTACTCCCTGGGGCCTCTTAATATATATTGATTTATTATCATTGCGCTTATGGCCCAAAGCACACTAATTCATGCCTGAATGAAGTTTTATGTACAACATGTATTTTCTGTCTGAGCCATGGCTTTCTTGTGCTGATAAACACTAGATAGCACTTCAGTATTATTGCTCTGGGCAATTCTCAAAATCACCAACAACAAGCACTGGAATGCAAACGGCATGCCACTAAAGAACTCGCAGAAAGGACACTTGTTTATAGTGAAAGAGCTGAAACAAGAAGGCAGAGTGTCACCTTGCTCAATCTCAGGTAGAAAAATGTGTGTCAAGTGACTCAAATAGCTTGAACTTCTGAGAACATCCACAAATAACTGCAAAGGCTCTGGGTGTTGCTGTGGGTGTTACAGATAAATTTCAGGGCACCTAGCTCAGGAGTGTGTAACCAGAGGCACCTGATAAATGGCCCTGTTAAATATCTAGTGTCACACACTGAGTTTATACATAGGTAAGGCCAGAAGTCATGTTTCCCCCTAGAACATTCTACAGGAAAAATCATTACACAAAAGAAAATAATGATGATGGTCAGAAAAATTTAATTACTATAGTACTAGTAATGATACATTGGAAGTGGTAGTAATTTTAATAGTAACAACTGGAGCAATGCTGAATTACTTCCCTTTATTTTATACTACTTAAAACAATTATGTATATATGTGTGTGTCTGCTTGGGTATGTGTATATGATCACAGGTGCCTGTGGAGGCTCGAGGGGGTATCAGAATCCCTGGGCTGGAGTTATAGGTTGTTGTGAGCCACCCAATAAGAGCTCTGAGAGCCAAACTCAGGTCTGCAAGAGTAATATATACGTTCTTAACTGCTGGGTCATCTTTCCAGGCCAGTATAAATAAACCCAGTATTCTTACTCATAACCATTCCTCTAAGTATGAAAAAAAAAATCTCCTTGAAGGAAAGTAACAAAGAATCCATTCCTCATTAAGTATGGTATGAAGAAGGTACATGAAACTCAGAACAGTTCCTTAACATTAAACCTCTGAGGATTAAAAAAAGCACATCTGGTGCATGAATCTAATGAAATTCCTTACACTGGAGTTTGGAAGCTCTGACAGGGTGAGAATGACATCCCATATTCCTTAGGCTTTGAAACCCTATCTTTATGTTCTTATGAGATAGATGGGCCATGAAATTTTCTCTTAACCATGAGTGAGACAATTATGACATACTGAGTTGAATAGCAAGAGACGGGTTTTAAAATGTGGGTCTTAGTTATCTTATAAACCTTCACTGTCCTCCTTTGATCGATGTCTTTATTATTTTATGAAAATCCATAATAAGGAATAAAAATCATCTTATTAAATTGACATACTGTGCCTCGAGCCATAGGCAAGGCTGCAAAGATTCATCAACTCAGTTCAGCTGTGTTATTAATATTGCTCTTCCTGATTAGTGTTAATTGGAATATTTTAATTGATGCAATGTTTTACTGCCTTCACAGCTTGAGTGAGTTGAAGTGCAGACAACAAGTTTTCAATAATGGAAACTAACAAAAACCAGCTTGATCTTATTAAGTTCTGTGTGGACGTATTGTGGCAAATAGGCATCATGAAATTATTGAACGAGAAAATGGAGTAAAAATAATATTCACTATTTCAATTCATTTAACATATGCTTACAAAGGACTTGCTCTATTGTCTTGTGTTACGAGAATGGACAAAGCATAGTAAACAACAGTGTGATGGCAGGTTATGTGGTTAAATAACATGCATGGTTTAGGAAATGGAGGACACATATTTAGGATGGATAGGGTTGTGATATGAAGAATGGACTCAGGTCTCTGGAGAGAGTGTTTAGGAGTTAAGAGTTTGTATGTATCTTCAAGAGAACAAGAGTTAGGTTTCTAACACTACACTGGTGGTTCTTTTTGGCCTCTTTGGGTATCTGCACACACGAGAAATTCCGACTTCCTGATCCACACACATATACAGGCAATTAAATTAAAAGCAAGCCAAAGAAAGTAGGTAACACAAAAGAGATTCTCGATAAAAGGCAGGATCAAAGGCAGGTTTAACCAGCACACAGGTCAGGTTGGCCAGTGAAGAATGAAGGAAGGAGAAAGGCAACATGCGGAGTGTGGGGCCTGACAATGTTTTGTAGACTTCAGTGCCATCTCTGGCTCTCATTCTGAGTGACTACAGAAGCCCCTGGAAGCATCTCTAAAGCAGATTAGCATGGTTCGACTCATGGCTTTTGTGGTTATCTAGCTCGATTCCTTCAACTACAGTAATTGCCCACTGCAGGCCTGGAAGAGCACTTCAAAATGAAGAGTGGGAAGCTAAATGAAAACACAGCCTTTGTCTCTGAAGGTCTTGAGCTGTAGGAGGATGTGGGCAACTACCAGATTTAAAAGTCAAGGCTAAGAGTGTGAACAGAATTCTGTGGTCTCTCAAGGAACAAAACAATTTCTTTTTACTGTATGAGGAAAAACATAATTACATAGTTTATAATATATGGTCTCAACCTGAAAAATATTAGAATTTTGATGAAATCAGTTAGAGAATGAGACTAGGGGGAAAGGGGGCAGGGGCACAGTAAAGGCACAATGATCAAGGGACATTAAAATACATGATGCGTCAGAAAGTCATAGATCGGGTATGAGGAGAGTTATAATGATCCTACACTTTTACATTTATTTTTTCTGTAAGAACCTTGCTAAAGAAGAATGATTGAATAGCTCTGAAAATCACTTTGGCAGCTCCTCAGAAAATTGGACCTGTGGACCCAGCAATACCACTCTTGGGCATATACCCAGAAGATGCTCCAACATGTAATAAAAACACATGCTCCACTATGTTCATAGCAGCCTTATTTATAATAGGCAGAAGCTGGAAAGAACCCAGATGTCCCTCAACAGAGGAATGGATACAGAAAATGTGGTACATTTATACAATGGAGAACTACTCAGTTATTATGAAATTCTTTTTTTTTTTAATTTTATTTTTCAAGACACGGTTTCTCTGTATAGCCCTGGCTGTCCTGGAACTCACTTTGTAGACCAGGCTGGCCCTGAACTCAGAAATCCTGCCTCTGCCTCCCGAGTGTTGGGATTAAAGGTGTGTGCCATCATGCCTGGCTGAATTTGTGAAATTCTTAAGCAAATGGATGGAACTGGAGGATATCATCCTTAGTGAGGTAACCCACTAACAAAAGAGCACACATAGTATGCACTCACTGATAAGTGAATATTAGCCCAGAAGCTCAGAATACCCAAGATACAATTTGTAAAACATATGAAACTCAAGAAAAAGGAAGACCAAAGTGTGGATACTTTGATCCTCTCAGAAGGGGGAACAAAATACCCATGGAAGGAGTTACAGAGACAAAATGTAGAACAGAGACTGAAGGAATGACCATTCAGAGAGTGCCCCCCACCTGGGGATCCATTCCCATATACAATCACCAAGCTCAGACACTATTGTGGATGCCAAGAAGTACTTGCTGACAGAAGCCTGAGAGTCTTTGCCAGTGCCTGACATATATAGAAGTAGATGCTCACAGCCAACCATTGGACTAAGCACAGGGTCCCCAATGAAGGAGCTAGAGAAAGGATCCAAGGAGCCAAAGGGCTTACCAACCCCATAGGAGGAACAACAATATGAACTAACCAGTACAGCCAGAGCTCCCAGGGACTAAACCACTAACCAAAGAGTAGACATGGTGGAACTCATGGCTCTAGCTCCATATGTAGCAGAGGATGGCCTAGTCAGTCAGTCATCAATTGGGAAGAGAGGCTCTTGGTCCTGTGAAGGGTCGATGTCCCAGTGTAGGGGAATGACAGAGCCAGGAAGCCCGAGATTGTTGGTTGGTGAGCAGGGGGAGGGCAGAAGGGAAAGGGGGATTTTCTGAGGGTAAACCAGGAAAGGGGATAACATTTCAATTGTAAATAAAGAAAATATCTGAGAGAGAGAGAGAGAGAGAGAGAGAGAGAGAGAGAGAGAGAGAGAGAGAATAATTTATTTATTTATTTATTTATTTTATTTATTTTTTTTTTTTTTTGGTTTTTTCGAGACAGGGTTTCTCTGTATAGCCCTGGCTGTCCTGGAACTCACTTTGTAGACCAGGCTGGCCTCGAACTCAGAAATCCGCCTGCCTCTGCCTCCCAAGTGCTGGGATTAAAGGCGTGCGCCACCACGCCCGGCGAGAATAATTTATTTTTAAGCTGCAAGAAGTTTAAAGATATACTTATTTCTCAGCTATACCATATTTACTACTAAATAAGCCTTCAATATAATGACTTGTTTACCTTAATTCTAACATTTGCTAAACGTTATTTTGCCACTGGATAGGCTGAGGTTTCCTTTATTCTGTAGGATATTAATGTTCAGGGAATGATTCCCATAAGCAATGGTAGAAAAAACAAGAAATGGAGATGTAGTCTGGTAAGGTGTTGAGCTACATAATACCATCTGGATTTCAGGAAGTTGTTCCTTAAATGGTATGAATGCAGGACTGTTACATTAACAACTTAACAGCAGAAGTGGAGAAAGCTAAAAACGAGTGCAGATTTGGTTGTTATCTTATTCTTCATCTTGCCTCTATTTTTTTAAAGGAAGATAGGTGTTTATACTTATATAAGGACTTAAGTAATTAGCATTTGTCCCGAAAAATCTAAAACTAAAGAAATTGAAACACAATGTGGATTTGTAACATGCATTCATCTTTATTCAGAACAATGGCACAAAGCCTAAATTCGATTTCATTGAATTAATGCAGCCGTGAGAAATCTTGGGAGTATATTTAGCTTGTGTATTAAGTATGCCTTTTATTTTTAGACTCCTACTTTCATTTTCATTTTTTCCCCTCAGAGAAATAAGGTCACACTAGAAACTATGCCATAGAATTGAAAGAGATATTGAGATAGGAATTTAATCAATTGTATTTATAGGGAAAAATAGGATGTAAAAAGATTCTGCTTGAGTTTGGCTTCAAGAAACTCAGCTTCATATTCGTCATTTTGATGAGGTTTTTCAACTTTCCATGTTTTTTGTTTTCAGAAAAAATGTGGGTATAATTACTGGAAGGACAACTCTTCATAATTTCATTTTTATAACTCTAGTGCTGGTGAAAGGTTAAAACTTCAGTTGATAATGTTATATTATAGCTTAAGCTTTTAATTGGTTTCTTTTTTTTTTTGTAATTAAGTAAATCATCTAAGTAAGTGTACTTGCGTTCGATTTAAAGGACTAAAACATGCATCAGGGAAAGCCTATCCAATGATGCTGGGAAGCACTGGATGCTTTGTCCAGCTTTTTCCATGACTAAAGGAAGGACAAGTAAACAGCAATAAAAGAGCTGTTCCCATCTTATGTAATCCCGAACTTACAAAAATTAGATGCAATGGAAAGAGGGTTTACTCACAATTGAATTTTAGAAAATTCGGCTTAGTGTTCGCATGGATCAAATATTAAGAAAAGGAAGGATATGTATCGGCAAGAAGGGACAATAAAGCCCACACACAGTACTACTTTGTACCAGACCATAGGGAGATCTGAGTAGATATCTAAACCAATCGCAGCAGAAAGAGAAATCAGAATCCCTTGGTACCTACACTTTCTCAAAGATCTTAAGAAACTCAAAATATATTACAGTTATTTATGTAGATTGAAGATCAACACACTGTCTCACTGGGTTCAATTATCATAGTCTATCAGTCTAATGTAGATTATTTATCCATGATTACAATAATTTTAATATATGGATGGTTTTCAGGAATTTAACCACTTATATATTCTTGTGGACTTGTTAATTCTTATTCAAATTGGAAGCATATAATTAAATTGACAGGATGGAAATATAAATATTGTATTTGAGTCTTCTTAACCTGGGTGGAGATCATTGGGTAGTTTAACAGTATTTCAAGTTGTTACAGACTCAGTGTTATGCCTCTCCTAATTTTATATGTTAAATCTTAACTACCTATGTGTTACCAAAGGACTGATGAATAATGTTATTAACCTTATAAAAAGGGACTCCTAGAATCTTCCTCACTTTCCCACACACCAAGGCACAAGAAGACAGTAGTCTCTGAACCAGTTAGTAGCCCTCCCTGCATGACAAATCTATTGTTACTTTGATCTAGAAGTTCTCAGGCTCCAGAACTACCATAAATGCAGTTTTTGTTGTTGCTAAGTCATTCATAGGATGGCAGCTTACATAGCAACCTAAACAGACTGAGGCATAGTTTTCAAAGCACTCAAGAAATCATTTCTTGCTCCTCCCAAAGGAAGATGAAACCATGAGCTGTCAAGTGATGTGTTTAAAGTGCCTCATTTGTGGCAGAGCTAGAGTTGAAATAAGACTGACACTGTCACTCCATCTTCATCCCACTATCTTGTCCTCTGTGCTGATAGTTACTGCAGTGTACCTTTTGAAAAGGCTTCCTCATTATGAGCAATGCCAGGTTCATCCTCAAATGCGTTTAGACATGGACATTGTTAGTACATCCTTTGAAGAGGACACACGATGTACACTGCAGCAATAAATATTTCCAAAATTCCTGAAAAGAGCAAAGCCTGTGAATGCTTCCCTGTGCTACCTTTTGTAGTGTCCTCTAGGAAGGAATTTAATCTAAGAACTTCTGGTGTGTAGCACTAGGAAGTCAGGAGTTCAAAGGTGAATCAGGCATTAGGTTTTGTTTGCAGAGTTAAATAATAGTAATTAGATTTGAGAATCAGAATCTATAAAATATGACATATTTTTCATAATTTATTATGAACTAAATAAAGAGGTGAGTGGGTGAATGGATAGAAAAATTATACCTAAGAGACATTGTGGATTTTAAACATAATAAATGTTGTGCTTCAAACACCCCACCAATAAAATATATGTGGCACTGTCGTCTCTGTATGTTGGTCTTTCTCCTTTTTTCTTTTCTTTTCTTTTCTTTTCTTTTCTTTTCTTTTCTTTTCTTTTCTTTTCTTTTCTTTTCTTTTCTTTTCTTTTTTTCCTTTCCTTTCCTTTCCTTTCCTTTCCTTTCCTTTCCTTTCCTTTCCTTTCCTTTCCTTTCCTTTCCTTTCCTTTCCTTTCCTTTCCTTTCCTTTCCTTTTTCTTTTCTTTTCTTTTCTTTTCTCTTTTTTTCTTTTCTTTTCTTTTCATACACAGCAAAAAATGGGTTGGTGTCATATTGGTGGTCACAGAGAAGGTGATAAGAAAGATGTGGCTACCATTGTCAGGGAATGCTAATAAGAAGTCAGAAGAATCACTCTCAAGAAGTGATCAAAAATACACATTATTTTGTTTCTTCATAATTTTGATTGTCTTTAATGAAACCAGAATCATACCACATTCATGAAGAGAGGTGTCAATAATTAACGATCTCTTAACTAGTAAAACCCAAAGTTCTTACTTTCATTATAGCTAAAATCTAGCCAATGGTTATGGATAAAAGGTAGAAGTACTCTATGGAGGAGCTAGAGAAAGGACTGAAGAAGCTGAAAGGGTTTGCAACCCCATAGGAAGAACAATAATATCAATCAATCAGAACTCCCAGGGTCTAAACCACCAACCAAGGAGTACACATGGAGGGACCCATGGTTCAAGCCACATATGTAGCAAAGGATGGCCTTGTCAGGCATCAATGGCAGAAGAGGCCCTTGGTCCTGTGAAGGCATGATGCCCCAGTGTAGGGGAATGCCAGGGCAGGGAGTTGGGAGTGGGTATGTGTGTGGGGTACACATTCATAGAAGCAGGAGGAGGTGGGATTGGATAGTGGGTGTCTGGGGGAGTTGAGAAATCAAGAAAGAGGCTAACTTTTAAAATGTAAATAAATAAAATATCCAATAAAAAGAAAAATTTAGCCGGGCAGTGCTGGCGCATGCCTTTAATCCCAGCACTTGGGAAGCAGAGGCAGGCAGATTTCTGAGTTTGAGGCCAGCCTGGTCTACAGAGTGAGTTCCAGGACAGCCAGGGCTACAGAGAAACCCTGTCTCAAAAAACCAAAAAAAAAAAAAAAAAAAAAAAAAAGAAAGAAAGAAAAAAAATGAAAAAAGAAAAAAAAAGGTGGAAGTGACAATACACTGTCTCATTGCAGTAGACACTAAAGACATTAATTGCACTAGACACTAAAGACATTAATTGTCCTTATGAATAGATGGAATTGTTAACTTGACTTCTTTTAGCTTTAGAGAATTGCAGAAGGGGAGAAGAAACTTAAACTAAAAAGTAAGACTACTACTGCTAGAAAGCAAATTCATTTTCATTTATAGTAAAGCTAAGGGTGAAGGTTTTTCTTCCTTCCTTCCTTCCTTCCTTCCTTCCTTCCTTCCTTCCTTCCTTCCTTCCTTCAGTCCCTCCCTCTCTATCCTGTTTCTTTCTTTGTTTTTTCTTCCTCTCTTTTTTAAATCTAAATTCTAGCTTTGTGTATGCCATTTTATATGAGGTTATCTTTAATTCATCTCCTAATGTGGAGAAAAAATTTAGCAACTGAACTTGATGTTCCACAGCAACTATGATGAAAACAGTAAGACTTCCCCAAGGAGGTTACCCATCTCAGGTCATTGGAGATATGACAGAGTTATCTCGATCTTTTATGAAAGCTCTGCTCTGCTTTGCAAATCTTCATTTGCCAGGGGGATGTTTCCATAAATACTGTTACTTTAGGATGTCTATTCTGAAAATTTATAACATATGTGTACTTTTAATAGTGTAGAATTGCTTATCATCACACCTATTTTAAAAGTAAGAATTTAATGCAAGGGTCTAGCAATCTAGCTCTCTGTTTCTTTTTTCTGCATTTCTTGAGAGAAAATGAAGCTAAGATTATAATAAACACCTTTCGATATTAGAAGTGAGTATTATGTGAAGGGATTGGATGTGACAGGTGTCTCATAGCAAGATGGTTCCTGTAGCTGATTTTTCCTTAAGGACTTCTACACTTAGTGGAATAATACTACAGAAATCTGAGTGTATTTGTTAATTCAATTGGTTTTCTGCCATTTTTGCTTGGAGAGCTCACAGCCAGAATTAGAACATATTCAGTTGCAAACGAAGAGATGCTTGTATCAATCAGCTTTAAACATGTTTAAAGCATCTTCTAAGCTAAAAATGATATTAATATTCAAGCAAAATAACATTATGTGTGTTTGCTAGAGGGAATGCAGATTCTGCAATGATCCATCTTTGAAATAAATAGCAGCAGTGACTATATTTAGCTAATGCCAACAAATTTTGGTAGTAGAAAGTCTTGTTATTTGAGTCAGGTATTTCAACATTTCTCATTGTAAAAATGTCAAGAAAGTATAGAGATTGTACTAAAAATGGCGGGCAAGTGTAATGGGTTAAGTAGTGGTCCCATAACAGATAAGCTATAGGGGCTAGAGGGATAGTCCAGGTTAAGGGCACTTGCTGCCCTTGCAGAAGACTGATGTTTGGTTTCCAGCTCCATATAAATGATCACAATAATCTGTAACTCCTGTTCTAGGAGTTTTCGGTGGCCTCTGTAGGCACAAGGTGCAAATATTCTATAATATATCATTTTTTAAAAGATACATATACAAACCTTAGTTACAACTGGTAAAACTTAGTATGGAAAAGGGGGCCTTGTACAGAAATGACTACAGGTCTTAAGAGAACAAAATTGTTATGCATTAGCTTAGTAGGTCCTACAATGGACAGACATGCTTTAAGTAAAGCCTGTGAAATTAGACACACAGAAGCGAAGTTGCACATACACAGAAAGAACTTGAAATGAAATGGCCACAGCTGGGTTGGTAGCTACTCTTTGGTACAAGAAGCATAGGGGACAGATTCTTTTCTTGAGACCCCAGAAAGAATGTATGTCTACTAAGTTTTGCACATCTAACTTCCAGATGCATAATGGAGGAAAAACTCTTTAGATTTCCTGACAGCAAACTTAGGTTTCTTTGTTATAGTGGAATAGAAAACAAGCATACCAAGCTTGTATTCTCTTGCCTCATGTGCTTCATTAGTCAGAAGTAATGCATCTCTATTATGTTTTGGAGACTTAGCTTTTAGAATCACAAAAGAGCAAATATCTGTTGCCTTCTAGCCAGCAGACTAAGGTTGACTTATTATAGTAGCCTGGGAAAACATTGTACCAGATTTGCATTACCCAAATTATCACTCATTTGTATAAAGTTCAATATCTTTCCCTATAGAAAAATGTTTCCTTTAATAAAGTGATAAAATAAATAACCAAACCTACCACCATTTGCTTAATTTTTTCTTTTACAACAATCCCATGAGTTGTGCAGTAAAGTTTATTTTATTATTCTTACTGGAGGTTGAAGGCTTGTTCATAAGGCAGTGGAGTTTGTGGTAACTCCTATTTTGCTCTCACTTTTCTTCTCTTATACAATGTATAATATGTTTAGAACCCTGGGGTTATACTGGTGACACAGCTCTTACAGGCTACCAGGGAAGATATATAGATACACAACAACATCTAGTCTCACTTAAATCTTATCTAAACAAAAAGTGTAATGCTTAGAACTTCTGCAAATTGGTGATAACCGATGCTCATTATTTCCCAATATTTATCTATTTTACACACATGATTTGCAGGAAGAAACAATGAATTCACTTGCCTAGTGACAAAAGCATCTTGTCACTACAAATAAAAAAGATCATGGGTGGCAGAAAAGGTAGCTCATTGGTCAGCCTGTAAACACTATCCTCTAACCAATGATAAGGACATTGTATTGCTAAAGCCACTGGACACAGCTAGCTAGTCAACATCACAGGAAACAAAGTAATTTTCCTCAACTCAATCCGGTGGCTGGCTTGACTGATGTGTTAAACAGTAAGTTCTCAAGCAGAACATTCCACAGAAAGCTTGTCTGTTGGGGGGTTGAGTCATGCAGTGCACATCTGCCCACTCTTGCTCTTACTTTGCTATGCTTGACTGGTTCTGCTCCCCTACCATGGGAGAAAGTCCTGAAAATAACTCTCCCTGAGATCTCACAGGAAAAAAAAAAAGAAGAAGAAGCATCTGTCCTAGATGGCTGGATCATTTACATCATGAAAGCAGCGAACTCTCTTAGTTGATCTCCAGAGATATATTACACTTCAATGGCTCTCTCTTCAGTTCACTTGCACATAACTAATTCCTTTTGATGGTGCCAAATATGGATGAAGAAGAAGCCTAGCTCCACGTTTTAGTTACCTTTCTATTGCAGTAATAGCATACCACAATCAAGGTAACTTACAAAGGAAAGCATTTAAGTGGGGGCTTACAGTTTCTGAGGGTAAGAGTCCATGATGGTAGAGCAAAAGTATAGTGATTAGAATAGCTGAGAACTTACATCTTGAGCTGAAAATTGCACACACACACACACACACACACACACACACACACACGCTAATGCTTAAAAGCCTGTTGCCAGTGACACACACCTTCTCTAAGAAAACTACATACAACTAATTCAACCCAAACAATTTCACCAACTGGGGATGGAGTATTTAAGCATATGATCACATGCAGAGCAGGGAGTGGCCATTCTCATTCAAGTCACCACAGTTCACTAGGGGGAAATAGCACATAGAAGGTTAGAATAGGCTGACCATATACTAGGTGATTTCAGATAAATTACTTCTACTTTGCCTGAATTTTCTCCTTTTAAAAAAGATATAATGATTTTTTCTATATATACATGAAGTGAAATTATGCTTGTAAATTGTGCAATCCGGCATATAGCAAACACTAACTGCAAACTGCTGTTATTATTATCATCATTACAATATTGACTGCACCTTCTCAAAGTAAAAGTTACCTCATTTAGAAACTACAATGTGGCCAAAGTCCATAAGCATTTTTCTAGTGTGGTAGAGAAAGAATGTAAGGTAAAGCTAAAAACATGGAATCTTTAGACTCTATCCTGGAACAACTTCTAAACCTTTCAAGTTCTTATATAGTTAAATAAATTTTTATTTAATTTTCTTTTTTTATTTATTTTTTAATCTATTTTTTTTACAGTCCTGACATTATCCTCCTCCTGGTCCACTTTCCAACTGCTCCACATGTCACACCTCCTTCTCCCATCTCTAAGAGGATGGGAGACCTTCTCTCCCCTTGGTGCCCCAAGTCTCTCAAGGGTTCAGTGCATCTTCCCTGGCTAGATCCAGACTTGGAAGTCGTCTGCTATGTATATGTTGGGGCCTCATATCAGCTGGTAGATGCTGCCTGGTTGGTGGTTCAGTGTCTGAGAGATCCTGGCATTCTATATATTCTTTGGAACCCCCTTGCTTTCTGTTGGAAAGGAATTTATAAGGTGCACCTACATGAGAAACAAGGCCAAACTGGCTTTTCAGCTACAAGTCAATAGCTATGGGAATGCAATGATGATGATGATGATGATGATAATCATCATCATAATACAGTGTATCTGTCCTGTGAGTCACATATTCAATGCTTATAACTTATCCATGGGTGAGTAATTACTATTTATATAGGAGTAAACAGATTCTGAATGTAGAACTTGACTATAGTATAAAGCGAAAAGTCAAACACTACATATTCAGGCTGTAGACCAGGACCTAATGTACTGGGCTTCTGTTGACTAGTGTTGACTAGTGATCATGCAAGTCACTAGAAATTCTGGGTACCTATGATACTAAATAGCTACAGCAGCATATGTAGCAAACAGACAGCTGTTTATAGGTAGAAACCTTTAAACACAGAAGTTCCTTCCTATATTTTCCATCTCTCTCTCTCTCTCTCTCTCTCTCTCTCTCTCTCTCAGTATCATATATTTACAAAAGAAAGGTTTCACCAAGACTTGAGGTTCTTACTCCTATTAATCCTGGAAAAAAAATAGGCAGACTTCAGAGCTAGCTGAAGGAGCATGTGGTTCCAATATAAGTTCTTCAGAAACTGAGTCTGACAATGCTTCCATTCTGAGGTTGGCATTCTTAGGAATATGTTTTAGAGCAGTGGTTCTCAACCTTCCCAGTGCTGTGACTCTTGAATCTTCATGTTATGATGATACCATCTCCATAAAATAATTTTTCTGATACTATTCCGGAAGTGTAATTTTGTGATGGTTATATATCTTAATGTGAATATCTGATATGCAGGATATTTGATATGTGAACCTACCCCACAAAGAGGGCATGGCCTACTGTTTGAAAACTGCTGTTTTTTGAGCCTTTGAGAGTAGGTGCCTTTCAATTTGGCTTTCAAAATAAAGTTTTGTAGAAGATTGTAATTTAATTAGAGAAGAAAATTTCAACACAGTAGATTCACTGCAAGACTGTAGTTAATGAGGCCAATAACTTAGTTACAAGTACCTTATTACAGAACCTTCTTTTGTAGGTATTTTTAAGGTGTGATTTTGAGAATTTTACCTGTTGTAAATAGACAAATGTGATATTTTAGAAATCAGTAATTTATATTCCTACATTCTATTCATAGTTTAATGTGAGGTCTAGCATATTCTATCAGTTTATACTCAGTAGGGTTAAATAATTTGTTATTATTTCATATATTAAATGAGTGGGTGCTAGCCACAGGAGAGAACGGGATACAGAAGAAAATTATTAAATAAAGCTATATACCTAGAATGGTCTTGTCATTTTAAAAACAACAATGAGAACATCAACAACAACACTCTCTTGCACTGTACTTAACACTCTAAGATCACATTTTGAAGCCAAGCGGGATCTAAATGGGAGAAATATAAGGTAATCTCTGATTATTTTTCTTGCTAGTGATTGCACTCCAATAGAGATGTTTGCCAGTGTCTCAGAAGAAGAGACATCTAAAAAGAAAAGCAGAGAAGAGAAGAGAAGAGAAGAGAAGAGAAGAGAAGAGAAGAGAAGAGAAGAGAAGAGAAGAGAAGAGAAGAAAGGAAAGAAAAGGAAAGAGAGGGAGGGAAGGAGGGAGGGAGGAAGAGGAGGAGGGGGAGGAGAGGAGGAGGAGGAGGAGGGGGAGGAGGAGGAGGAGGAGAAGGAGGAGGAGGAGGAGGAGGAGGAGGAGGAGGAGGAGGAGGAAAAGGAGAATTACAAGGGAGTATCCAACACCATCAGACCAGTGTGGCACTGAGAGAAGAAATCACCTACAATAAAGAATATATAGCTGGGTGTGGTGGCGCACACTTTTAATCCCAGCACTCGGGAGGCAGAGGTGGACTTTCTTCTTCTTCTTCTTCTTCTTCTTCTTCTTCTTCTTCTTCTTCTTCTTCTTCTTCTTCTTCTTCTTCTTCTTCTTCTTCTTCTTCTTCCTCTTCCTCTTCCTCTTCCTCTTCCTCTTCCTCTTCTTCTTCTTCTTCTTCTCCTTCCTTTTTGTAGGTGATGACTCATCAGTGGAAAGAAAATTCAATTTATTTTACTGAAAGCCTACATCAATTTATATTCCTCCTTCTTGTATTTTCGCAAAGAAGCACTAAAGCCATAAACACAGGTACCATAACCAGAGCTCACTCAAACCAAGAGTGGGAAGAAAGAGTCCAAGGATAGACCAGCAGAACGGAGGAGGATCTGAGAGTGAGAGAGACCATATCAAACATATAACAGTGGTTATACATTGATAACAACAGCAATCTTTCTAATTAGTTTGTGTTAGCAACTAGGATTATTATTTTATTAGTAGTGAATAAAAATAGTATATAAAATAGTATAGGGTTAGAACAAAAGGCATGCTGGCAGGTTTCAGATCCTGGCTTCCCACTTAAAAGCTATGGGACCTTGGTTAAATATTTAAATTCTCTGTGCTCTACTTTATGAAATTCCCGGAGATCACCTTCATTTATATCAAGATTAAGCAAGCTAACACTATAAACTATTTATGCTAGTTCCTGGCATAAAGTGAATTCTGGTACACACTAGCTGGTTTTGGTTATAATGTAGTGGCATAGATGTTATGGACACTACCTGGTTTGTGATTATTTTCACTGCCCAGGACCATGATAAAAATGCTCTGTGCATTACTAACCTAATAAGCTCATCAAGGATGCTCCCCACCACTCCCTGTCACCAGGGAGAAAAGAGACTCAGAGAATGTGAATGACTGTCTGTGCAAAGGAGTTGTAAGTGGCAGACAGTGAAATTGAAGTAAAGGAAACTGAATTTTTCTACAACAAAGCCATTACAGAATCCTTAATTCCCTGGAGTTTCTGAAGATGTGACCTAGCTCTAATCATGTACACACTGTTGCTTTTGCGGAAGTAATACCTACATGTTCATGACACTGAATGCCTCTTCAATTTCTTCATTAGGAGAATAATTCTGCTCATATGACATATTCAATCACCTTCCTTTAATTCATATTTGTATTAAAACTCCAGTATTTGATTTTCATAGATAGCCTTCAGATCTGCCATATTATTAGTTGCAAAGTTCAAACTACATAGTCATTTTATTGTGAATCTCTTATATTAATTTCTGAGAGTGATTTTTCTCATGTCTGAGTATCAAGAAAATTGTTCAAATACAAAATAGAAGCATTTGAATGAATTACTGAGGTCACTCATTATACTCAAGGTTAGTACTTCATTTCTGGTCTTGAGACTGACACTAGATTTTACTCTCCTGGAAATCTGCCCTTGCAGACCTCAAATGTTGCTCACTGTACAATTCATCGCAGTTCTCAAAATAAAAAATGGATCTAACTCTTCTTAAGCATTAGAAACCACAGGCAAAACACATTTTTTGAGGTCATGCTGCTCTTGGCCTTAGTAAAACCTATTTTTTTTTCTGAACATTATTAAGTCTCTTGAAAAAGAAAAAGACTAGGTTTTGATAATTATCAATAAGGCATACCAGAAGTTTAGAAGGGGGTATCACTCATTGTCTTTTAGATCTAAACTCAAACATCTTGCTCATCAGAAGGGGCAGTGGGTAAAACAGCATACAAGTTCTGTAGAATATTCCTACCCTTAGAGAAGCTTTGCTGACTACTCAGCATGAAGGTCTCTCCTGACTTTCAACTATCTTAACACAAACTATGGGTTGTCCACAGCATGGAGGTTGCCTTATATAATCTTCTAAATCTGTTTTTGTATATGCAATGTAAGTGTGTATTTTTATGCGGATGGGTGGGTGGAGCATCAGTGAGTATGTATATCTGTGCTCATATCCACATACATTAGAATACAAGTAGAAGTCAGAGGACAACTTATGGGGGTCAATTCTTACCTTCCATCATGTGGGATCTGGAGATTGACCTCCAGTTACCAGGACTGGCTGCATAGGGCTTTTCCTCTCTGAGACATCAAAGCAGCCTCTACTTTCACTTTTAAATCTAAACACGGAGTAGGGCCACAGGCCTCATCCAGCTGGATCAGCACCGGGGTAGCTAGAGCGCAGGGTCGGCTGACACCCGCCAGCTACCCACGACCCCCGCCACAGGATTTTGAGACTGCTGGTGAGTGGAACATAGCTTCTGCTCCAATCTTTAAACAGTGACAAGGACAACAACTAACCCCAGAGATTACCAGATGGCGAAAGGTAAACGTAATAATCTTACTAACAGAAACCAAGACCACTCACCATCATCAGAACCCAGCACCCCCACTTCGCCCAGTCCAGGGAACCCCAACACACCGGAAAAGCTAGAAACGGATCTAAAAGCATATCTCATGATGATGGTAGAGGACTTCAAGAAGGACTTTAATAACACACTTAAAGAAATACAAAGGAACACTGGTAAACAGGTAGAAGACAGTAAAGAGGAAGCACAAAAATCCCTTAAAGAATTGCAGGAGAACACTGCTAAAGAGTTACAAATCCTTAAAGAAAAACAGGATAACATAATCAAACAGGTAGAAGTCCTTAATGAAAAACAGGAAAACACATCCAAACAGATGATGGAAATGAACAAAACCATACTAGACCTAAAAAGGGAAGTAGACACAATAAAGAAAACCCAAAATGAGGCAACACTGGAGATAGAAACCCTAGGAAAGAAATCTGGAACCATAGATACGAGCATCAGCAACAGAATACAAGAGATGGAAGAGAGAATCTCAGGTGCAGAAGATTCCATAGAGAACATCGGCACAACAATCAAGGAAAATGTAAAATGCAAAAAGATCCTAACTCAAAACATCCAAGAAATACAGGACACAATGAGAAGACCAAACCTACGGATAATAGGAGTGGATGAGAATGAAGATTTTCAACTCAAAGGACCAGCAAACATCTTCAACAAAATTATAGAAGAAAACTTCCCAAATCTAAAGAAAGAGATGCCCATGAACATACAAGAAGCCTACAGAACTCCAAATAGACTGGACCAGAAACGAAATACCTCCCGACACATAATAATCAGAACAACAAATGCTCTAAATAAAGATAGAATAATAAAAGCAGTAAGAGAAAAAGGCAAAGTAACATATAAAGGCAAACCTATCAGAATTACACCAGATTTTTCACCAGAGACTATGAAAGCCAGAAGATCCTGGACGGATGTTATACAGACACTAAAAGAACACAAATTCCAGCCCAGGCTACTATACCCAGCCAAACTCTCAATTAACATAGATGGAGAAACCAAAGTATTCCACGACAAAACCAAATTCACACATTATCTCTCCACGAATCAAGCCCTTCAAAGGATAATAACAGAAAAAACAAACAATACAAGGACAGGAACCACGCCCTAGAAACAACAAGAAGGTAATCCCTTAACAAACCTAAAAGAAGACAGCCACAAGAACAGAATGCCAACTTTAACAACAAAAATAACAGGAAACATAAATTACTTTTCCTTAATATCTCTTAATATCAATGGACTCAACTCCCCAATAAAAAGACATAGACTAACAAACTGGCTACACAAACAAGACCCAACATTTTGCTGCTTACAGGAAACTCATCTCAGAGAAAAAGATAGACACTACCTCAGAATGAAAGGCTGGAAAACAATTTTCCAAGCAAATGGTATGAAGAAACAAGCTGGAGTAGCCATTCTAATATCTGATAAGATTGACTTCCAACCCAAAGTCATTAAAAAAGACAGGGAGGGACACTTCATACACATCAAAGGTAAAATCCTCCAAGAGGAACTATCAATCCTGAATATCTATGCTCCAAATACAAAGGCAGCCACATTCATTAAAGAAACTTTAGTAAATCTCAAAGCACACATTGCACCTCATACAATAATAGTGGGAGACTTCAACACACCACTTTCACCAATGGACAGATCATGGAAACAGAAACTAAACAGGGACACAGAGAAACTAACAGAAATTATGAATCAAATGGATCTGGCAGATATCTACAGAACATTCTATCCTAAAACAAAAGGATATACCTTCTTCTCAGCACCTCATGGTACCTTCTCCAAAATTGACCACATAATTGGTCACAAAACAGGCCTCAACAGATACAAAAATATTGAAATTGTCCCATTCATCCTATCAGATCACCATGGACTAAGGCTGATCTTCAATAACAAAATAAATAATAGAAACCCAACCTTCACGTGGAAACTGAACAACACTCTTCTCAATGATACCTTGGTCAAGGAAGGAATAAAGAAAGAAATTAAGGACTTTTTAGAGTTCAATGAAAATGAAGCCACAACATACCCAAACTTATGGGACACAATGAAAGCATTTCTAAGAGGAAAACTCATAGCTCTGAGTGCCTCCAAAAGGAAACTAGAGAGAGCACACATTAGCAGCTTGACAACATACCTAAAAGTTCTAGAACAAAAGGAAGCAAATTCACCCAAGAGGAGTAGACGGCAGGAAATAATCAAACTCAGGGGTGAAATCAACCAAGTGGAAACAAGAAAAACTATTCAAAGAATCAACCAATCAAGGAGCTGGTTCTTTGAGAAAATCAACAAGATAGATAAACCCTTAGCCAAACTCACTAGAGGGCACAGGGAAAGCATTCTAATTAACAAAATCAGAAATGAAAAAGTAGACATAACAACAGATCCTGAAGACATCCAAAACACCATCAGATCCTTCTACCAAAGGCTATACTCAACAAAACTGGAGAACCTGGATGAAATGGAGAAGTTCCTAGACAGATACCAGGTACCAAAGTTGAATCAAGATCAGGTTAATGATCTAAACAGCCCTATATCCCCCAAAGAAATAGAAGCAGTCATTAATAGTCTCCCAACTAAAAAAAACCCAGGACCAGATGGGTTTAGTGCAGAGTTCTATCAGACCTTCAAAGAAGATCTAATCCCAGTTCTTCACAAACTATTCCACAAAATAGAAACAGAAGGTACTCTACCCAACTCATTCTATGAAGCCACAATTACTCTGATACCTAAACCACAAAAAGACCCAACAAAGATAGAAAACTTCAGACCAATATCCCTTATGAATATTGATGCAAAAATCCTCAATAAAGTTCTTGCTAACCGAATCCAAGAACACATCAAAACAATCATCCATCCTGACCAAGTAGGTTTCATCCCAGGGATGCAGGGATGGTTCAATATACGGAAATCCATCAAAGTAATCCAGTATATAAACAAACTCAAAGATAAAAACCACAAGGTCATCTCGTTAGATGCAGAAAAAGCATTTGACAAGATCCAACACCCATTCATGATAAAAGTCTTGGAAAGATCAGGAATTCAAGGCCCATACCTAAACATGATAAAAGCAATCTACAGCAAACCAGTAGCCAACATCAAAGTAAATGGTGAGAAGCTTGAAGCAATTCCTCTAAAATCAGGGACTAGACAAGGCTGTCCACTTTCTCCATACCTATTCAACATTGTACTTGAAGTCCTAGCCAGAGCAATTCGACAACAAAAGGAGATCAAAGGGATACAAATTGGAAAAGATGAAGTCAAAATATCACTTTTTGCAGATGATATGATAGTATATATAAGTGACCCTAAAAATTCCACCAGAGAACTCCTAAGCCTGATAAACAGCTTCGGTGAAGTAGCTGGATATAAAATTAACTCAAACAAATCAATGGCCTTTCTCTACACAAAGTATAAACAGGCTGAGAAAGAAATTAGGGAAACAACACCCTTCTCAATAGTCACAAATAATATAAAATATCTTGGCGTGACTCTAACTAAGGAAGTGAAAGATCTGTATAATAAAAACTTCAAGTCTCTGAAGAAAGAAATTATAGAAGATCTCAGAAGATGGAAAGATCTCCCATGCTCATGGATTGGCAGGATCAACATTGTAAAAATGGCTATCTTGCCAAAAGCAATCTACAGATTCAATGCAATCCCCATCAAAATTCCAAATCAATTCTTCAACGAATTAGAAAGTGCAATCTGCAAATTCATCTGGAATAACAAAAAACCTAGGATAGCAAAAACTCTTCTCAAGGATAAAAGAACCTCTGGTGGAATCACCATGCCAGACCTAAAGCTCTACTACAGAGCAATTGTGATAAAAACTGCATGGTACTGGTATAGTGACAGACAAATAGACCAATGGAATAGAATTGAAGACCCAGAAATGAACCCACACACCTACGGTCACTTGATCTTCGACAAGGGAGCTAAAAACATCCAGTGGAAGAAAGACAGCATTTTCAACAAATGGTGCTGGCACAACTGGTTGTTAACATGTAGAAGAATGCGAATCGATCCATTCCTATCTCCTTGTACTAAGGTCAAGTCTAAGTGGATCAAGGAACTTCACATAAAACCAGAGACACTGAAACTTATAGAGGAGAAAGTGGGGAAAAGCCTTGAAGATATGGGCACAGGGGAAAAATTCCTGAATAGAACAGTAATGGCTTGTGCTGTAAGATGGAGAATTGACAAGTGGGACCTCATGAAACTACAAAGCTTCTGCAAGGCTAAAGACACCATCAATAAGACAAAAAAACCACCAACAGATTGGGAAAGGATCTTCACCTATCCTAAATCAGATAAGGGACTAATATCCAATATATATAAAGAACTCAAGAAGGTGGACTCCAGAAAGTCAAATAACCCCATTAAAAAATGGGGCTCAGAACTGAACAAAGAATTCTCACCTGAGGAATACCGAATGGCAGAGAAGCACCTGAAAAAATGTTCAACATCCTTAATCATCAGGGAAATGCAAATCAAAACAACCCTGAGATTCCACCTCACACCAGTCAGAATGGCTAAGATCAAAAATTCAGGTGACAGCAGATGCTGGCGAGGATGTGGAGAAAGAGGAACACTCCTCCATTGTTGGTGGGATTGCAAGCTTGTACAACCACTCTGGAAATCAGTCTGGCGGTTCCTCAGAAAATTGGACATAGTACTACCGGAGGATCCAGCAATACCTCTCCTGGGCATATATCCAGAAGATGTCCCAACCGGTAAAAAGGACACATGCTCCACTATGTTCATAGCAGCCCTATTTATAATAGCCAGAAGCTGGAAAGAACCCAGATGTCCCTCAACAGAGGAATGGATACAGAAATTATGGTACATTTACACAATGGAGTACTACTCAGCTATTAAAAAGAATGAATTTATGAAATTCCTAGCCAAATGGATGGACCTGGAGGGCATCATCTTGAGTGAAGTAACACAATCACAAAAGAACTCACACAATATGTATTCACTGATAAGTGGATATTAGCCCAAAACTTAGGATACCCAAGATATAAGTTACAATTTGCTAAACGCATGAAACTCAAGAAGAATGAAGACCAAAGTGTGGACACTGTGCCCCTTCTTAGAATTGGGAACAAAACACCCAGGGAAGGAGTTACAGTGACAAAGTTCGTAGCTGTGATGAAAGGATGGACCATTTAGAGACTGCTGTATCCAGGGATCCATCCCATAAGCAGCTTCTAAACCCTGACACCATTGCATACACTAGCAAGATTTTGCTGAAAGGACCCAAATATAGCTGTCTCTTGTGAGAAGATGCCGGGGCCTAGCAAACACAGGAGTGGATGCTCACAGTCAGCTATTGGATGTATCACAGGGCTCTCAATGGAGAAGCTAGAGAAAGTACCCAAGGAGCTAAAGGGATCTGCAACCCTATTGTTGGAACAACATGATGTACTAACCAGTACCCCGGAGCTCTTATCTCTAGCTGCATATGTATGGAAAGATGGCCTAGTCGGCCATCAATGGAAAGAGAGGCCCATTGGACTTGCAAACTTTATATGCCCCAATATAGGGGAATGCCAGGGCCAAAAGAATGGGAATGGGTGGGTAGGGAAGTGGGGGGCGCTATGGGGGACTTTTGGGATAGCATTGGAAATGTAATTGAGGAAAATATGTAATAAAAATATTAAAAATTAAAAAAAAAATAAATCTTAACACTAGTCTCACTAAATTGATCAAGGTAGACCTGAATTTTCTCTGGAGCCCACCCAGGTCTTGAATTTGCTATTCTCCTACCTTAGCCTCACAAGTGATTAGAATTATGAGTCTATACTACCATACTAGAGCTTCCCAAGTTCTGTAGGCAAATATTGTGGGATTTGCCATCTCTATGATTATCCGAGCTAATTCTTCATAATAAAACATCCTCTCAAGATAATATACACCTCTTCTTGAGTCTCCGGAGAATACTGATTAGCACACTTATGGAATTTTACAAACAGTAAATATCAATCAACAGTTTTACACAGAAGGAAGTGTCCCTCTTTATGACTAGGCTAAAATAAATAATATTAGAGGTTTTAGGGTATCTTATACAAGGAAGTTAATACTTGAGAGGAACCCTCAAGTTCAAATATTAAAATATTTAATGTGAAAGAAATTTTTAAAATGCTGTCCTCTAACTTACATTCCTGTGCACATCAGAAAGAGAACCAAGGCTTAATAAAATCTTATATGAGCCATGCAATTGAATTCTCAAATTTACCTGATCAGGACAAGTTTCAGAAATTAAATAACTTGCTCAAAATAAGTCCACTGTCACATGCTAAATAAGACTGGGATTTTCAACCAAGGACATTTGTCACCAAAGCTCTGCTCCTTTTAGGTCATGGTAGACCCACCTGAGGTTGTCTCTCCCTGCCTCGTTTCTATTCCCTTCATAAAAATACTTGGTTCTCTAGGGTTCAGGTCATATTTCCCATGACATCATCTTAATTTGACACTTTGATTCAGTATGATTTAGCCTGAAATGAGTTATTTTAATTAGGTCACACATATTAATGGTATATTACACCTAGAAGAATCTTAAAATGAATTAAGTTATTCATATTTTTCTCATTCTTCACTAAAGTAGAGTGAAGGACAGAGAGGGGAAACACCCTTTGTATACTCCTGTACAAAGACCGCAGCAGGTAGTGAACCTTAAACTGCATCTTTTGTTCCCAAGGCTATTGGGTGAGCAAGTCCTAAGGATCTACCTGTGTCAGCCTCTGCAGACCTATGATTATAAGTACACACCATACCTCTCCAAATTTTTAGTGGCAATTTTTTTGGGGGGGAGATAAAGCCAAAGCACATAATTAAATCTAAATCACTTTATTTATTTCTAGATTGATATTTTTCAGCATTAACCCAATACCCAGAATGTTATCTTTTCCCTCTGAGCCTACATTTAGTGTTATTAGAATGAATTTTACATTGAGGATCATTTCTACCACTTCTTAGACGCATGACCTTAGACAAAGACCTTTATTTTCCAAAAATTTGATCTTTTCACCTGATAAGTGGGGCTACTTATATTGTTTCTAAACCATATTTCATCAGATAATACAAAGTATGTCCAATTAATTTTAATAATGATGATTCTTATGTTGTCTTCATAATACCAAATACTTTAAAGAAGAGTGTATATTTATGACTCAGTACAGTATCCTCTTATCTCTATTGCTCATGTATCCATTCTTCTAATCTAAATTTTCAGGTTACTTTCCCTACTGATATGTGATTATTTTTTAACTCCTAAAAGAATAATAGTATATACTGTCTGCTATTATTTCATGTTTTAAAATGTCTACATGCAGAATTTTCAGGAGAAATTATAAGCAAAGTACTCAATCTGTATGATCTATAATTTGAGATCATGATAAAATAGTTGATTAATTACAAATTATACACAAAAACAACCAGAGAGAACTACAGATAATAAGGAGAGTATTTTTTTGGAAATTATACACAATACCTTTGTTGCAAATATTATAAACTGAAAAGAGCAATAAAAATCATGGAGAAAGCCAGATAAAGAATAGAATTATTTTAAGTTTTCAATTATTGTGAAACTAGTAGATTAGGGACAGTAAAAATTACCCTGTGTACTGGCTAGTTTTGTGTCAACTTGACACAGCTGAAGTTATCACAGAGAAAGGAGCTTCAGTTGAGGAAATGCCTCCATGAGATCCAACTGTAAGGCATTTTCTCAATTAGTGATCCAGGAGGAAAGGCCCCTTGTGGGTGGGACCATCTCTGGGCTGGTAGTCTCAGGTTCTATAAAAAAGCAGGCTGAGCAAGCCAGTGAAGGCAAACCAGTAAAGAACATCCCTCCATGGCCTCTGCATCAGCTCCTGCTTCCTGACCTGCTTGAGTTCCAGTCCTAATTTCCTTGGTGATGAACAGGAGTATGGAAGTGTAAGCTGAATAAATCCTTTCCTCCTCAACTTGCTTCTTGTTCATGATGTTTGTGCAGGAATAGAAACCCTGACAAAGACAAATTGGTACCAGAAGTGGGGTATTCCTGTGACAACCTGACCATGTTTTGGGGAGGACTGTGGAAGGACTTTGGAACTTTGGGCTAGAAGATCCATTCGGTGTTAAGAGCTCAGTCAGATGTTGTGTAGGAGCTTGGAAAATAATGTTAAGAACAGTGCAGAAGATGGAGGCCTGGCTTGTGAAATTTCAGAGGGAAAATTAAAGACTCTTTTCAGGGTCATTGCTATTTTGGAGTTTGATTATTCTGTGGTTCTGGTTAGCTGAGGCTGAAGAATCAGCTGTGATTAACAAGATACTAGAACTACTAAAGCAAAACCTATGCAGTAACTGGGACTATTGATGCTGGTTAGCTGGAGCTAAGAAATTAATGGTGATAAAGAAGAGACCAGCATTGTTGAGGTGACATCTTCTGGCAAGTGTTTTCTGAAAGCACAAAGAGGCTATGTTCCAGTGATAGCCAAGGTTGTACTGCTACAGTGGGACTTGGTAATGTGTAAGGGTCACCCAGGTGGTACTTGTTTTAAAGGCATGAAGGAGTCACTCAGAGCAGCTGAGGCTCAGCACTGTGAGAGGCCATGGAAGGCCATTGGTGAAAGTGCAGGCTCAGTTGCACTTGATGGCCCAGGACTGAGTGGGTCATGCAGTGTTTTGGAGATTACAGTACCATGAAATGACCACCAAGAGCAGCAGCAGTGGAGTACAGGCATCTGGAGCCTAGAGGATGATGCATGTATTACAAAGGGCATGGCTGGAGAAGTGACCTGAGCACTTGGAGGAGCTCAGAAGATCGTGAGTTGGATCCCAGACATTGGACGGTTGGAGATTGATTTATGCTTTTGATTGTGACTGTGCCCTGATATTTTCCCTCTTGAAGGAAGAAACTATTTTAGTGGAGCCCATAGTTAAGAGACTTTTAATTGTAAAAAGACTTTGGATTTTAAAAGAGATGGATATTTTAAAGAGATTGAAATTTTAAGAATTTGTAAAGACTGTAGGACTTTTTTTTAAATTAGGTATTTTCTTCATTTACATTTCCAATGCTATCCCAAAAGTCCCCCGTGCCCTCCACCCCCACTCCCCTTACCCCACACCTTCCACTTCTTGGCCCTGGCATTCCCCTGTACTGAGGCATATAAAGTTTGCAAGACCAATGGGCCTCTCTTAAGTTATTTAGATCTTGGGGATGAATAAGAAACACAGCTGAAGTTATCACAGAGAAAGGAGCTTCAGTTTTAGAAATGCCTCCATGAGGTCCAACTGTAAGGCATTTTCTCAATTAGTGATCCAGGGGGAAAGGCCCCTTGTGGATGGGACCATCTCTGGGCTGATAGTCTTGGGTTCTATAAAAAAGCAGGCTGAGCAAGCCAGGGGAGGCAAGCCAGTAAAGAACATCCCTCCATGGCCTCTGCATCAGCTCCTGCTTCCTGACTTGCTTGAATTCCAGTCCTGACTTCCTTGGTGATGAAGAGCAGTATGGAAGTGTAAGCCAAATAAACCCTTTCCTCCCCAACTTGCTTGTTGGTCATGATGTTTGTGCAGGAATAGAAACTCTGACTAAGACACCCTGCAGTGATCAAATAATATTTCAAAATGCCAAGAATAGATTTTTTTTGCTAGGTGACACGTTCTATCTTAGGTTAAAATGCTGACTTATAACATGCAAGGCTGATTTGATGGAGATTTTTGTACATAATGCATACATCATAGCAATAAAATAATAATTTCAGTTAATCTAGATAACATTGGTGTTGCCTTCTTTTACAAGCCTGTATTCTATTGAGAAAAAAAGGCACAATTAGCTTCTAACTCTTCTGTTTGGTTCATAATTCATTTCCTCGTTCATTTCAGTTCCTAGATACTGATCCATGGTAGCGTTGATGATAGTCTATTGTTGACAAAGGGAGAATACCAATGTGGAGTAACATAATGATAGGGAGAGGCAAGAATCCCTAGTAACAGCAATAGGACCATGCTGCCTTCTGGGGTCATGTTCAACATGGACTTTGAGGGCTCTGAGAATTTGGAGTTATTGAAATCAGATGCTGATTTCTGTATGCTCTCTTACAGTGCTGACTAAATATGGTTCAGGTCGGGACAGTTAAGGGAATTATCAGCTTGTTTCTAAGACACTCTTCAGCCCTAAGCTTGGATATCCTTGAAAGCACTTCTTAAGCATCTAGTTGCTTTCCTCGCCACAGGACTCTGGGACACATGCATTCTTTCTCTCTTTTTTTATTATGTATTATAGAGCAGAAAGATAAAGAAAAGTAGTAGCTTAGCCTGAAAGCCACAGGGAATAAGCGCTAACAAGATTTTCAAAGTAAAATGTTACTGGCTCTTGGTCCCCAAAGGAAATCATGGCACCTGGTCTCCTGTCTGCCCAGTGGTATATCCTAACTTCTTAGAGAAACAGCCCGAATGTTGGGACTTACACTGACTCTTTGTTAAAAAGAAAGGCAGGAGTTTTTGTAAACCATCCATTCCTTTCCATTAAAGGGAAAGAAACACAATAAGAAGGTCAGAATCTATTATAGGTATGTATTTTCAATCCTTTATTGCCACTAAGAAAGTGTTTGGTAAGACGATGCTTCACAGAAGGCATCCTCAAAGGGTTAATATAGAGTTATAAGTCCTTAACCCCAACAACTATCTTTAGCTAAAGCTTGTATCCACCTCACTCAGAGCAGATTCCCATTGTTTGTTCCCGTTTCCATTTTCAACCTGTAACTGATTTCGAATTTTGATATATGAAATATATTCCATACAAAAGATGGTAGAGGATTGTCTCATAATTGAACATGGAAGAATGAAAGTTACAAGGAATATTAAATACAGGCAGATGCCACTGAAAACAGCATTTTTATTTTCTGGACCCAAGATTATAACACCTTTATTCTTGGTTCTAGCTTCTAGCAGATGTTCTATTTCAACTGGACTTCTGGCATATTTTTTCCTTTGCATTTTAATGTAATCCTGCTATGATCTTTTTTTTTCTTCACTTCTTCTCATTCATTCGAGATTGTAGCAGAATCATATCTAATTTCACCCTGGGTTTCCCAGTATTCCTTGCAAACTATAGTGTGCTCTGTTAGCATTTAAATAAAGATCAAAACATTTAACTTACCTTAGGTTTAGAATTGTGAGAGGTAATTACAATCCTCAAAGAATTCACATCACTTAAGATTTATAATTATAAATGTAACGATTCTGTATTCATTTTTTTCTATAACACACAGTATCTTAGCTTCTTTTCTCGGAGAATGAAAGTGTATTATTATAGACATGAAAGTGGCAAATTTTTTCACCCATGCAAGCATAAAATTTGGATGGCATGGGTATATAAGGATATCCAGAAACACAGACATGCTTCTCAATCATGGTCAGAAAGGAATATTAAGTGAGGGAAGTCAAGACGTAACTGTATCTTTAGGAGGATGAATGTGACCAGAGAGCATAACGCATTTAGAAAAGCTTGATGTATACAGATGCCAGATGTGTTGTGTTCCCTTGAGGGGTGAAATTCAGATTTTATTTTGGGGTAGCACATGGTTTGGGAGCTCAGATGGGTATTTTTTTTCAGATGAATTTTTTTCTCATTACATATATTCATTCTACGTAGTACTGTACTGTATATGGGCACTTTCATAGATTTATGCTTTGAATATTGAGAATATGCCCCCACATCTAATTCCCTCCCCTTTCTCATCTTTTGCTCCCCTAAACATCTTTGTTCCTTCTTTTATGTCATATATGTGTATAAGATTCTGTGTGTTCATATAAAGTCAAGGAATCAACTATTAGAGAAAACAAAAATTTCTTTCCAAATGTCTTATTGTATCTATTTTCCTGTAAATGATACAACTTTGTTTTTCTTTATTATATCAAAAGCTCTGTTGTGTATCTATAAATTTTGTTTATCTACACCAAGGTTATTGGGCATGTATGTTGATTCTCTATGTCTGCTATTTTGACAAGTGCTGGAGTGCTAATTGATGAGCAAGTATCCTTGTGATATGCCAACCTGAAGTCCTTTAAGTTCATACATATAGGTAACTCAGGTGGTCCTATGGTAAATCCACTTTCAGAGGTTTGAGAAGTCTCTGGACTGATTTTCATAGAGGCTGGACCAGTTTACCTTCCAGTCATCAGTGTGTAAGGATTCCTGATTATCACATCTTTTTGAACAGCAACAGAAAACAGTTAACTGAGTCAAAAACTGCTGTAGTAATGGAAGGCTGTGTTTACTACCCTACATCGAACAGAGGATGAATATCTAGAACACACAAAGAACTCAAATGGCCAAAAGATGAGAAATAAAATAACTCCATCCATAAACCAGCTAATGAAATAGAGTTCTCAAAAGACAAAGGATGAATGGCCAATAAACGCAGAATATAAGTGTTCAACATCACTAGCTATCAGAGAAATGCAAATTAAAACGACACTAATATTTCATCTCATCAGGCAGAATGACAGTCTCCAAGACAATAAATAACAATGAATCCTTTTTTTTAGTAATACCAACCATGATCTCTTTCACACAGAATTCAAACAAACAAAAGAAATAAAATAAAATAAAATAAAATAAAATACACCATGCATATTGAACACATTGACATTTGAGGCATCCAGAGCTCTTGAAGATGATAAATGTGATGGGTGTTTGTTTGCTTTGTTTTATTTTCTTTTGTTTGAGAAACGTGTCTAGAAGTCAGAAAAACAATCTCTTGTAGATAAACGGACTTAAAAGAACTTTCTGACACTGAAAAGATTCATGTAGTCAAGGGTAAAGTTTCTAACACTAGGAATTCACATCCTAGTATTAGTGGGAACTTCGGTGCTGACGCCAGCACCATTTACAATATTCTGAGTGGGTCTCTATAAGCAGGTGATGCTTCCCAGAAGGATCTACTTTTAGATCGTTGTACTTTTAGACACTGCAATATTTGCAGAGAGTAGGAGTCTAGTACACAGAAGTATTTTCTCTTCAGTAACACAGTGCTCACTGCTCTTTCTGGGATTCCCACCTTCATCTTTCCCAGAAAGTTTTTAAATCTTCAAGTAGTAATTAATGCTCAGGTGCCTTTTTCAAATAAATTAATAAATAAGTGAATTTCTTAAGTCATGATCTGATTTTGACATAGCTTTCTTGGAGTTAATAGTATATTGAAGCCGGGCAGTGGTGGCGCTCGCCTTTAATCCCAGCACTTGGGAGGCAGAGGCAGATGGATTTCTGAGTTCGAGGCCAGCCTGGTCTACAGAGTGAGTTCCAGGAGAGCCAGGGCTACACAGAGAAACCCTGTCTCTAAAAACAAAAAGAAAACAAACAAACAACAACAACAAAAACAATATATTGACTGGAATCATGTATGGCTAACCAGTCCTCATAGTTAGTAATCCTCAAGATGTTTAGAATTTCTTGTCCAATCCTAACAGTTGACAAGAAAACAACTGTCATCATTTTCTGTTTGACTTTCACATATTCCAAATGTATTATCCTGATTATTACTTAGGTGACAGGACACAGAGACATTTTTTTACTGCTGTTTCCCAGTAGGGAACACTGAAATCTTGAGGGAATGAAATAACTTAAAACAGCCATTCCAATATGTGACAGAGCCACTATGTGAGCTCTGGTTAGTTTCCCAACAAAATTTGTCCTCCTAAATATCTTTGTGTGTGTGTGTGTGTGTGTGTGTGTGTGTGTGTAACCTGATGATTCATAAAAATGATGATTCAGGTTCCTAATTAAGAACCAACTGCCTGCAAAGGAAGCCATTAAATGTTTGTCAGAGTTTTAAGCCACTGCAGCACAATTATTTAATAGCACTACTGGTATAATCCCAAGCCCCTCCCGAATAAAAATAATACAATCATGGCCTGCTTTCTAAAAGTGCTTTCCTTGTCAATTATATTTAAAACAATTACTTTGTTGATGATTTAATCTTCTGAAGGAAATAAATGCTAGTATGGGGCATTAAGAGGCTAACACAGGAAAAGATATGAACTGCAATTATAATTTGTTTCTTAGCAACTAATAGCAAAAGTTATAAAGTTGATTCTAGCACATCTATAAGAGGCAGTATTACAGCTCTGGGAATAGAGTGACGGCCCTTAACAGTATAATGTTGTGAGTAATTTGCCTTTGCTACTATCATAAGAGAAATTATTTTGGATCTGCTTGGTCAAAGCCCTAAAGAATTCTCATTAAAAGCCAGCTATTATTCTGCATGTTGTTTGCTTCTCATCTCCCTTCCCCATTATACTGAACACATGGCATTGGTTGTTCCACACATTGTGAGAAGCTGAAAAGAATCAGCATGATAAAACAGATTTCTTTAATAACTGGGAGAAAGAAGTCCATCATTATAAGAGCTCTACTTCCTGTCTGAAGCAGCACTTACTACATGTAGTCATGGTTAGAGTAAATTAAAATTTTTTATACTGGATATTAGTGAGGACGGCACAGACTTTTAAAGAGCCGTACATGTCAAGAGGAAAACTAAGGAAATTTGAAGCCTTAAATCTTTAAGCTTAGGAGATTTTCAGGTTGGAAATTTGCTGTGAAACATGAATGGCTCACAATTTGGATCATCAATTTAATCTGTTGGTTCTATAGGCATGTTCCCCCATATATTAACTTTGAAATCTTTTTTTTTTTTTAATTTACCATGATTTTCTCTTAGATACACATGGAATATAGATGACACAGATGAAGTATTTCTGGGTTAGATATTTCTTAAAATTAGAAGATGAGTACTGTCAATCAGGAAACAAAATGATTGGAATAAGGTAAGAGAAAGCAGTAGGTAGGTTTGGTTAGGTTACATCCTTGAGAAATAGTTTGAAGAGCTTCCATAAAGAAAAGGATATAATTACATGGTTTGACATGCTTAGAAACACACTTGTAATTAAAGACATTCTGTAAAAGTTGGCTTTGGGGTATGAGTTGGGCAAGATCACTTCCACACAAACCATGTTGTAATTGCCTGCATTTCCTGTGGGTAGGGAAGCCCCACTGCAGATCAGTAGTCAGTGTGCTTCTGGACCATGAGTAAGTAGGTCAGGTTATGGGAACTAGAGAATCTAATGCTTCAAGTAGTCCTACTGCATTTTCCTGGATGGTGAGAATCTGATGCTTCAGTCCTGGGGTCTATGTAAGAGACAAATGCCAGGTAGAGTTATCTAAGAAAACCATCGTTTAATTAAATACTTGTGTATCCATATCATTGAAGGAGACTCCTGTATAGTCTGAGATAATCAATGCAAACTAAAATGTCAATAACTACATCCAAATACTCTGTAATAATCAGGCAGGAGTCCATGTCTTACCTGAGACAATTATTACATATGGGGCAGTCATAATTTCTCTCATGTTAGAGGGTTGAATATGAACCACAGAGATTAGAGTTTTTCTATGTATATATTGATGTGTAATATATGTTATATGTATAAGACAGCTTGGGGTGATGGAACTGACTGTAAAGAGCTTTCAGTACAGTTTGGATTCCCTAAATTAGTATAAATACTTAGTGGTCATGGCAGATGGCCTGCAATCCCAACATTCAGGAAGCAGAGACAGGATCCCTAGAGCAAGCTGGCTAGCTAGACTATTAGTCTCATAAAGTTCTTTCATAATAAAGTCCTCACTTTCAAAAGTAAGGTGAAGAACTATACCAATTAAAGAACACACTTGATGCCCACATTAAACCACCATGCTCACATGTATGGGGTCATGCACATGAGAACATTAATAGACACATACCACATGCACATGCAAAAAATATACATGCTTTCTACATCATATACCAAAAGTCAAACATAGCCAAAGCAGACGTATCTATTTACAGTTAAAAGTAGGTCTAATGGAAAGCCTTGTTGCATATGAAATTTCCTGTTTATCAGCTATTTACAATACAATTCATAACAATAACATAGAGTAATTAAGTAGCAACAAAAATAATCTTATTTTAGGGAGTCACCACTACATGAGGAACTGTATTAAAGGGTTACAGCAGTAGGAAGGTTGAGAACCAGTGCTCTGGGAGGAAGGAGGAGGCTCAATGCAACTCAGAAAGTCAAGAAATGTCACAGGTTTGGGAAGGATAAAATTTGTAAGATCCTTAAAGACACCTACTCCCCATCTTTACAGAGGCTGTAAACAACTGCTAGGCAAGGAGAACCCACAGCCAAGCTGTCAAGAGATCTCTTGAACACACTGAGCTTCATGCAAGTTATGCAGAGAGTTCCAAGGTTGCAGCTTTTGTGAGTCATCACTTGGGGATGGGTAAGCTTTCTATCACTTTAGGTACTGCAGAGTTGCACCTGCTGTTAGGAAGAAACCTTTACCCATAGTCCTACAAGTAACCCCAATGAAAACTCACTGATTCACCAGACTGGTCTTCAGTGCAGGCGTTACTTTGATCTGTCATGGGTTTCTTCTCTTGGGTCAGTAGATGTATATGTTGTATTCCCCCAGGAGAAATCTCTCAGCACAATCAATGCTGAACAATATATAATCAGCAAATACTTATTAGGTATTAGAGAAACAAAGTGAAGACATGGTCTCTTCCTCTGTATAAGCTTGTAGTGTGCAAAGGCTACATATATCTATTTTTAAAGTACAAGACACATTAAGAGTAGGTATTTGGCACATTTGAAAAGCAATATTTTAATCAATAAATATCTCTTTATTGTTAGAATAGGTCATTACTAATGCCGTGTACTATAGTAATGAAAATAAAGGTTTCCTTATTAGATTCTGATAAAATTGAAGTAGGCATAAGAGCTTAGTAAGAGTGAGCCAATCCCAGAATGTAATAATCATTTCTCTGTTAGAAGTCTTGAGTGCTGTAGATATTAAATGGTGAAATCAACTTTGCTGAGGGTGGTGAGAGATGGTGTGCCTCCACAAGAGCTGTGGATACAGATGATCTTCAACAGGCATGATGCTGTTGGGGAGCCAAGGAGAAAGGAATGAGGCTCGAGATAGACACACAAGAATGAACTGATCAGGAAAAAAAATTTAAAAAAAAACTAAGCAGCATTTGAATTCTGTTGTGAGAGAATGTAATGCCCTAAAGGAGTCTATGTGAATGCTTAATTGCTACCATCACTGGACAAAGCATATGGATCAAATCATACAAGATTAATGCTTTGAAGATGCAAATGCAAACTGTCACTTATGTTTGCTTGAGAGTCATTACTGTCCCACAGAGCATATGATGAATAAAGTGTACCAGAAGGAGAGGCTGCTGGTGAAACTAGAAGAGCAACCAGGTTTTCTTTTCAAAGCTGAGATGTCCATGTATGCTTCAAAAGGACAGGGACAGACTATTGTTGAAAGTGAATTGAGATAGAATCCTGGGAATTCTGAAAAAAAAATTCATCATGGTAGTTCACATACCACTCATGAGAGAGCCCTTGTTTCATATTATAGAGATTAGACAATTAGTAAAAGTAATGAAATGACATAGATATTACAGAGCTTAATAGTGCTGTCTCATGGAACATAGTAACACATTGGTTCCAAATCTCCTATACCAACTGCTGCTCTTTATATGTTTCTGGACAGAAGTAGATAGGTACAGCAATCCGAGAAGTATAGCCTTACTTTAACTTTCTCTACATTATGCCATATTTGTATATACTGGGACAAAATTCAATATTTTGGGAGGTTACTGACATCTCAAAATACATAAAATATCAGTTGCTTTCTAAATGTTCAAAGCACTCATGAAGGATATTTCTTAGATGAGAGTGTATAGAGGAAATGGGCCCTTCCTCTGTGATTTACCTGAGAGACTATCTTATTAATTTCTTTGAAGATAGAATCATATACAGAACACACCATAGCATAAGAGTTCTGTGAGAGAGGAAAGGGAAGATTTTGCAAGGGAAGATGATCACAAAACAGCAAGCTTAGGAGATACAAGGGAGAGTTGGGTCTCCTTGCTCCACTAATAAAAAGTCTATTGAATAGGGTAAAGGCTGTTTGATTGCAGAACACCAGACTTAATATCACCCTCTGCTTATAAAAGAGAGCATGCTTTTTATAGGTGCATGAGGGAAGCTATGGGGCAGCCTTTCTGCAGTGAGTGAAGAGCTGACCAAGTATCTAACTCCAGGCCCAGATCCCATCTGGATCACACTCAAATGACCTCTTTGAAGACTTCCTCTAACTGCAGGGTGTCTTGCATAATGCTATAGCTATAGTAAGTGCCTAGTAATAAAGTTGGATTTATTTTTCTTCTGTAATTTTCTTTTGCTTCGCCCTTCTCCTCCCCTCCTTTTCTCTCCTTTCCCTTCCCCTGCCCTCCCCTCCTTTTCTTCTTTCTAAGTCCCTTTCTTTTTAAAACAGATCTCACAATATAGCTTAGGCTTGCCTTATTACAGCAGCCCTTAGGGCACTGAAGCTTTAGATTTGACCTCCCATATCCTGAGAAACACTAGAAAGATAAACAGCAGTTTTGGAGTGGGGCAGGAAATGTAATTTCATTTCATTTAAAAACATTTTTTAAAAGAGAAGGAAGTTAGATCTTGCATGTTCTTTCTGCATTATGGTATGCAAAGTCAACAGACCCCTGACCAATAAGAGTGACTGTGTTAGATGTAACCTATCAACATTGGATTTCCAGAATATGAACTAAACAACCTTCTTTGTAATATTTAAAACTTTTTATCAGATGAAAAACTGGAAGTATCTGGGCTTTCTTGAAGCCCATAACATAAAGCAACCTCTTCCTTGTGAATTCAATGGACTAAATACTGCTTCTGTCCCTGGGTGCAGACACAAAACATTACATACTTGAGATGATTTGTATATGCTTGGCTCAGGGAATGGCACTATTTGGAGGTGTGGCCTTGTTAGAGCAGGCATGGCCTTGTTGGAGTAGGTATGTCACCGTGGGCATGGGCTTTTTACTCCTAACTGTCTGGAATAGAGTCTTCAACTAGCAGCCATCAGATGAAGATGTCAAACCCTCAGCTCCTCCTACACCATACTGGCCTAGATGCTGTCAGATTCCTGTCTTGATGATAATGGACTGAACCTCTGAACAAGTAAGTGAGCCCCAAGTAAATATTGTCCTCATGAGAGTTCCTTGGCCATGGTGTCTGTTCACAGCAGTTAAACCCTAACTAAGACAATACTATTGCCCGTCCCTTTTAAAAACTAACCCAGCTGGTCATGTCACTAGTTAATTTAGCTGATTTTTCTATGTCAATGGATGTCTTCATTCGCCAACTGAAGAGTGTATGTTGGCTCTCTCCTGTTCTGACTTTCTCTTCTTGTTCCCTCTCTGTCTGTTTTAAGGGTTCTTTCAACACTGGCATTCACTTGGGTGCCCTTGGCCTGTTATTGATATGCTGTTCTTTCCTTTTTAGGAGACAATCTGGTACATTTTCATGATTTGAATTCCCTGCTTTATTCTTCTTTCTCCTTTCTGTAAATCTTTAATTCTGTTGAGATGATACACTCAAATACTCAACTGTCTGACACATAAATCTTTATGAGAATAAACTACAAGGGAGGTGACTATATATCCTAGACTACATAAGGTTTGCATTTATGGCCTTCACAAGGTTTTAGTACTTTCATATTCATAAGTATACAGGTATACAAGAGAAATAATAAACGTCAGTATCTTTTCAATTAAGCCTGTCATCTTCTGTTCTCTCACCCTACCCTGCTTCCACACTCAGTCACTAATTTATATTATTTAAGACATTAGACTTGAAAGCCAGCATATTCTCGTTTTCTCCCATCCCTCATCCATATTCTCGATTTCTCCCATCCCTCATCCAAACCATTGATTGCCCCCGAAAATTTTTATTACATCACTGATTTAATGTGTGTCTCCCCTAATCCTATCATCTCAATCTTTGGTTAGTGTGTTATCATTTCCTGTCTATTATATTAAATAGTCCTCTTAACTGTTTTCTCCAGACTCTGATATACCAATACTTCCAATGCACACACTGAAATGATGTCTTGGCCATCAATTTTAAATATGTAGAACTGGTTTATATTACTCCCTTGCTTAAGACCCTTTGAAATCATCAGCCATCAACAAATTAACTCAGTCTCATTATCCTGTCAAACAAGGCCCTCGCTGATTGAACCTTTACCCTTTCCCACAGCCTCTTACCCTCCCGTGCCCCATTTCATATTTGACAACCTTGATATGTGGCATGTTTCCATGTCTATTGCATATCCATGAAAATTTCAGCTTTGCTGCTTCTGATACATAAAAGTCTTTGCCAGTTCTGTTGGCCTCTTTAACTATCGACCATCTGTCAAGACTTGGCTCAGCTGCCATGTCTCTTGGGGAGCCTACTGTGTACCACGGAATGGGTTACATATTGCTCTCATAGTGCAGTGTGTACACTGGTGCCTTTTATTTAACACATAATTGTTAAAATTAATACTTTATCCCTCTGTCTTTCATTAGAGTGCTTGCTTAATCTCATGATTTTTTGTCCTTTAAGATATTTCTCTTTTTGATCTTTCCTACTGTTCTTTTTTTTTTTTCTTCAAGAAAGCATGTCTTACTTTTATAGTTGGAAGAAAATATATAGGCAGACACTTCTCTACAGTGATCCTTACATAAGCTGTTGATATTGTTAGCATCCCTTTTATAGAAGAAAACCATGAGTTTCAGAGAGGACACATCCCTCTGTTTCTCTCTGACTGTCTGTTTGCTTGTCTGTCTGTCTGTCTGTCTGTCTCTCTCTCTTTCTGTGTGTGTGTGTGTGTGTGTGTGTGTGTGCGTGCACAAAAGCAGATGTCCTGTAGCAGGAGTTACAGGCAGTTGGCATGCATGTGAGAGGATGCAACCATGTAAATAGTCCATTATGCAGTGTTCAGGGTAAGTTTCCCATACAGTGTTAGAAGTGGGGAACCAATCGAGATGTTCCTATTTTCTTAGTCTGAATTCTTACTAGCTTCATGCAGCTAGAGTATTTCACCATTTTTCTGGCACTTTAATGTCTCTATTTTTTTCACATACCAATTCTAAACCCAATCTACATCCTTCTTCAGGTGCTCAGTTGAAGTAATAATAAAATACTGCTATGTTTTTGTTTGTTTGTTTGTTTTGTTTTGTTTTTCAGCCTTAGGAGGAAAAATGACATGATTGCATCTAATGGAAATATGTATACACATTTGAAGGCAATTTTGAGGTTTGTTTTAATTGTATGCCTTTCTTCTTTATGTGCTGATATTAGAAACATGCATATATCGATGAGCGAGTTTGTACCAAATTCTTTCTATTTCAGACCACTCAGAACTGAGCAGGGTCTACAAACTACTGATATATGTTCAGTATTTCTTCATATGAGTATGCATATCCTGTACTTCATGGCATAATTTCTCATATTTGGTATTTTCACTGCATCTAGAATGAGTTCAGAATACCGCCTCTGAATACTTTATCATCCAAAGTGCTGCTTTTAAATTCTTACCATTCACCGTACATCAGCTTTTAAACTGGTGGTTCCTGGCTACCTAACATTTTTACATTTCTTTTTCAAGCTGATCCACTGATCAGTTCTAATCCTACATATTTTCTGTTGGTTATTGTCCTTAATCCTCATGGGTCGGTGCAGTGATGATGCATGCACAGTAGTTGCTAAGAAAAGATGGGGTGAAGCCACACAGCTTTCCAAAAACTTGTAGCTTTCAAAATCTCTTTTCTTTTTTCAGAGGGAGAAAAAGAAAATATTCTACATCATACGTACACTTTTGAGCTGAAGGGAGAAAACACATTCAGGTTCAAGAGCAGGCAGATATGTGAGGACATCAAGCAATTACTGCTTTGTCATAAATGATTGTTGTATTCAAACACTCAGCTAAGTGGAAGAAAGATGGAAGGGAAGCTAGCCTTTAGTTCCTGGGTAATAAGACATGTTAATCTAGACAGGTTAATAAGACGTAGCTCAGGTTCGGAGGAACAAGGTATGGTTACCAGGAATTCCTGACATTGATTATGGAAAATGTTTTCTTGATTTGCTTCTGCTTATTGCAGATGTTTTGACCCTGCTAGCAATTTCTATTGGCCTATGAGGCAGGTAAGAAGCACTCTGGGGAGCCTTTCATTCCATGAGCTGGGTTTACTCTTCAAATACATGGTTTATGTATATTCTGATGTAATGGACAAATAGATTATTTTCAACACTGGGAACTAAAACTACGGCCTTGAACACACAGATAAGGTTTCTAAAATCTAAGTTACATTCCATTCCTTGCAGCCATAACTAATAGAATTTTTAAAATTCATCCCCTCTATCCCTCTGCTTCTCTCTGACTCTGTCTGCCTGTCTGTCTGTCTCTCTCTCTCTTTCTGTGTGTGTGTGTGTGTGTGTGTATGCACACATGTGCAGGTGTCCTGGAGCAGGAGTTACATGCAGTTGTAAGATGCATAACATGTGCTGTAAAGCAATCTCTGGTCCTTTTGAAGAGAAATAAATATTCTTTTCTTCTGAGCAATCTATCCAGCCCCAAGAAAATTGAATTTTAAAGAAAAATAAGGTACTTATGTAAAATCAACATAGATTCCAAGTACGGATGCTTATAGCCATTAGCACTATGGTGACAAACTTCTATTAGTTTATATACGACAAAATTGGTTAGTCTTGAAAATAAGAGAAGAGAACAGCACAATGGAAGGAGGAAAATTACTCTTTATATTGAACTGAAGTCAATCTTAATATAATAATAATAATAATAATAATAATAATAATAATAATAATGTAGGAAAGGTTTTATACACATTTCACCATGGTAGTAAAACTGTATTTAAATGGGTGCTTTCTGCACATTCCTCAGCATCTCCCAAAAGTCTTGGCAATATCATGAAGACGTCGAATACTCCATTTTTAAAGATCTATTCCTTGTCTCCTAGTGGAACTCATTTCAAATGACAATGGTGATGTGATAGAGTGAATAGATCTCAAGACTTGAAGTCTAAATCTGAGCTTTTAGTCCTAACTTTGACCATGAGTATCATGGGCTGGCAGAAGTTCCTTCCTGTCTCTGATATACACACTTTTTTATTTGTACAATATAGGATAGGATGATAAAGATGGGTGTATGTAAGGTTTAAGTGAAGAAACAGATTCTGAAGTATTTTCTAAACAGCAAAACAGTACAGACAATGTAGCCATCAGTTATGTTTTCAAGGCACGGACCATCAAAGAGAAACTGAAGCAGGAGGCATAAAGGACCAAGGTACTTTCTATGGAAATCATGCCAGATTCCTAAGCTTTAAAATCCCTGGGGCCATTACAAAGCAGTTAGAGAAGATCTTCAGCTATTTGGAGGCCTTCGGGGGATCAGCTCCTATGATCCTCCACATTTATTTCAAGGGCTCTCTGCATCTGGCTGAACTAGATGGTAAACACCTCACCAATTTCCACATAATAATATCTACAAACATAATTTCAGCCAAAAGACAATTTATAGCTAACATATTTTCAATTGAGTCAATTAGCCAAATCACTTACCTGCTAACAGTAGCAATATGGGGTTTTGTTGATTCATTAATTATTCAAGACAAGATTTCCTGCTTAACCTTCAAAATAAGCTTAAAAATGCACTATTTTACATGACTGCCAAGGTTAAGAGGAAGATGTTTATGATATGATTATAATTTATATTCCCAGATTTCCCATTCATTTTAGAGGCATGGAGGCCACCTGGTCAAACAAAGGGTGCATTTGTGATGCTTAATTTCCATCAGGAAATGGCAATGACACTCGAAATAATGAATTCAAAGGCTCTGTACATGTAATATGTTTGCTCATCTCTAAGTGTCTCTCTTTGACTGTTTATCTACATCATAGTCACTTAAAAATTTTAATTGAAAATGAAAATGTTATCTAGCTTTGCCATTTGGTTGTAAAACAGCAACTGATATATACCCACTGTTAGGTGATATTATTTTAAAATCTTTCTTGTAATACATTTAAAACTATGTGTGGAAAAAGAAGTCCACTTAGTATAAGAATATTTTATTGAGCACATGCTGTCTATGATACATTAGGGTCTCAGGAAAAGGGAACCATAGTTGCTTTCTGCAAGGAACTTCTAGCTGAGATCACTTCTTGTCACTCTCAGATTCCAGCCAAAAAGCAATCAAGAAATGGAAATGGAATCAGAAGCTGAGATTTTGGTATGCACCTTTCAAGGAGTAAGACAGATACCTCCAATGGGCCACTGGAGTAATGTGGTATTCTGTTGTACGCTAATGAGTCAACAAAATGAAAAATAAGGCAGTAGAGAACAATTTCATAAATTCCCCTTTCAGATATATGATAGATCTATTCTACCAACCAATAACTTGATACTAGTCAGTATGAATAAAGATACTTGTCTATGAAGTGTGTCTACACCCCTTTGATTAACCTACTAGTGAGAATAAAGGCAAAGCAACTCTGGGTGATTTCCTTCTCTGTACTTCTACATCAGTAACTCTTCAGAAATTAGAGCATCTCTGACTCAGAGTTCATCCTGCATCTTTATTTCAAGGTGGGAGTACTTTTAAGGTGTAGTAATTTCCCTTGGTGACTCTTACCTCTACACAAAGTGACTTGCTCAATAAAAGTCACTTTTAAAGGTTATTCAACAAAGATATGTAAAAATCTATAAAATTAGGTAGGTTCTTCAGTGGGGTCAACAAGAGGTAGGCTGACCAGCAGATCAAATTATAGATTGCAATCAAGGGGGATATGGTGGGAAACCTCACAGAGAAAGACAGTCACTGGGGAAAGCTACTTTAAGCAGGGTGGTAAACATAGGTAATATTCAAACTTGTAACCAAAAATCCAAAACAAACTCTGTTATTACTTTGAACTATTACTAGTTTAGAAGAAGTGGTGTTGAGGGATGCTAGAAAATTAAAACATTTTGGGGAAGCTATGAACAGGCAATAAAATTCTGGCAGGTTATTTCTTTCACTGTCCAAATCTCTAAGATCACAAAATGTTCCTTCCTTTTAAACTTTGTGATTTTTCCTTCATAGTACCCAATATTGTTGGCATCTGCAGGCATAAGTACAATGCTATCACTGAAGATAAAGTCACTAATATATGTTTTGGATGTTTTTTGTCTGTTTAAATTTGTAAATACTTTATGGCTCATTGGCAGATAAAGGGGATTCCTAAAGAAGAACTTGGCTTTACAGCAAATGGAGCCATCATTGATAATCACAACTGGACACAACAATCCAAAGATCAATGACTGTTGGCAGCCCAACTACATCACAGTTCTTGTGACTATTTTTCTGGGAACATCATGAAAGAGCATATGGAAAGAGTGTAAGAGACACAACTGAAAGTCCACTATAAAACAGTATCCCCTAGAAATGGCTGCATAATTGAACAATGGCACTATCAATAGATATGCTAATGAGAAGGTTGGAAATCTCACCGGAAACTCCTAGTTAAAGAACCACAGGCAACTAATGGCTTGTGAGAGATGGAGAATTTGATTATCTCAGGGATGCACCCCTTAATTATTTAATACAAGGTAGTCAGTGCTGAAATAATATTCACAAAAACAACAATGGACCCAGAAGATTATATTTATATATTTATGCATGCTTATATTAATATATGTGTGTGTGTGTGCATGACAATAATAAAGAAAAAGCAGATATAAAATTGAGTGCAAAACAGAATAGGTTGGAGAGAAAGGAATTGGGAGGGGCTGAGCAAGTAAATGAAAGGGGGAAAGTATTGTCATTATATTTTAATTAAAAATGTATAGTAAATAAAAGGCCGTGGGTTTCCCAGTGAAACTGGATTTATCAAGCTCCAGAATGCTCTCTAAGGAGCCCTGTTTTATACCACAAAAATCAGAAAACATCAAGAGAAACCTATATGCTGCTACTTACAGGCCCAGCAACTTTACCTCACAATAATACCTAACAATAGCTAACAGAATTTAACTGATTATTAATAATTAAAATTTATTAAAATTTAAAAACTCAGGTGAAGCTATTAGAACATTATCTGATTAAAAGTCTTAGTCTAGGAAAACATAATTACTCCCTTTGCCTCTGTACACAAGATACTCAATATACATTTTTCTGATGATCCTATAGCTATTTGAGATTTTGTGAAAGGGAATCAGGAGAAATGGTTCTTCAGTCTTGAAAGGACCTTGAAACCCATACAGTCCACACAGCCTACACAGGTCTGGTGAGCATCTTCTCCTGGCTCTATCAGTATCTTTAGTTTCACATTCCCATTCCCTAATAGAAATGAACCAATGACAATAGGCTTGGTGATGTTTAATCCAAATGTCAGTCTGCCCTCAGCACTGCCACTTACAGGCAGGAAAACCAAACAGATGTTTCCTTGTCCATCTGCTGATACTAGTAGGATTTAGCTAGTAGTAGGGTGTTGGGAAACTGAATTGGGCTATCTTATTATCATAAAACTCAAAATCTAGGATTGAGTTCCCCATGCAAAATGTGCCCTTTGCAGGAGATGTGTAGCAGAAATGGTTAACAGCAGTAAACCACAGTGATCAGGAGTACACACACTGAAATCAAATAGCCTGCAATGAAATCATTCAGCTTCCTCTCCGTGTGAACTTTGCTTATTCCCATGACTCAGTTCCCTCCTTTGTAGAAGGAAAATAAATAAGATCCTGTACCTCTGGAGTCAAGGCAACTGTTGCATGGGACCCTGTAGTTTCATTGCCAGCGTGTGCCCAGCAAGAGAGACGGGCGAGCTTCTTCAGAGAGTTCATGAGTGGACCCAGCTTCTATTTTGTACAGTGACATGCAGATTTCAAAAACAGCGTGAGATTTTACAAGTGGTCAGGTGACATGCTTAAGGACAGTCAGTGACCCTGTGAATCTTGTAGTAAGATGCACAAATTCTCATCTCTTCTGTTGCTTGTCACTGCCATTTTGAGATCTGCTGCGTTTACCTTGTCTCTACGTACTCTAACTCAAGGGCAGATCTGTTCTGAACCCTTGAATTCTCTATGCAACCATAGTACCTTTGCATATGCTAAGTTACTTTATCTAGAACATCCTTTCCTGTTTATCCTTCAGATCACAGTTTACGCTTTCCTTCAGAGTGGTTTCCTTTAGTAACCCCATTCAGTCAATGTTTGATGCTTTTATCACCAATGTCTTCAACCCTTGGGTATTTTTCTCAACATTGATTGCAACTAGAGATTGTTTCTTGTATGACTATTTGGGTTACATTTTTAATTCCCCACTTGAAAATAAACTATGCAAGATAAGCAAGTAGATCTGATTATTTTTAACCTTTCTATACAGTACATACTCAGAAAACTTTGGAATATGAATGTTCTATGCAGTAAGGTCCTCTCCTCACGTGCTTTACTCTTTATGCTCCACTTTCTCTCAGTCATGCCTTTAATATCTGTCAAAATTACCTGCTACACAAATTCTACCATATTCTGCAACATGTCCTGGAAATCCAAATACTGAATCTTCCTAGCATTCCATACACTGGAGGTTGCTTGTTCGATTTCTCCCATTTCTTGCTAGTTGCAAATTTCATGCCTCTCTAATCCACTGATTTATTGTCCACATGCAACACAATGCCATCTACCTAACTGGTATTCACTAAGATATGGGAAGAAAAGAAAAGAAGTCAAGTAAGGCTATACAGTAAGTATTGACAGTACAATGAAAAATGAATTTGCCGGAGTAGTTTCCAAGTTTGCAAGTGCCTATTATTTTTCAAAGTTACTTAATTTTTCAAATATGTAAAAAAACAAATTATGGATAATACTGGAAGTTAGTTAATAGTAATTATATATTTAAAATCTCATATTTCAGAAATAAGTCTAGTATTGTACCTTCTTAGCATGTCTGAGGTCATAAGATCAAGCTACAGCTCCAAATTATCAAACAACAAAAATCTACTTATTTAATTAGCATATGTAGGTGCATATTTTTGTATATGTATATTTGTGCATACTAGTATGTGCACTTGGCACACTTGTGCATATTGAGGAGAGCTCTCAGGGGCTGGTTCTCACCTACCATGTTGTAGAACCTGGGGATCAAATTCAGGTCATTAGGCTTGTAAATAAACCCTGCTAAGCCATCTTGGTAATACCAAAAAAGCAAACTTCTAAAAAAACATTAGATTGTGACTACAGTATTGAATTATATATGCAGGTCCCTCCATGTCCTAAAAGAAGCTAATCCAGAGAGAGAGAGACTGCAGAGTGAATTCAAAACCTAAGAACAGCTGCTAGGGATTGAGAAATATGTTTAACATCAAATCAAATGTAAAACCATGGGCCTGATGTGATTAGCTCTCTGTCACTGTGACAAATACCCAGGAGAAGCAATTTAAAAAGTGGGAACATTTATTTTGCCTCAAAAGTTTGAAAGTTACAATCCAAAAGTATCTAGATCTATGTCTTTGGGCTTCACGTGAAGGAAAATATCAAGTAGGTAGAACTGTAAGGTAGAGGTTGTTTGCCTCATGTTGGTCAGGAAGCACTGAGCTGAAAGAGATAGAAAGAACTATAGAATAAGTTATACCTTGGAAGTTCAGCCACCAGTGACTTACTTCTTCTAAATAGGTCCAATTTTTTTCACAGTTTGTACTGCATTTGTAATAATGGCATCAAACTATGTATCGTAAGTGGACTAATCTATCATTAGGTGAGAGCACAGAAAATCCAATGATAGGATTTATTAATTGAAAACCAAACCTTCAACATGAGGATTTGATGGAAGGGGACACTTCTTATTAAAATGACAATAGGTTCAGTCTGATTCTGCACACAGACAGAGGAGACCATCATCCAATCTATGCTGTCCGCCTGTAGTCCAGCTTAATAAATGATAGACCACTTGAAGACAAAACAGGTTAAAAAATACATTAGTATTCAGATATGTCACATGAAAAAGCCAAATGGTTGTGCTTTTATGCAATGTTCAGAATATAAAGAGCCATCTGAGACAGAAAGTAGAGTACTGACTAGCAGGAGGGAAGAGGGACAGAGTTCCTGAAGTGATGCAAAGCTTTTAAGTTGGATAGAGATGCTGGTTTAACATCTTAGTGAACATAGAGAGAAATCATTGACTAATGTACCTCAAATTAGAGAATTAAATATTATGAAAGGTAAGTTCAGTCTTTATGACTTATTAGGGGACAACTCTCAATTTTAGAGATGTAAAGAAAGCATCTTTTTATTCAAGGCATTATAGCTACACATTAAAAAGGCAATTCCCGTCTCTCTTACTTTCATTCATCATTCCACAAATATTGATCACTCCCAGTTATAGCTTTGTATAAATCGTCTTTTATCTTCTCTCTACCTCATTATGTAGCCCTAGCTAGCCTGGAACTGACTGAGATCCCCCTGTCTCTGCCTCCTGAGGCCTGGGATCAAAGGCATGCATTGCCAGAGCTAGCTGGTATCTGTAACTCCAGTGGGGCTTAAAGAAAGTTATAGAAAGCAAGCAGTCAGTGGCATTCAAAATCTATCTGTTGATGCCTACACACCTCATTCTATATTCTACTTCCAAGGCTTTTAAATGAGGGTCTTTAGAGGACAGTAAATCTAAGTTTTATGAGGCCAAGCTAACAGATTGCTCTTTGCACAAGAATACCTTCCTTCCATTTAGGAGAAAAAGTAGATGCTATGAGAAAATGAACAATTCTAAAAGGCTAATAATATAAAGCAATGCAACTGTTAAAGCAAATTAACCCTCTGATCATAATTAGTGTGTATCCTAAACACACATTTCAGAGGTAAATTGCTGGCACATAGTGCCATCCATTAAAGGTTTAGAGGCTAAGACAGAATTCAATCACTGGACATTTCTCTGATAGAAAAATTGAGTGAATGGAAAACACATTTGCATCTTTTCATGATGCCTTTGAATCTGAGATTTAACCTCTGAACCCCAAACAATGCTTTGCTCTCTAAAGGGACTGCATACTGTGGCTGGGAAATAAAAAAATCTAGTTGGTGTGGTGCATAAAATTCATGTCAGTTCAGAGGTGAATGGCTCTCTCACATTACAGCTCACTCAGGAAAAGGTGCTGATGGAGAAGAAGGTAGTAGCTAACCCTTGCTAGCACAGGGACTTTGGGGGGCTCAAAATGTCACAGCATGAGTGATAACAATGCCTGGGAGACTACAGCTGAACTGTTACAGCTGCAGGTAGGTCACACATTCTAAATGTGATAATAGCCAGTTTCTGGGGCTTTAGAATGCCATACAAAGGGGTCAGATTCAGGGAGAATGACCTAGAAAAAGCAAGAAATCCAGAGAGAGGGACCCAGGGCTAACAACCTCCCCTGAATCACTTCAAATTATTGCCCTTTGAAGAGAGAGGACCAATCCTGGTGCAAGTGGGAAAATGAAACATGCTGGGGAAACAGAAAGGTTACTTTTTGAATTGCTGCAATGACCACTGTCATTATTTGGTCAAATTATACTATTATATAAAGTTCAACACCCTCTTACACTTTCCGTGATAAAATGCAGAGTGTTACACAAGCTGTCCACAGATAAATTCCTGTTTCATGGAGGCCTTCACTAGCACTCAAATGCAGCTCAGTAACAAAAGTACCACACTAGTCTCATTGTCTGTTTGGCTTCGTCATTTCTGGATCAGTGTCAGCAGAGCAGAGGAAATGGCTTGTGTATATACTGGCCTGTTGATTTTCTGAGACTACCACCCAAAAGTTAGCAGATGTGGCATTTTCAGAGAGCTTTCTTTCTTTTCTTTTCTTTTTTATTTTCCTTTCAAAACACTAAAGGCTAGGATTCCAAATTGCATCTGCCAGCAAAGCTGTGATCAGGCTAAAGGCCCAGGGGAGTCTCCCTTGCTTCACCCAGCTTTGGTTGGCTACAAATGCTCATTGTTTCCCAGACTGCACTGTTTGCGGAATCTATGGTCACAATCTTTGTACATCCTCTCTTCTGTGGATTTATGATCAACCTCACTAGCCCTGGATGATCTCATCTCTACATCTTCTATTAATAGGTTTATACATATAATTTACAAATACACGTATTATTTGGGGTTCATTGCCCTGGTTGATAAATGTTGCTCTAACACAATATAGAGTGGGTGTTTAACTTTAAAATAATGGAAACGAATGACATTCCAGATCAAACTATGAGGGGATTAGGCATCTGGTGAGTGCCTACATCCTGATTTGTAGGTCATCCCCCTTTCCAGGTCCAGGAGCAAAGATGCTCTCAGAAAAGATTTTATGAGGCAGCTTACCCTACTTTGGGAATCAGGATTTTAATGTATGAATTTTGGAGAGAGAGCAAATATCTCATCAGCAGTGGTTACCATGCATCTTACTAAAGATGGTCAACTAGACTGCAGATGAGACACAAGAGAGGATCTGTGTGCATTCATAACTTAAGAAGACATATCTAGTTAGAGCGAGGCTAACACCTGTCCCTCTTCTCCCTGGATACAAAACTATAGTATAGAAAATTTAGATTTTAAAAATAATTACTGCTGGGAGGCAGAGACTGGCGGCTTTCTGAGTTCGAGGCCAGCCTGGTGTACAGAGTGAGCTCCAGGACAGCCAGGGCTTCACAGAGAAATCCTGTCTCAAAAAACAAAAATTATCATTACTTAATTAAAATTATATGATTGTCTTGAATATATTATTAGTTCATAATATTGAACAATATATTTTTTAGTAAATTTACTGCTTCTATCACTTGATTTGGAAACAGTTCTTTTTTAGTAAAATTTCACTGTGACATCTCCATGTGGATTTACTCTCAGACTTGACCTTATTCCTCATTCACTCTCCTCCATCTTTCCTCTCTCTTGCTGGTCCCTCACTACAACACTTTTCTTTTATGGCTCATATGCTCTGTTTCCTTCTTATGTTCCCATTGATGTTCCACCACTCGCAGAGAATGAATTGACTTTAGTTTCATTAATTTTTAATATGACATGTCTGGGCAAAATTGTTTAAAATCCCATTGATAATCTATTTTCTATTGATATTCTATTTTCATATTTGTTGTATTCTTAGAATGTCTCTGGTATTTAAAAGAAATCAATACTTTGTGGATTTTCTTAAATCACAAACTACTATTCTCTACCTTATAGATCCCAACCACAACTGTGAGGGATAAATCTAATAGCTAATAATTATAACAGAGTAGTATTTGTTTTTACATTAAGTTCTTGAGGTTCACAGTACTGAATTTTCAGTTATTACCAAAATGTCTCCACTACTGGTTTTGCTTTTATGAGATCATGTTCTATAAAATTCAGCAAGTTTTGGATTGAGTTCTTCGAACTAGTCAAATAAAAAGAAAAATGTATTCTTACATTGAAGATCCAAGTTGCACTGAAAATGTTTTCAGTTTTGACACCCAAATGTTCATTCATTAAGCTTTAATTGACCTAAATATTCACAAATTATTTACCCAAACAGCCATCTATCAACATTTTATTGCTCAGAAACAAAAGTTTGCCTATTTCAGCAGCTTTCCTAATTAAAAGCTAGTCAAGCCTGTCACAAAGCTGGCCACCTACCAGACCCAGCTCTTGTTAGGATTGAATACCCATTCTACAACTTAGCTATGAAAGCAAAGCTAGATTAAAAAAATACATTTCAAATACTGAACATATGAAAATTACAGAAAGTACAAGCAATGATTAGGGAACAAACATGAGGTGCAAAAACCCTATCCCTTTTCTCATATTATTGCCACAAGCCACCTCCATCCTAGAGTAGATGACTTGTCTCAGTGAAGACCTTAGACAAGCTGATGGTAGTGTGCAGGAGGACATTTTCCATCAGTGTATCTCATCAGCTGCTATGCCTCCATCTGACAGCTTCACTATACAAACCCATGATGACTGATGCAAGTGAGAAAAGTTACCGAAATTACACTCAAGGAGGATTTTATATTTTTCTGTTGTGATACTGTGGATTGAATATACACTAGGAAAGTGCTCTGCCACTGAGTTACACTGCCAGCTTTAGTTCCTCTCCCCTGATAGACACATATGCTACTTAAGGTGAAAAGAAGGCCAAAATGGAGTAGCTTTTGTACTCAATTCCATTTATCTCTTCTATTTATTTTTCTCATTAGTCTTGTTTCAGTTTTATTTTGTTTGCTACTCTTTCCACTGCATGAGGTCAGTAGCATCCCGGGCACTTATCCGTCCTCTTCTATCTCAAGCCAGATGTCAACAGAAAGAAGTATAAGCCTACACAGCTTCCACTAGAATACTAGTACTAGAGGCACATGCCAAGACAATACCAGTCTTCCTACAGCAGGGAGGCAACTGGATTTTGTTTAAGGACTTAATTTTACCATGAACAACTTGCCTCTCTACTTATGAATTATAGTCATCCACAACTTGAGATGATGAATAGCTTAGGTCTTTTGTTCTGCAGATCTGAACTGTTATAAAAGAGCTGAACTCACTAGAAGAAGGCCCCAAACATTTATAAAGCTATCACTTTGATGAGATAGGATCTAAAGTTATTAGGTTATTCTCTTGAAAGGTCTTCATCATAATTGACATTTAATGTGCATCTTTGTCATCTGTGGGGAAGGGGTGATATGGGAGTAAAAATTTTGTAGTATGTCATGCTCTGATTAGAGATAACAGTTTACCCACCCACCACTTTTTGCCATAGATATCAATATTTAGAGTGTTTTAAACCTACTTGAAATAAATTGGAAACTTGCTTAACTTTACATGCAGAAATATTGTTATTAATTATTCTCATTACAGAACATGAAACCAATTATATAAAAACTGAAGTCCCAAACATGCATAATTATGGTATACAACATTATGCATTTTCATGTTAGAAGCAAATCAACAGTATAATGGTATTAAGACAATTTATAACTAAAATATTAAACAAAATTATGAATTACTATAGCAAAGGTAATAAATACAATAAAATTCTATTTGTATCTATCAAGGGTAGATTTTATTAAGAAACCAAGTCGATACTGTGAATGCAGTGTGCTTTAGAAAAATGTTTTAAGTGGGGCAGGGAAACTGACTACTGCTCACGCATTAAGGAACCAGGATCCTATGCTGGTATTTTTCTCCTACTCCCTATCCTTGGTAGTGATTTCAATTTGCTAATTTACAAGTTGTTCAGCTATAAGATGAATATAATTTCTAAAAATCCCAGGGTTTTTTTTTGAGAATTAAGTGGGATAATGCTTTCAAAATTCTTAGCCTACTATTCAACATAGAGTAATAAAGATATAATAATGTCTTATTATTGAGCCTTGGTAAAACATGACTTAGAATTTATAATTATTAGTTTACTTGACCTTATAGGCAAAGAAGCAGAGTAACTAACCTCTACCTTATGAGTATCTGAAGTTGGGAGAAACATTGTTCAAGTTCATAGGCATCCAGAGTAGCTGAGAGTAATTCCAAAGGATTATGTCAATGTCTTGCATTCTTATCTGACCACATCTACACTTACCAGCTTTATTTCAAACAGGCAGAATAGGGAGGGAAATATGGGAAAGAAATGAGAGAAAGGAGGAAATCTTTGAAGAACTTTTTGAGGCTAGATACTCTTCAGAGATTTTGCATCTCTAAGAGGGGAGTCTATCCACCTCATAGAACTGCTGATCTACAGCTGTGATTGAAGAAATAAAGGAAATGGAAGACTGAGACAAACTCCATTCCAATTTTACAAACAGAATCTTCTTAAACCTGCATTTCTCCCACATACTCTTCCTTCCTTCCTTCCTTCCTTCCTTCCTTCCTTCCTTCCTTCCTTCCTTCCTTCCTTCCTCCCTCCCTTCTTTCCTCCCTTCCTCCCTCCCTCCTTCCCTTCTTCCCTCCCTCCCTCTCTCCCTTCCTTCCTTCCTTCCTTCCTTCCTTCCTTCCTTCCTTCCTTCCTTCCTTCCTTCCCCCTCCCTTTCTTCCTTCATTATTACTTCCTTCCCTCCCTCTCTCTTTTCTTTTTTCTTTCTCCCATTTTCTTTTCTTTTTGGTGAAACGGAATTTCTGTCTGGTTCTATCTGACATGGAACATACTACATAGTTCTGGTAGGTCTCCAACTCACAAAGTTCTTGCCTCTACCTCCTGAGTGCTGAGATTATTGCATATATCAGTGTACAAAAATATTTGACTTAATATTTTTGTTTGTTTGTTTGTTTGTTTCCGAGACAGGGTTTCTCTGTGTAGCCCTGGCTGTCCTGGAACTCACTGTGTAGACCAGGCTGGCCTCAAACCCAGAAATCCACCTGCCTCTGCCTCCCAAGTGCTGGGATTAAAGGGGTGCACTACCACCGCCTGGCTTGACTTAGTTTTTTAAATGATGATTTCACAAGTGGAGACATGTACATTTGAATTTGCTGGTTTGTTTGCTATTTGGCAGTGTTGACCATACATCCCAGAGCCTTTCCCATGCTTGGAAAGTAGTCTAATTTGGAGCTATATCCCTTGTTCCTTGAGATCCATGTCTATATGTCAGAGAAAACTTTCATGCTATTGAATGCATCTTGGTTCTCCTGGAGATCTAATATTAGCTGCCTAGCTGGAGAAGTAAGAAGCATGGAAGGTTTGCAGAAGAGGCAGCAGCATTCTGTTCTACACACACACAGCCTCTGGAAACTTGTCTGTCATTATGCTGTGGAAATCATGCTTTGAAATAAATCCCCTCTGTTCTTAGCTTTGTCCACAGATGCACATTTTCTGAATGATTACAATATCCAATGTGACTTTTCTGGTTGACACGGAGGCTAAAATGGGTGAGGCACAGTTAAGTGGGAAGAAAAGTTATTGTTGACAATTCCACTGAAGCCAGTCATAGTCTGAATTTGACTTTGCTATAACAGCATATTTGCTATATCTCACACAGGTTGTCTTTTTGGTTAGGGTTATGTTTTTCCATTGAGCACATGTCCATATCTGAAATTAAGATGCCAACCATCTCCTGCTTAGCCTCAAAGTGGTAGTAAGACTTGAATACACCCACAGAGCACTCCACAGGTCCACAAGAAAATCCCTGACCACAGTGGCCACTCATTTCTATGTGTGATGATTCAACACTTATATACTTTCATTCATTCATTCAAAATGTTATTGAAGTGTACTATGTGGCAATCACTCAGAAAAATTAGTCAATTCCTTTCGTGTGGTCCTATGTGAAATAGAAGGACTAAAGTGTAGAAAGGTATGCTCTAGAGTAAGTGGCAGACAGAGAGACTGAGGGATGGTTGCTGATAGCCAAATAATAACCCCCATGATAGTTGGTACCAAAAAACAGACAATCAAACAACCGCCCCCAAAAAATAAACAACAAAAATCAAAATGAAAAAAGCTCTTGAAATTATACTACAATAAGTAACACTCATGAAAGGGTTCATATCCCATTAAAGTGAAAAAATATAATGTAAAAGCAAAATTCTAGGTCTTTAGGCCCAGGCTTGAGAATGTGACCTCTGACTCAATGCTCCAAGGTATGCTAATCATAAAACAGATAGGGACATTCCTCTACCCACCCGCTTCCTGAGTTCACTCAAAGAAAGTCACCCTGACCCACCCTGACCATTGCTGGAACCAGCTATGCAAATGTGCTGTTGTTAGGGGCTCTTAGAAACTGTCTTGAGAAATAACCCTCACAATTACCAGGGATTCCTTGTGACTCTTGTGACTTTGCACTTCCTTGTGACTCTTAACTGGTATTTTTGGTATTTTCCAACAACGCCCTCCCCACCTCCTTGAGTTGTGGTTTCTTCCTTTAAATACCCCCTGACCCAGCGACTTGGGGCGCCATGGTCCTCTACCCCTGCGTGGTATATGACCATGGGCCCATGAACACTCTTGAATAAAAGTCCTCTTGCAGTTTGCAGCAAGACCGTTTCTTGTGAGTGATTTGGGGTGTCACCTCTCCTGAGTCAGAATGTGGGGAAGTCCTCACATTGTGGGTCTTTCAAAAGGAGCTTGCTTTATGCTGAACTGGTTTAATTAAAGAAAATTTTCTCTTCTAAAGACATTGTGTAGCAAAACGGGAACCTATTCTTAGATGCATCATCTCCACTGAAATAGAAAATGTCTGGGAGTCAATTAATACGAGTTAAAGATGTTAAGTGCCAATACAAGAAATTATCAAGTTCTGTCAACAAAAGCAGCATGAAATAATTTTTAATAAACCTTAAAATAGAAATAATATATCAACCTCTACATGCTTATTCTATGAATAAAATAATACAAAGTATGTAATGAGAGCTGGAAAGTATGGTTTGTTACATCAAGGTTAAGGGATGTTTTTATTCTGAACTAGATTAGTTTGAAGTAGAAAAGGCCAGCTCAGGACTAGGAGCTTAGTGTTTTATTTCCTTGGCTAGGAAAATTATTGGCTGTGTAATAACAACGAATAGCCCATCTAGGTTAATCTTCACTTTCACTTTTATAAGGATATAAGCTAGGAAATATATAAAGTTCCTTCAGAAATAAAACCACACGATTCATGATGAGAACATTGGCTCACTTGTACCTTACATGGCGAACAGTGTGGTCAAAAGACAACACTGTTGGTTCAACTGGAGGCCAACATATAGAAGAATGCAAACTGATCCATTCTTATCTCCCTGTACAAAGCCCAAGTCAAATTAGATCAAAGACCTCCACAGAAAACCAGATACACTGAATCCAATAGAAGAGAAAATGGGCAAAAGGCTCAAACACATGGGCACAGGAGAAAATTTCCTGAACAAAACACCAGTGGCTTATGCTCTAAAATCAACAATAGACAAATGGGACCTCATAAAATTGAAAAGAAAGTTTTTGACTGTCAATAGGACAAAACAGCAAACAACAGATTGGAAAAAGATTTTTACCAATCCTACATCCAATAGAGGGCTAATATCCAGTATATGCAAAAACTCAAGAAGTTAGACTCCAGAGAAACAAATAACCCTATTAAAAAATGGGAAACAGACAGAATTTTCAACTGAAGAATCTCGAATGGTCGAGAAGTACCTAAGGAAATATTCAACCTTCTTAGTCATCAGGGAAATGTAAATCAAAGCGACCCTGACATTCCACTTCACACCATTCAGAATGGCTAAGTTCAAAAACTCAGGTGACAGCAGATGCTGATGAGAATGTGGAGAAAAGAACACTCCTCCACTGCTGGTGGGTTTGCTAGCCAGTACATCTACTGTGGAAATCAGACTGGCTGTTCCTCAGAACATTGGACATAGTATTACCTGAGGAACCAGCTATACCACTCCTGGACATATACCCAGAAGATGCTCTAACATGTAATAAGGACACATGTTACACTATGTTCATAGCAGCCATATTTATAATAGCCAGAAGCTGGAAAGAACCCAGATGTCCCTCAACAGAAGAATGGATACAGAAAATGTACATTTACACAATGGAGTACTACTCAGCTATTAAAATCAATGAATTTATGAAATTCTTAGGCAAATGGATGGATCTAGAAAATATCATACTGTGTGAAGTAACTCAGTCATCAAAGAACACACATGGTATGTACTCACTGATAAGTGGATACTAGGCAAAGAGCATGGAATACCCATGATACAACTCATAGACCATATGAAGCTCTTAATTAAAATGTCTAGGAAGAACAATTCCCAGTATTGATTGATATAGATTTATAATGAGGAATTTTAGCTCTAAATATGACTAGAATATAAATGGTGAATATTTGTTAACATGCATCTTTCCCAGTTTAGCTTTACAGGCATACTCATTACTAAATGAATTGTTAACAAAGGAATGTCTACATTCATACAAGTAAACTGATAGACATTCTACAAACACAGGTTGGAGACCATGATCTCAAGTCTTTTAGAAAGAAGATGTTACTAGAAGAATCAAAACCAAACTGGAAAATATGCAGTCTTTCCAAGTTTTATCAAATCCTGGAAAAGGAACAGAGATTCTTGTGAGGTTGAAGTTGAGGGCTAGAGGACAATTGCAGAGCAAAGTAAAAGAAACTCTTCTTGTTATGTAAGAAAAGGAGGTATGAAAAATATCTATTAGGCTGTATCATAGCTACTATTCTGTTACTGAGATGAGACACCCTAACCAAGGCAGTCCATGAAAGAAAGACTTTGTTAGATTGTTTACAGTCTCAGAGGATTAGTCCATTTCCATTATGGTGGAGCACATGCCAGCAGATAGACAGGCATGGCACTGGAACAGAGCAGTAGCTATAGGTAAGAATTTACAAGTGATCAACAAGAAGGAGGGAAGATACACTGGGCCAGGTATGGGCTTTGAGACCTCAAAGCTTAGTCCCTCAGGACATACCTCTTCCATCAAGGTCACACCTCTTAATTCTCCCTAACAAGCCAGCTAACTGGGAACCAACAATCAAATATATTAGCCTGTGGGAGCCATTCTTATTCAAACCACCAAAGACTATTACACTGAAGTCAAGAATGGAAGATTTTAAGGTATCTGCTAAGTAAAAGAGTGGAAAAGATGTTAGGTATCAGGCAAAGAAAATGTAAGTATGAAGGCTATGGTACCAAAAGAGTAGTTTGCCATTATTTTAGAAGTTAAAATAAGATGTGGTAATATATTTTTTAAAAGGTGTAGCAGAAGGTATAAAGCAAAGATATGGAATGATCTAATTTACGTTTTTAAAAGATTATTCACTGTTTTATGATAAATAGTAGAGACAGGGTTCTAAGATGAAGAGAGAACAGACAGGAACGAATACTGAAGAGACAGTGTATCTTGCTTTTATAAGGAAATTTCCAATGCTTTAAGGGCAAATAAAACTTGGGGTTCAACTATAGAATAATTGGCTAAATTTGCAGCTAGCTAAATAAGAATGTGCAAAGTTCATTAATGTAAGGGTCTGACCTGACCTTGTCATAGTAAAATCCTCTATGGCATATATGACCTTATGGTCAACACATACCAGTAGAGACATAGTTTTGGCTGATACTAAGTTAGGAGGCTAATTAATATTTAATATAAAATAAAATTTAATTTTATATAGTGTTGAATCATACCCAGGACATCACATTTGCTCAGCAAGCATTCCTGCCTACTAAACTACACCCCAATCATTTTTCTTCTTCTTATAAGACAATATCTTATTCTATGGCTCAGAATGGCCTGGAACTTACTATTAGTTTTAGCAGACTGGGAGAAAGAGATCAACATGGCCAGCCGTACTTTTCATATAAGGAAATCCAGAATGGGAGACAAGCTGCCTCTGATCCCAAGGAAGGAATGCATAGTACCCTGGGGTACACTATCACATAGTAAGGGCAGCTAAAAATATATTTAAAACAATTTCAAATATGATAAAACAAAGGACTAGTGCTGAGAAGGGACATATAACAGAGGAAAATACTATATTCTGAATTTATTAAACATAAAATTGTTGGATAAGCTTTAAATTAATAGTAGGGTTATACTATGAAATTAGCACTCGAAAAATGAACAGGATGCCCATTACATTAGCTGCACTGGAAGGCCACAACATAGATATATTGTCTTTAGTGTCTTTGGCAAAGGTCATGGCATATATAAAAATTGTAGTCTTCTTTATGTGATCATAAGGTAATAAATGCATTTACACAAGATTGTCAAGAAGATAACTGCTCATTAAAGACTTGAAGAAAAATTAATTATGGGACAAGACATGGTTTCACATATTTAAGGACAGACTAGCTGTAGTCTCCCCCAGCCTTGAAGCAGGCTGATTCAGACTTTGCTGCCACTGAGTATGAGACCACCTGGGTGGACCCTTCCGACTTAGATGACTCTATTGTTCTGTCATCTGCCACTGCTCTTCTCCAAGACACTGCTACCTGCTGAGAGGCCGTGGAGATATTCCAGAGACAGAATCCAGCAGATCTGAGACAGCATCCACAGATCCGCCTACAGGCTGGCCACAGGCACCAAGAATGGATTGGCAGGGGATGGGCCTCCCCCCTTTATAAGCACAGAGTCTTAGTAAACTTTGGGGCCTTGAACCTCTTGGCCTCCATTATTTCTCTTGTTGTTCTCTCCCATACAGTTCCTGCTTCCCACTCAGGAACCCAGTTAGTGTGGCTGCAGGTGGCTACAATTAGTTTCACATCGTAAGAATTGGAAAGAGGCTGGAGAATTGACTCAATAGATGAGAGCACTAACTGTACTTCCAGAGGACCCAGGTTCCACTCCCAGCATGCACATATCACCTGTCCATGACTCCAGTTCCAACAGATTCAATGTTCTCTTCTGGCCATGTGGGGCCGAGGTGTACAGAGTGTACAGACACACGTGCAGACAAAGCAACCATGAACATGGCATGACATGAGTGACTGCCAGCAACAACTGTGGGAAAGGTTTGATGGCTCTTATGTCATTGGTGACATAGGATGAGCAAGGTGGCCTTCAAAGGTTTGTCTTCAGGAGTACCCTTTAAAAAGCAAGTCAAGGAACATGTCCTCAGAGTAAACTATCCTATTCTGTTTAAATAACTATTCTTGAATAGAAAATGCTGTCTCTATAATGTTGTTGAAAATACCAATGTGTGTACTTCTATAAAAGCATATTGTTGAGGGGTGGTTAAAAATTTATTTTTTAAAATTTATATTAGAAACTCAACTTGCTGGTAATAGTTTCTTTTTCCCCTTTTGACATTGTTAAGAATTTGTTTTTTTTTTTTGGGGGGGGGGGAGGAAAGGGTTTATTCGGCTTACACTTCCATGCTGCTGTTCATCACCAAAGGAAGTCAGGACTGGAACTCAGGCAGGTCAGGAAGCAGGAGCTGATGCAGAGGCCATGGAGGGATGTTCTTTACTGGCTTGCCTCCTCTGGCTTGCCTAGCCTACTCTCTTATAGAACCCAAGACTACCAGCCCAGGGATGGTCCCACCCACAAGGGGCCTTTCCCCCTTGATCACTAATTGAGAAAATGCCTTACAGTTGGATCTCATGGAGGCATTTTCTCAACTGAAGCTCCTTTCTCTGTGATAACTCCAGCTGTGTCAAGTTGACACAAAAAAAGCCAGTACAATTGACCCCTTGTCAACTTGACACACAAACACATCACTAGTAAGCCTCAACCCTTATATTCTTATTCATCCCCAAGATCTAAATAACTTTAAAAGTCCCACAGTCTTTACATATTCTTAAAATTTCAATCTCTTTAAAATATCCATATCTTTTAAAATCCAGTCTTTTTACAATTAAAAGTCTCTTAACTGTGGGCTCCACTAAAACAGTTTCTTCCTTCAAGAGGGAAAATATCAGGGCATAGTCACAATCAAAGCAAAAATCAATCTCCAACCGTCCAACGTCTGGGATCCAACTCACGAACTTCTGGGCTCCTCCAAGGGCTTGGGGCACTTCTCCAGCCATGCCCTTTGTAGTACACACTTTATCCTCTGGGCTCCAGATGCCTGTACTCCACTGCTGCTGCTGCTCTTGGTGGTCATCTAGTGGTACTGGCATCTCCAAAACACTGCGTGACCCCTTCAGTCCTGGGCCTTCAATTACAACTGGGGCTGCACCTTCACCAATGGCCTTCCATGGCCTCTCACAGTGCCAAGCCTGAGCTGCTGTGTGACCCATTCATGCCTTCAAAACCAGTACCACCTGGGTGACCCTTACACAATACCAAGTCCCACTGCAGAAGGAGTACAACCTTGCCTATCTCTGGAACACAGCCTCTTTGTGCTTTCAGAAAACACTTCCCAGAAGATGTCACCTCAAGGATGCTGGTCTCTTCTTTTTTTTTTTTTTAATTTTTAATATTTTTATTACATATTTTCCTCAATTACATTTCCAATGCTATCCCAAAAGTCCCCCATAGCGCCCCCCACTTCCCTACCCACCCATTCCCATTCTTTTGGCCCTGGCATTCCCCTATATTGGGGCATATAAAGTTTGCAAGTCCAATGGGCCTCTCTTTCCATTGATGGCCGACTAGGTCATCTTTCGATACATATGCAGCTAGAGACAAGAGCTCTGGGGTTCTGGTTAGTACATCATGTTGTTCCAACAATAGGGTTGCAGATCCCTTTAGCTCCTTGGGTACTTTCTCTAGCTTCTCCATTGGGAGCCCTGTGATACATCCAATAGCTGACTGTGAACATCCACTCCTGTGTTTGCTAGGCCCCAGCATCGTCTCACAAGAGACAGCTATATTTGGGTCCTTTCAGCAAAATCTTGCTAGTGTATGCAATGGTGTCAGCATTTAGAAGCTGATTATGGGATGGATCCCTGGATACGGCAGTCTCTAAATAGTCCATCCTTTCATCACAGCTACGAACTTTGTCTCTGTAACTCCTTCCCTGGGTATTTTGTTCCCAATTCTAAGAAGGTGCACAGTGTCCACATTTTGGTCTTCATTCTTCTTGAGTTTCATGCGTTTATCAAATTGTATCTTATATCTTGGGTGTCCTAAGTTTTGGGCTAATATCCACTTATCAGTGAATACATATTGTGTGAGTTCTTTTGTGATTGTGTTACTTCACTCAAGATGATGCCCTCCAGGTCCATCCATTTGGCTAGGAATTTCATAAATTCATTCTTTTTAATAGCTGAGTAGTACTCCATTGTGTAAATGTACCATAATTTCTGTATCCATTCCTCTGTTGAGGGACATCTGGGTTCTTTCCAGCTTCTGGCTATTATAAATAGGGCTGCTATGAACATAGTGGAGCATGTGTCCTTTTTACCGGTTGGGACATCTTCTGGATATATGCCCAGGAGAGGTATTGCAGGATCCTCCGGTAGTACTATGTCCAATTTTCTGAGGAACCACCAGACTGATTTCCAGAGTGGTTGTACAAGCTTGCAATCCCACCAACAATGGAGGAGTGTTCCTCTTTCTCCACATCCTCGCCAGCATCTGCTGTCACCTGAATTTTTGATCTTAGCCATTCTGACTGGTGTGAGGTGGAATCTCAGGGTTGTTTTGATTTGCATTTCCCTGATGATTAAGGATGTTGAACATTTTTTCAGGTGCTTCTCTGCCATTCGGTATTCCTCAGGTGAGAATTCTTTGTTCAGTTCTGAGCCCCATTTTTTAATGGGGTTATTTGACTTTCTGGAGTCCACCTTCTTGAGTTCTTTATATATATTGGATATTAGTCCCTTATCTGATTTAGGATAGGTGAAGATCCTTTCCCAATCTGTTGGTGGTTTTTTTGTCTTATTGATGGTGTCTTTAGCCTTGCAGAAGCTTTGTAGTTTCATGAGGTCCCACTTGTCAATTCTCCATCTTACAGCACAAGCCATTACTGTTCTATTCAGGAATTTTTCCCCTGTGCCCATATCTTCAAGGCTTTTCCCCACTTTCTCCTCTATAAGTTTCAGTGTCTCTGGTTTTATGTGAAGTTCCTTGATCCACTTAGACTTGACCTTAGTACAAGGAGATAGGAATGGATCGATTCGCATTCTTCTACATGTTAACAACCAGTTGTGCCAGCACCATTTGTTGAAAATGCTGTCTTTCTTCCACTGGATGTTTTTAGCTCCCTTGTAGAAGATCAAGTGACCGTAGGTGTGTGGGTTCATTTCTGGGTCTTCAATTCTATTCCATTGGTCTATTTGTCTGTCACTATACCTGTACCATGCAGTTTTTATCACAATTGCTCTGTAGTAGAGCTTTAGGTCTGGCATTGTGATTCCACCAGAGGTTCTTTTATCCTTGAGAAGAGTTTTTGCTATCCTAGGTTTTTTGTTATTCCAGATGAATTTGCAGATTGCACTTTCTAATTCGTTGAAGAATTGATTTGGAATTTTGATGGGGATTGCATTGAATCTGTAGATTGCTTTTGGCAAGATAGCCATTTTTACAGACATTGTTAAGAATTTGTTATGCAATTAAAAGATATCAAATCACAGAGGAGTCATAATTCATCAAATGATGAGGTTTTTCCCTATGGTGAAGTCATATGATTTTATAATTTCATAATTATTTTGTCAAATAAAAGTATGTGTTTCATCTGTCATTAATAAAGAGTGCGTGCATATGCTAGCTTGTATCTGAGAAGTATGCATATTGGTTCTTAATCAGATGTATTACCCTCCTATCATTGTGCTTACCTAAAAACACTAAAGACTATCTCAGGAGACATTTATGATATACACAAAATTTCTAGAAAATTCATTTATCACTTACAAAAAAATTGCCATCAAAAAGCAATAAAATATTAAGTGCTGAATATTATAATAGGTATATTTGAAATTCTGTTCCCAGAGTGGGTTTTGTTAATGAGAATATTCTACAGTGTTACCTACTAACAGACTTAGTAATTATGAAACCTTTGATATTAACACACTGCTATATGAGTTGAGATTTTATACAAGGGAATATATAATCATATGCAAATACATACACTTTTAAAACTGTAACTGAACAGCAATTCTCAAGGTGCCTACAGTATAATATGTACTTACTGCTTCTACTGCTAGATTTTGATTTTCAATTTTCTATTTCTAAATTCTACTTTCCTTCACACAGGCAAAGCTTTTCATTAAATGGCAATCTCAATATCTGGCAATTTGTCTTTCTGTGTTCTAATTTTGTATAAGGATCTAAAAGGTGAGTAACACATTATCCCTACTTTTCATTATTGGACTTAAAATATTTTTCTACTCTATAAACAAAACAGAGAATTATAGGATTTATTGGTGAATTGACAACTATGCTATACCTTCACTCCAAATTTTATTGTTAAATTATTTCTTTAACAACTACTAAGTTGCTTACAATTAACTAAATTGGCTTTTTTTTTTCAGTTGCTCTGTTTAATGGGTAAACTCTAACACATGTATATGTATTTAAATCAGCATATAACCAAATTATCATATAAGCAAACTATCTCAGGCTCTATGAAACATACCTCTTTGCTCCCATGTTTATAATTTATTAGTTACATAAACTATTTTCTAAATAGAAAAAACCTATCATATGCCTAATTCAAATCCATGTGGTCTGTCAGAAGGTACTGTTTGTAAAGTATATTCATACACTGTACAAAAGCTCAAAGAAACATTGGAGCTGCAATATAATGACTACTTACAAGCAAACTGAAGCTTTGCTTCTCTGCTTACAATTGTTCCAAATGAGTTTGTTGCTATGCACTGGTACGTTCCAGCATCTTGGGTTTTATTGGGGTTATTGATCAACAAGCTGCCGTCAACAACACTGTAGCGGAAATCCATACCAATGTCAACATCTGTTCCATTTAACTTCCACCTGTAGTATAAAATTCCAGTAGATAAATCCTTGTAATATTAATCAATAGTTGTGAATTGTCTAAAATAGATAACAACTAGAAATACCATGAAATACCACCAGTGCATTTTTTGAAGCATGGTAAAAGCATATATTAGAAATTGTCTATTCAGCAATGGTGACATCTTAAGTACTTGTGGGGAGAGCGCTGTCTTCTATAGTAAATGATGATAATCCAACTTTAGCACCAGTTCTATGGCAACATAGAATGCTATAATCAATTTCTTGTGGGGGAAATTTCTTACACAATTTCTATAACTTTCTTCAAACCATGGCTGCTTAGTAAAAAGTCCTTTGTCTGGTTGGCAATCATTTTTAAATAGGTTTATCAAGAGGAGAGTATATACCACTTTCAGGGAAACAGCAGAAGAGTTGTTGAAATTGCAGCCAAGCCTATTTTGATTCAGTTCTTAAAATTACTGAAGTGCCTAGTGGCAAAGCAAAGGAACTCTATTGATCTGAGATGCTTCGGGGACCAAATCTGCCTGGCCATGGATCAACTGGATGATCTCTTTAGCCACTGGCACTCAAAATGTCAATCAACTGCCCCAGTGAACTACAGGCTATTAAGTAACCAAAGCAAAGAGTGTTTTCTTGCCCTTCAGTTCATTTGCTTGGGTCACCTGTGAATCTGACTGCAACAGTGAGCCCAATAAATTAGTTTTATCGGGACTCGTATTTTAGTAGCTTAGCTTTGGTACAAATATCTACAAGTCTGTTCTCAGAATCATCCAAAGAATGTGAGCTTTATCTGAGTCAAATCACCTTTCAGTAATTCATAGGAATCCATACAAACTTTTGAACTAATACAATTCAATGACTGCTTTTTGGATAGCTTATGAATTACCAAGACTCTCATAGGAACTGAAAACATGCGAAAAGGTTGTAGCACAAAGGAAATTGATTCAAATCAACAAAGCGAGTAGAAATGAAGAATTATTCATTTTCGTTTCTTAAAATAACAAGAGCCATTACCTAAATAGAAATGCGCATGTGCATGCCCACCCATTGTGCAATTCTTTATTACATCCCAAGGCACTGTGCTTATGAATACATAATGTAAAAGAATTTAGGTGATAAAATTGTCAGCCTGTTAGCTTCAAATGACATGCGCATGTGTGTGCCTGCATGTGTCTTTCAGAGACATGGTCTCATGCAGCACAGGCTGGCCACAATCTCCCTTGTAATTGAGATAATCACAGACTCCTGATCTCATTCCTCCATCTCCCAGGTGCTTCAGCCAGTATATCCAACACCGAAATCCATCCCATAGGAGACATCTGGTTGCCCGCTGCCTTTAAATTTTGCACCCATGAAGCAGAGGCTGGCTTCGTGTGGAAGCCAGCCTAGTCTACATAGTGAGCTTCAGGCCAGACAAGGTTAAATAGGGAAATTTTGTCTTAAAAAGAAAACGATGGGGGAGAGGAAATACACATCTTCCAATGAACATCCATATTTCTAGTTAAAATGGTCCAGGGTTCATCAGAAGTCCTGTGGAAGTTCACTATTCCTCATGTAAAGGGTTCTTTCGCCCCAAGATGATTTACCAAAACTACTTTTGTATCCTCACTTCTGTCCATCTAGCACTTTGTTCAGTGAACACTTGTTGAGTTTAACTCATTCAAAACTCTGCTTCTCTAGTTGAGCTTTGAGCATAGGCACAACTCATGAACCAGGCTTGCCTCACCCAGCCCAGTGGCATGAGTTCCTTCACGTCCCTGTCTTTGAAGTGTAAAAAAATCTAGAAACAGAAGCACTGAGAAAGTAGGCTAGAAGCAGCAATAGGACTTTACTTCTTTATGTGCTTGTGTATAATAAGCCGGATATTAGAAACTGACAGTGTTTTTAGGCTCTGCAGTAATTCTCTCTGTGCTCTGACACAGACAAGAAAGTAATAAGCAATAAAGAGAACCAGCCAAGTTATATCCCAGCAGTGCTAGCTGCACACAAGCCTTTAGAACTGACTGCTTGCCCTACACATTTGCTTTTAGTCAGCTGATCACGTCTTGGCCATAACTCTCAGTTCAAATGATGGTAGAGCAATTTAATATGACAAATCTAAGAACTCAAAGAGGAAATTGCAATATAATGTGAGCTGCAAGCAAAGTGTGGAATCTGGGAATGGGACCATGTGAATCTTTTCATGAGGGTGGCTGTGGGAATTATGAAACCTCTATAGGTTTGTCTGCACTTGTCCCCTCAACCCAAAAGAGCTGTGCGTGAAGTCCGTTCATCTACTTTATTGCCTGCTTTTACATACAAACAGCAACAGGGATGGGGTGATTTAGAAAATAAAGTGTTTTATGAGGCATGCAGTCAGGTCTGTGTTATAAAGCGCGCTATGGTGTTTTACTGCAATGCAGCCAGTGTTTGTTCCAAATGAATGTGGATTGCATGGCGAATTTCTTCTCTTGTTGTGTAGTGAAACACTCTTGAAAATCTCACAATTTGCTTTCAATGTTTGAGAAATCTTTTAAGTATTGGTAATGGAGTGGCAATGCTCATTTGGAGTAAATAACAGATTTTCCCAGGGGGCAAGGCAAATTGGTGTCTTGTAAGCAGAATTACTTGGGGGAAACACAGCTAAACTCTCTCCAGAGATTTGGGGTTATACTCAGACAAACACCACCATCTTGAACCTCCCCCTGTATGGTTCTGCACTCTCTGCTAAGAAGTCAGTGTACAGATTCACTGGAAAGAAAAAACCCCACAAAACAAAACCTCTGTTAACCGTCTGAACTTGACACTCAGGGAGGGGCAGTTCTTTTCTGACTTAGAATTTGTTCTCTGTAGACTCAGTTGAATACAAACTTCATAGCAAACCAACTCTAACCAGTTGCTTGAAAGGTTTCTTCCTCCTGGGAAGAGATGCTGGGTGAAATAAGTAATGTCAGCCACCCTTAGGGAACTTTGATACAAGAGAAGTTGGCAAGGGGCAAAACTTCTTAAGTTTTCTGGGTCGGGGTCAATCCTTTCAAAACTGAGGGGCAGAAACAATGTAAAGAAAAGACTCAGTTGAAGGAAGAAATGTAAAGAAAAGAGGTCAGTTAGGGTGTTGTAGGAAAAACCTGCGGCTGAAGTTCTCCACAGAGCACTCACTTTTGAGATTTTCCTACTCGTTCAACCCCCCTGAAAGTCAACACCAAGACTATGAAAGTTCAGCTAGCAAGGTGTTAGAAAACACCTGCTCCTCTATTCATTCTCTTGCTCTCTCCTTCAACAACAGGGAGTTTTTAAGCTCCTAGGTCCAGGCTGCTATTATGTCACAAGCAAACTGCCAGAGGGATAAAGGCGAGCACTGTGCACTGCCTAGCATTGCTAATGCATTTGATTAAAAGCTCTCCTCAGCTTTCCCCTGCAATCTTTAAAAAAAAAAAAAAACATAATAGGTTTCTGTTCTATGGCTTGTTTTAAATAACAAGGCAAGCCCCTATATCCAGAAACACAGTGTTACACAGGCAATGTTAATTAAAGGTCACAGTTTGAGGAAAAACAATGCAGCAACTTGCCAAAATCGGCTGCAAACTTTGTTTTCATTTATAGCTAACATGTGAACTTACCCTCGGCTCTGTGCTCAAAGTGGGGTCCATTAACTCATCATTTATATATCTGAGCAACCTTGCCTCTCGCGTTTGTTTTGACTTTGCAGTGTGTTTTCAAATCATTAACTTAGTTTACTGTGCTGTACACAGAGAGACAATGTCTCCTGGTTTGGTCAGGACAGCATAGGGTTTATAGATAATGCTCTACAGTAATTACTAACAGTGTTCTTTCACTTTCAAATATATCTTCTGTCAGATGACAAATGGTCTGTTCACTCAAATATCAAGCCCTCTCTAATGAGTTGTTCTTTTCTTTCTGGAATGTTCTTCCTTTCTTTATCCAGGTGGCAGAGCAGGTGGCCTTTCTCAAAACCCTGTAACATCTCTTTTTCTTTTAAGTCTTCAGCACATCTACCCACTACCTCTAAATTAGGGGTCTTTTATTCCCTCAACAAGCTGGTAGTCACTGCTACTGTATATTGATGGGAGTCTCAGCTAGGAAGATAGTACTTTAGGGTGTTCATTTTTATCCTCTAATTCTTATATTCTCTCTGCACTCTGTCCCCTGATGCTCCTTGAGCCAAGAGGGGTGGCATAGATGCATCTTATTTACTCTTGCAATAACTTTCTTAGCAGTAAATTTGGATATAAATGAAATAACTTACATAAGATATGTGTTGTAAGGGATCATAGAATAATGAAGAGCTATGTTTAATGAAGTGAATCATATTTATTACATGAAGTCTCCTGGGTTGATTTTGATTGGGACCATGCCTTTATCCAAGTCTAATCTTCAATTACATCCTCAGCATGTTTTAAGTGATTGCTATGGATGGTCTTGAATATATCATCCAAGAATATGTGAATCTGGCCTTTGTCACTCAAAGGCTTATGAAAATTAACAGAGAGGTCCTTCACCTTCATTCTAAGGAGCAGGCAATGAAACTGTCTTGAGGCCCCAAGACCAGAAGTGCAGTTGCATGAGCATCCACTGCTCTGTCTCTTGGGATTTGACCAACTGCCTCAAGCTCCTGATGCTGGGATTCCCCATCATGGTGGGGACCACGCCTGAAGTGGGAACTAAACCAAACCCTTTCTCCATTGTGTTGCTTCTGTCGGGGTGTTCTCACCACAGACACTAAACAATATCTCCAGCACCATCACTTACTAGAGCCGATAGAATATTGTTTAACCTTCCTATTTAGGTACTTGTTTTACACGTTTTGATTTGGGGGAATTTTCTACCTTTTATGGTTTTTTGTTTTGATTTTCAAGATAGAGTTTTTCTATATTGCCTCAATCCATTGTCTAGAATTTTCTCAGCTCAGTCTATTCCATTGAACAGGATATTTACTATTAATGAAGTTAAAATTTTTTTAATGATTTGTACATCTGCTATCATATTAAAAACCTTTTGGTACATCTCCTATCATACTAAAAATTTTTTTCTCCTGAAAGTCATAAATATGCATGGCTGTTTTCTTTCTTGTTTTAAAATGTCCCATTTAGGGCTTTTATTAATCTGAAATTGATTTTTTTTTTTGCGTGTAACATAAAACATGAATTCAGTTTGATTTCTTTCCTTAATCACATGGGCAAACCATTGTCCAGGGTAAGTCTTTTCAAAATGCTTCCATCACGGTCATGAATTTTAACTTTTCTTCTTTTGATTTTTTTAAAAGAAAATATTCTCTTTATTATCCACTTTTAGAGAAATTAATTTTATGTGGAATTATTGGCACATCACTTTGTTTATTTCTGTTTTCTTATAGCTCACGTCTTCTCTATGTTATCCTTTTTATCCCATCTCAAAAATGTCTTTTAGAATTTCCTTTAGTGAGAGTATGTAGGAATCAAAATTCAGTGTTTGTCGGCCTACAGACATGTATATTCTGTTCTCCCTTAAAGAAATTTCTAATTAACACATATTTATGAGATACAGTGAGAAAATTGTCATTTACACAAGATACAATATTATATTAGGCCGCTTTTCCTCCTTTATGTTTAGAATGTTAAAAGTAGGCTTTTATTTATTTACTCATTTTTATTTTAATCATTTTAATTTTTATTTAAATTTAAATGTATTTGTTTTTGAGACAGGGCCTCATACACCCCAGGCTGACTTCAAATTCCTTAGGTATTTGAAGGCAAACTTAATCTTTTTTATTTTGCCTCTTTTTCCTAAGTAGTAGATCCTTTCAGTTACATACTACCATGCCTTGGTTCTATGGTTCTATGGATCAAATTTAGGTCTTCATACAGAATGTATAGCCACTCTAGTAACTGAACTACATCCCAGATCAGAAGGAAAACAAAGAAGAGACAATATGTTTAGTCTTTGCTTATTTTGCTATCTCAAGCACTAGAATTGAATCTAGGTCCTTCAACCTGCCATGGAAGTTTACTACCACAAAGCTTCATTCCTAAGTATTTCTTATAGGTATTTTGAAATACATGATAAATCGTCATAACCCAACTGTGATATACAAAGCCACAAGTAAACCCTGCTTTCCATATTTTTGGTTAAGGTTTCCAAACCTCTCTATTCCCTTTCCTCTCTTCTTTCATGTCCTCTGGCAACCGCTCCTTCTACCCTGTATTTCTAAAAGATTAATATTTTTAGCCCTACATAGAGGAAATAACATGAAGCACCATTTTATGTCTGGCTTATTTCACTTAACATAATGTCCTGCAGTGCTATCCACAGTGTGAGAACAACAGAGTAGGATTTCATTCTTTTTGTGACTGAATAATCTTCCATTATGTATGAATCACATTTTCTTCATACTTTCATTTATTGTTGTATACTCCAGTTCATTTCATGTTCTGGTCATTGTGTTTAATGATACAATAAACAGAGATGACCAGGCATCTCTTTCAAAGAATTAAGTCATTTGCTTTGGGTATATACTAAGACATGGGTAGCTTGGTTTTCAACAACTTGACATAAAACAGGGCCATCCGTGAAGAGAGAACTTAAACTGAGACAGTGCCTCCATCAGACTGGCATGTAGACATGTCTGTGGGGCATTTTCTTGATTGCTGATTGAGAGGAAGAAAATGACCACTGTATACAGAACAACTCTTACACAAGTGGTCTGGGTTGCATAAGAAAGTTAGGGAAGCAAGCCATGGGGAATAAAGCCAGTAAGCAGCATTCCTTGGTGACCTCTGCTTAGTGTCTCCCTCCAATTTCCTGCCCTGAGTTCCTCTTTTGGCTTCCCTTAATGATGGGCTGTAACCTGTAAGCCAAAGAAACCTGTTCCTCCCTGAACTGATTTTGGTCCAGCATTTTATCATAGCAACATTAAAACAAACTAGAACAGTATGGAATAGATAAATTTTTTTTTTTAGGAAGAATCATCTACTTTATATTCCTAATTTATAATCTTATATAAGGTTTTAACATATAACCTTAACTCCTAACAAGAAGTTAAGTGTTCTTTTCATCTGTATCCTCCCTAGTATTTCTTCTAATACTATTTTTTCTAACAATAGCCCCTGTCTGTTCTCCATTTCTTCCAGCTTATACTTGATGGTTAAAATTTTTTCCAAAATTAAAATGTTGACTTTCTTTTTTTTTTCTGTCATTTATGAGTCAATTGCCACTTTAACTGTCACCGCAGTAAAAATATGTGTATCAGGAGTCTGGCTTTTTGATGGCCATCTCTTTGATCCCGTGTTCTGCAGTTTCATGGTTCTAGAAGTGATTTCAGTTTTATTTGTACTGGAATTGTGTTAAGTGTCCTGAAGTACAGTTGATGGTTTTCATAAGTGTTGAAAATTCGACCCTTTGAAATTTTCTTTCTTTCTTTCTTCCTTCCTTCCTTTCTTTCTTTCTTTCTTCCTTTCTTCCTTTCTTCCTTTCTTCCTTTCTTCCTTCCTTCCTTCCTTCCTTCCTTCCTTCCTTCCTTTCTTCCTTCCTTCCTTCCTTCCTTCCTTCCTTCCTTCCTTCCTTTCTTTCTTTCTTTCTTTCTTTCTTTCTTTCTTTCTTTCTTTCTTTCTTTCTTTCTATTCCTTCCTTCCTTCCTTCCTTCCTTCCTTCCTTTCTTTCTTTCTTTCTTTCTTTCTTTCTTTCTTTCTTTCTTTCTTTCTTTCTTTCTTTCTTTCTTTCTTTCTTCCTTAATACCTTGTGAATAATTGCTAATTTTAATAATATAAACATGCTTTCTTTTTTGCTCAGTTTGGTTTTTGTTTGATTATTTGTTTTATTTTCTTTTGTTGTTATTGTTTTTTGTTGTTGTTGTTGTTACTAGTGGTTTTTTTGGTTTTGTTTTTTTGTTTGTTTGTTTTTGTTTTGCTTTGTTTTGGAAACAGGGTTTCACTATGCAGTTGTTTCTGCCTCATTTTCTTTCTACTTTCATTTTGAAACTCAAGATGGCTGACTCTAAGACACACACAGTCCCTTTCTTCCTCTCTCTTCCTCTTTAGTCTTCTAATCCATTCTCCAAACTTTGCTTCTTTTCACATTTTTCTGTTGTCTTGAGATGATAAGCTTGGATCTGTTATCTAGCATGCCAATTCTCTTTATGGATGCATCTCATTTCTTATGAAAATTACTGAGACTCGTGGTCTAACATAAATGATTATTGGCATTTTATTGTTCCTCAGCAGGCAAGCTGAGTTTTGGTTAGCATCTCTTCTAAATTTGGAGAACTTGTATGTATGGCTTCTTTCTGAAAAATGATTTCATGTTACTTGCTCCTATAAGTCTAGTCTTTGACTTATAACTCTGCTCCTTGTGAGGTTGCATAAAACATGTCATCAAAATGACGACTCCTGTTTGTTCTAAATCCATTTCCTCTAACACTCATGGACTTCTGATTTTCCTGCTGGCTTACGACAAAATAAAAACTTCTAGTTTTATTAAACCATTGTTATTAGGAATTGTTAATATTTCCAATGGAAAGGTTATTTGGGATGTTGAATCCTTAATACTGCCAGAAACAGAATCTCTGTACTTTTGTTTTGATGAAAGAATCATTTCCCCATGTTTCTCAGAATATCTCACATTGCCTACCTAAAAACTTTCCTTTTCAATATTCTATGAGCAATTGCTAATTTCAATTTAAATAATACAAACAAGGATTTTGTTTGGTTTCTTTTGGGTTTTCTTGTTTTATTTTTTTGGTTTTTGAACCAGGGTCTTACTATGCAGCCCTGGGTGGCCTGGAACTTGACTATGTAGATTAGGCTGGCCTTGAATTTACCCAGTATCAGTTACCTATATGTCTCAAATGCTATGATCAAAGACATGTGTCACCATTTCAGGCTGGAAACACATTTTTAAGCAAACAAACCTGATGTGAGGCTTTGGATTCCCTTTAACTTCACAACTGAGTTTCACTTTTTTCTCCTCAGAATCCAAAGGAAACATGACATGACTTGGTTCTTGAACAAAAACTGGGCCATGCAGTGTGTAGTCATCTGAAAGAGAAAAAGTTCAATTGAACACCACCTTCCCAATAGTAGCGACCATCAGAATCCATACCGCATTGAGAAAAAAACAAAATAGCAAACGAACAAAAGGATGCCCAAGATTTTTTCTCAGCTTCAAGTTGAAATTTCCCATTGAAGAATAACTTCTTCCCAGTATGTAGGAAGTTAAGACAGGGCTCCCCTGTCACGTGTTGATCATGTCTTTAACTGCTAGCATCAAGACACAGGCTGCCTGGCATCTCTCCTTCTTCCTTCCACATCTTATTGTTCCATCTGCTTTGGCCCAACCTTCTATTTTCTTCACATTTTGGGCTTCCTACATCCCTCTTGTGCGGCTGTCACTTTGGAAAGCTTTGTAATGCCACAAAGTTAACAGTTCCCCCTTTTTGTAATTAAAGAGTATAATAGGAAACAAATGATGTTGATTTAAAAAACATAAAATGTTAATAAGAAAGAATAGCTCTATACTGAGCACACATGCAAGCACACATGCATGCTCACACACAGAGAGAACCTAATTAAAATGATTATGCATATCAAATAAAGAATAGTCTGTAGTTCTGATTCCTAAATTGGCTATACAAAAGGACCAATTTTAAGCCAGCTGATCACGTGCTTGGACACACAGTGAAGGCAAACTGCCATGCATTTCCAAATCTTGCTTTGGAAGAAGAGAAATTACATGTGTGGTAGTCATTTTGTCATGGAATAATAACAAAGCTCAAAGCATAAGCTATAAACCATAATTTAAGTAGCTGGGTAGAGTAGGTTATTAGGGTATACAGATATAAGCATTATTCAAAGAATTTCTCATTACCTATGTTCATACAAAATCCATTTCATTCTTCAAAATCATGTCCAATTTCTATCTTTGCTCCTAGGTTTTTAGTCCTTTATCTTTTTCTGAACCACATGATTTAAAAGGGGATTTTACTCTACAATGCCTCTCGTTTTCTATGAACGCATTCAAGCCTTTCTTTCCCCCTCTTTGAATCATTAATTTCTTAAGAGAATGAAATATCTTACTAATTTTAAGTCACTATGTGATAGTCAGTACAGTTATCCATAAGGATATGTCCTATTGAAATTACTTCTAAACATTTTAAAGTCTTTAATTCGTGTATTTTGCCATTGCCTAACAAACTGTGCAAAAGAAGCACAGCTGGCTATAAGGTGATGCCATGAAGATTACAACCGTGCTGCAGAGAGGCTGTTTCACCTTTAGGTATGGTTATCTTAAAGTTTGTAAACTGCAGTTGTGAGTCTGGAAAATCTTTTTACTTTCTATCTTGCCTTTTTTTTTTTTTTTTTTTTTTTTTTTTTTTTCTGACGGGTGATAGTTCCAGATAGAACTTGTTCATGTAAATTGGGACAGAGGAACATAAACTCAAGTTATGTTTGGAGATTAAGTAAAATCTGGCAGGATCATTTATTTTTAACTCAGACGTCAAAAAATAAAGCTTCAGGTAAAGAGTAGAGACATAAGGAAAATAAAGGGGACAGGATGACTGAAGAGAATTGCATTTATTCTGGAGACCACATACGATGTTGATGTAAGAAGATTTGGATAAGGACTAACTTTAGGATCTCTGGGAAACCATAGTCCCACCGTGTCTTAGTTTGCTCTAAAGTAATGACCACAGAGTAGGTCGATTATTTTAGACTGATTGTAAATGGGGAAAGAGCCATAATTGCTCATAAACACACGTGTCTACATAAAAATGTAGCATTTCAACAACATTATATATTATTTTATCCCCATTCTCTTTTCTCCTGATTACATATGTAAAATCACTTCAATGAGAAATTTAATCACAGAATACAGGCGCCATCAAAGAAGACAAAAGAACAGAATAAAAGCATACAGTCATGAAGTTTGAAATGCTTATGCATTAAAATTGTATATTTTAGGATCCGTATATTTATGCTCCAAATTTTCAACAATTGCACAGATATTTTCAAAACAAATGTAGATTATTTGTCAAGGGTCAGCTCATTACGAGTATGGAGAATTTAGGAAATGTTTGGCACATCTATTTTGATGAAAAGAATTCTTTAACAAGATCACAGAGACAGCAGCAAGTGTGGTAGATTTTCTCTAAGAGAGAAATATTTCTATTGTTGTCCCCAATTCCAAAATTATGTGTGTGTATATATAATATCAATCATCTCAATTCATTGGTGCTCCCTGATTTGAATTTCACACAAAAATATACAGTCTATTACCAGTAATTCCAAATAGGAATAAAACATAATAATGATTACCCAGGATGCAGCTGGGAGGCCGTGGATTAACATCTGTACTATTTCTCAATGTAGCCAAGCCATATTTAAATAACAAAAGGATATTTTTTCTGTGTATTTTATAATAAGAATTGATAATAATGATGCTTTGCATTTGCTATAAATAACACATTCCATCTAAAGTTTTATTTTCTCTTAGTTAACCAAGCTCACTGCCTGGAAATTAACATTAGCATAAAGCGAACCATATTTCAGCACTCATCTAAGGCAATGCAGAGTGTTTAGTGCTTGGTCTAGTTCGTTTCCTGAATATACAGTGAGAGATTTGATAATTTTTAGCAGGCCTGGTATAGGAAGAAGACATCTTGGCTTTTAAACCTTTAGCCTTTGGTTACCAATGTGTTTGAGGAACAAAAGAGGTGTTTTGTTTCAACCAAACTGTGGGGTGCCAGCTTGCATGAAACAAAGATTCAGGAGGGGCTTTTTAGAAAACATTGTCAAGTGTAATCTAAATACCTGGTCACAAAGAGACTCACAAGTCTCTTGAAAGCACACAAAGTTCTAATTATCTGCCATCTTCATAGCCAGAAAGATAAGGTTCACCCTTAGATATTTCACATAAATTGTTCTGTGTCACTAGAAGAATGAAAGTGATTTTAGTATAAACAGGTAAAGAGACATTTTATAAAATGGTGGAGGAGTCACTGTTCAAGCCAGGTTACAGGGTCCTTATATTCCAACCGTGCTAGGTTTGTGACTCACTGACTGTACCAGAAGACACTGGCTTCCCTAGACTTCACTCTATGGGTGATTCTGTATTTTAAACTTATTTATTTTATTTTATGTATATGAGTAGCTCCCATCTGTGTATGTATATCATATACCTAGCTTGGTAAGGAAGCCAGAGAAGGCACCAAATGCCTTGGAACTGTAGTTGCAGGCAGTTGTGAGCTGCTGAAGAGGTCAGCTCAAGGAACTTTAGAAAATGCCACCAGACCCCTCCCCTCCTGGAAGTGAAAGGTCTTGGAGAACAAAGGCACCCCTCCAGAAGGGAGGGGCTAATTACTTTCCTCAGACCATAGGGAGGAGGGGCCAACCACAGGCCACCTATCAGTAGGAGTAGGGGAGGCCCAGAGCAACTCTTGGCCACCTACCTTATTGCCTATAGACTAGTCAGCTTAAACATCAGACTGTTCAGCCAATCACATTGTGCCTAATGGCTGCTGCCTTGAGAACAACATAAAGATTCACTGGATGGGCTACACATGGTCATTCTCTCTCTCCATGTGCAGGGCAACCCCACCACATCAGAACAATAAGTTCCTCTTGCTTTTCACATCGATTCCTGGCTCTGAGTCCTTCACTCAGGGAGTCCTTGGTAAGCTAAGGCTTGCCAGAGTCTTACACTGCCAACTGAACCAGGGTCCTCTGCAAGAGCAGCCAGTGTTCTTATCTGCTGAGCCAGCTCTCTATCCCAACTCTTTGGGTGATTTTCTTGCACACTAATGCTGGGGAACTAAAACAAAAGACTTTTCTAATCCTAGCTCTCTATTTCACTAGAACAAAACATGAGGCAATGCTGACTTTAGAGTCACTCTCAGATATTTTCCTTGAGCAAGATCTAACCCACAGATTTTGTTTGATAATATTACAGAGACCATTTTAGTGTATACTTAGCCTCATAGCTTAAAGGAATGGAAAATTACAAAACTGAGTCCCACAAAGAAAAATGAAGGGCTGCGCATGGTGGCTCATGACTGTATTTCAGAACTCTAGAGTCTGAGGCTGGAATATTACAGATTCAAGTTCAATATAGGTTACATACAATATTTGAAAATTGTCTGGGCTACATACTGAGGTTCTAACTCAAGACAACCACAATACAAAGTGAAATGGACTTGAAAGACCCACAATGTGAGGACTCCCCCACGTTCTGACTCAGGAGAGGCGACACCCCAAATCACCCACAAGAAATGGTCTTGCTGCAAACTGCAAGAGGATTTTTATTCAAGAGCGCTCTCGGGCCCACGGTCATACACCATGCAGGGGTAGAGGACCGTGGCATCCTGAGTAGCTGGATAAGGGGAAACCACAACTCAAGGAAGTGGGGAGGGCATTGTTGGAAAATACCAAAGATACCAGTTAAGAGTCCCAAGGAAGTGCAAAGTCACAAGAGTCACAAGGAATACCTGGTAATTGTGCAGGTTATCTCTCAAGACAGTTTCTAAGAGCCCCTAACAATAGCACATTTGCATAGCGGGTTCCAGCAATGGTCAGGGTGACTTTATTTGAATGAACACTCTTTGAACCTAGGAAGTGGGTGGGTGGAGGAATGTCACTATCTGTTTTATGATTAGCATACCTTGAGCAATGAGTCACAGAGGTCACATTCCCAAGCCTGGGCCTAAAGGCCTAGAATTTTGTTTTTACTTTGCTATACTTTCAGACTGAAGTCAATGCAAAACAGACAGAAAAAACAAATGAACAGATTTGTTAAGGCTTGGGACTAAAGCTGTCCAAATGAAGGCCTCTAGAACACTCAGACCTTCTGGATGTTGGGCATGAGACCTCCTAGGGAGCTACACTAAGCAGAGGAACAGGGTCTTCGGGCAGACCACAACAGTAAACAGACCTAGAGAAATGTTGTATTCTTACTTAGTGCATACAGCATACCTGCTGTGATGAGTTCTTAGTAAGGAGTCTCTCTTTCTCTCTCTCATTTATTTAAGTAAGGATATATAAGATCACTGCTTTGATTTCTGGCTTGCCTCAGATGAGAAAAGTTATCCCAGAGCCTCACTGTCCTGATGACTTGATTAGAAAGGACTTGTATTGTCACTATAGTTCTCTTGGGGAATTATGAAGCAGTACATTATAATATTATTGAAATTCCTGAAAAACATAATTAAGAACAATGGTCTTCTTGGTGTAGACCATTGATAGGAGCCCCAGATATATGAATCCTGATATGATAAAGCATGATTTCCTGACTTATTTTCTTCCGATTGGAGAATCACAAAACTCACTTCTATCACAGTAAAAGTGCTCACCAGATTTACAAATATGGTGGTCCAGAACTTAGAGGCCCTTTCTGTTAAAATTCATCAAGTCTGTACATGACTCTGTAGATTTTTAATTAGTAACCAAAACCAGGATAAATATGGGGCCTCTGCCTCCATTTTGTATCATTTTCTTCATCATAAACATCATGAAGTCTGGTTCAGATTCCTGTTTCTCCCTTCCTTCCTTCCTTCCTTCCTTCCTTCCTTCCTTCCTTCCTTCCTTCCTTCCTTCCTTCCTTCCTTTCTCTCTCTCTGTCTCTTTCTCTCTCTCTCTCTCCATACATACATATATATGTGATAGATTAAATATATATTTGAGAATTTAAAAACAAAAACTACCATGTTGACTAGCCTTGCATTTATCCTATTCTCTCTCAACTTTCTTCAGAACTGAATACAACAAGGTAGGAGTACTGAAGAATTTGTAAGTTCCAGTAATAGCAAGGTTTGTGGCATATCATCCTAGAATGGAACTACTCCATACATGGGAGATATTCTCCCATGATGAAACTTAGTGGAACCAATCATCTCTGGATGGGAAAGGTGTCTGGAACAAGCAGGATCTTACAAGAGACACACAGCTGAGATAATGAACAACGGGGCCATAGTCTGACAAAGTTTATTTATGCAAACTCCCTTTTGCTCATTGGCATTGCCCCTTACTTGTATAGATGTGTAAGTCTGGAAGTATCCTGAGGACAAGGAGGCTGCCTCCCTTGCTTCCTAGTGTAACTACACTGAATGTAAATCCTTTCTTGTTTCTTTATCTTCACACTACTGTTTTGACTCTCTACAGAGGTAGCAGAGCCCGACATGGTAGAACCCTCTGAGTTAGCTCATGGCCTGAGACTCTAATGACAACACCAGAGAAGTTCTGTTGGACTTGTTTCTAAGTCAACTACATCTTTGCAATGAGAGGGAATAAGATTCACCCTCTCTCAGTGACGACTTATAAACCCTTGATGTTTGGGAGGGGAGGACACAACAAGAAAACCCTCTCAGAACCAGAAACTTATTTGAGGAATAGGCCAGGCTAAGATGTGTAGATACTAACCCTTTTCTCCCTTTCTTCATAAATACTGAAAATTACTAGAAACATTGCTCCCAGCTAGGTCACCAAATTCCCTTTTCCAGCCAATCTTTTTTTTTTTTTAACTTCAAATTATAGTTGTTATAGAGAAAAGGAAAAGTCTTTTTTTTTTTTTATGAGAAAATGAAAAGTCAGTTAGTTTATCAACCAATGTTTTAAAGTTTCTCCTGAAAGCATTTCAGAAATAAAACAGAGTATTGGGGGTAATCTCAACTTTCTAGACTACCCAAAGATACATAGAAACAGAAGAGTTTAGATGACTCAACTCTACTCTTATTTATACTCCTACTTTCCCACACTAAGCATCTGCTAAATCCATTACTGGAACAAAGACAACTTATCTTTGTCTGAAAAATAGCATCCTAAGAAATCCAATAAAAAAAATCACTCTGCAGTAGGTGTTACATAATTATATGCAGTTAGGGGGTCTCTCTCTTGCTCTCTCTATCTATCTCTTTCTAAATTAATCCTGCCCATTTTTTCATATGGCTTAGATCCTGTCCCAGAAAGGCATAGTTCTTACTACTGAGGTTGCTAGCATCAAGGTGGGCAAGGGGATTATAATGGATGAAGCTAGCTTAAGGTTTTTTTCTGGAGCTGAGCAGAACAAAATAACACAGATCATGGCTAATTCATGGAAGCAAGGCAGAAACCCAGGTATTAAGTTGACCAGAACAAGTACAAGGGAAATGTGGATTATAATGCATGGTTTCCCGAAGATTACACATTCACAGAGCAGCTTCAAAGGGACAGGGAATTCCTCACTGAGGCTGTTTGCAGGCATTATCAGGATATTTTTGAACAATTATAAATATGCAGCTGAGACTGCAGTGAAAGAATAAAGGAGAGGGAAATAAACAACAACAAAAAAAGGTCTCACTGGAGGATAAGCATTTCATAGAATGTAACCTGACACAAACTAAAACATGAAACTAGTCACTTCCTAAAGAATGGTTGACAGTCTCCTACATCACTTCAGTCTTCAATAAGGGTGTTTGTTAAAAGGCTGATTTCTCAACACCTTCTGGACTTTTTTATTAAGAATCATAAAGTATTATTTTAGTAAATATCTCTGTTAAATCACATATATTACATTCCAAAATTCATATTTAAACTTACGAATTGAGCACAGAACTTCCTCCATTCTTATACCAAATAAATTTTTCCTATGATGAAAGACACATTGCAGGTTCCTGGTCTATGTGTTAGAGCATCCTATAGCTATCTCATGAAATGAGGGACACACTTTCCAGCACAACCTTACCACAGTTCACTTTTCTGCTAAAAATACTGCCATCTGTTGCAAACTCAGTGAATCCTTTCCTGATGAAAAGACCAGGATTGGGATACTCTGATTTGTTAAGAGGAAAGCAAAAATCCCCAGACTCCAATATGTACATAAGAGCTGTGTGGATCCCAGGTATTGCACCTGGGGATTGTATAGCTCTTTAATCCTCGTGGCAGGTAAGAAAGTGCTGCCATTATGCTCATGAATTTAAGACTGTGATACCCATTCTTCCTAGGACATCAAATAGACTGCCTGATTAAGCACCTGGTCTTGAGACGAAAAAAAAAAGACCTAAATGGCATCAATCGAAGCTTCAAGGAGATTGAACAAAAGCATAGAGCACCAGTCATCACAAACTAACTGTATTATTTTAGACGTGAGTTGTATCTAGGTCACATCTGGAAGGTGGTAGAGGGTAACAGTACACATGCTGACAAGCATGCTTGTGTACGCCATCATGGCTACCATGCTGTAGCCTTTGCCTTGTGTGCTATGTGTTCCTTAAGGATGAAAGATAGGTCACACCCTGTGCAGGTAATCCTTGGGAAGATATAGCCTTATTGAATTGAATAACATCATCTGGGACAAGAAACAGACAATTTGGCTATACTCATTTTCTGGTTCTGTCTGAGCTATAGTTCATTTTCTCCTTCTCTCTCCTGGAATTGTCACCCATATGTTCCAGGAAGAGCATACACAGGGCTATGACTCTTTGGCAGACTTTCAATGTAGAAACTCACTGTGGCTGTAAACCTCTGAGGCCAACACATCTCTGTGAATGTACATAACTCATAAATTGTATGGGTGTAATCTAAGGAAATTCAAACATGAATAATATACTAAAATGATAATCTTCTCTATGAGCAAAAATTTTTTTTACAACAGAATTGTTGTAGAAATGATTGGTTATCTGTCATAACACCATTACAAATAAGATTTAGTGTTGTTAGTATTTATTAAGTAAGTAGCAAGGGATATTTAAAGGCTCTGTGCTTGTGTTTCCAGTAGTCAATTTACAGAGTTTGTGCCAAATAAACATTCTCTTTTGTTGCTCAGTTGAATGGAACAGGAATAAACCAATATTAGAAGAGACAGATACATCTGCTTAAAGGGTGCACTGTTTCTTTTATTTGGCCGGGCTTCTACCTTCCACAGTAGTTTATTTTTTTAAAACTGTCTCAAATGAGTATTTTAAACAGCAAGACATAGAGTAGTCTAACAATGGCTGGCATATCTTTGAAGGCACAAAATGAGAGCAAATCCAAATAGGAAGTGAATTCTTGTCTTGCTGAGTCTTTGTTCTCTGGTTAACAGAATAATGTCTCTGCCACCAAACACCCTATATACATAACAAGGCCCTAAAACATATGCTAGATTTTAGAAGTTGGGGTAGGATAGGGGGAGTGTGGGAAGATAAAAGCGGCTTGTTTAGAAAAGAACTCACCACTTTGCAAGAATTTGTTGGGGTGGAGAAGAATTGCCATAACTAGGGGTGATGTAGTGGGGAGGGGGACTGTATCAGCACCTCTCTCTTTCTCTGGCCTTGACCTCATACCTTGACACTCATGAAGCAACTATCATCTAAGAATAAATCATAGGATGGTTTTAACTACAATCCCCAGTTACAGCCAGAAAGATGCACTTTCAACAAATGCAAAAATGTTGCTACTCATTTGGAGGCAAAAACTGACCTGAACTGATGTGAGTCTATTTATAGTCTCTGTGAATATTCATGTGCTTTGCTGCAGAATTAGAGACTCTTTTGATTATGGAGTGCTGACCTGGACTCAGCTGGGATGTTATATAATGCTGGGCATGTTTTGTGGGTCATTTTTTCTTTTGTAAAATGAGAACAATTCTGAATTTCCAAACATATTTGACCCAAATAACTTCTGATCAGAGTTTTGAGACCTCTATTATATGCAATCTCCAATATTCTTTGGAGGGGATCTAGAAGTGTCTGGAGAGACACTGTCCTGGGCATATTCCCTGCTTAATTAGAAGTATAGATAGATGATATCTGGGTAGATTTTTTAGATAAATATTCTTTTCTTTAGGGTAGTTTGCAAAACACTCTGGAATGTACACAGGCCTCATAGACTTCTGCCTTGCTGACAGGTCCTTCCATTATGAGCATCTTAAATCAGTGGTGTAGATATACTGTTCTTGTTGAGCCAATATTGATATGTTGTTATTGAATAAAGGCTAGATCTTAAACTAAGATTCATTCTTTGTGTTATATATCTGTGCTTTTAGCAAATACATTATCCCACATATGCACTAATAAAATGTTATACAGATTATGGCTCTGACAACTTTCTGGGGTTTGGTATAGTAGCTATTTTTTAAATTAAATTAGATGCATCAGTATGAGTGAGAACAAATATAAGAAGCACACATGTGGATGATTGATTTGCACTAACAAGTTTAAGTTAGATATCTGTTTCTGATTTAATCACTGTTACTTGAGACTTAACTGCAAAGGCATCTCCAGTTTTTGACTGTAGTGCAAGTGCAACACATCCCTCACTGGTGGTGAATCAGCCCTTCCACGCTCACAGCCTATGCTGTTTGAGGGCATTTAAGTTATGTGCCCAGGCCCCAGTCAATTAATAGTCCATTTCCTTGGTTATGCTGGTTCTAAACAAAGTACCCCAGTTTTGGTTAAGGAAACCCCACTATAGGGTTTATGAAATTACTGATATAAAACCCCCTTTCAATCTAAGATAGATCCATGAAAAAAAAATTTCCCCAAGCAATATCTTTTTTCTGTTGTGTTTCTCAGATATGAGAGCTATTCAGTGACATTAAGCCAGTTTGAGTTGCTATTCTTAGCTCCAGCTACATTGTTCCTAATGGACACCATATTTATGGAAGAGTATCAGCATCCAAGTCACAGAATCAAATCTCTCTTTCTTCTATTTCTGAGAGAAAAACAAAGAGAGGAGAGAGAGAGAGAGAGAGAGAGACAGAGAGACAGAGAGAGAGACAGAGAGACAGAGACAGAGAGACAGAGAGAGAGAGAGAGAGAGAGAGAGAGAGAGAGAGACAGAGAGAGAGAGCGATGAGAACACAGATGAGTCATCTTAACCTGGTTGCTCTTATGATTATTAGTCTGCTCTCTTTAACACAGCTCTTTCTGATATTCCTGGAAACCCACAGAAAAACCTGTGAAGAGTCACCTTTCCCATATCTTTTCTCATTATTAGACTCTAGTTTCTACTGTGGAAAAACATATATATATTCTAATTCATTCTGAAGGCTGTTTGTTTCAAACTAAAATTCATCTATGGTAGCCCTCTGAAAAGATCATTATCCTATACAGTGGAGATGTTTTTATTATGTTTGTTCATTCATTGTTCCCCAAAGGTTTATCCTGGAAAGCCAAGTAAGAATGAAGATTATGACATGTATGAATGAAAATGTCATAATCAAGCCCATTCCTTTCTATACTGACTCAAAAAGGTTACTACTCCTTCTTCAAAATGAAAAGCATAAAACTCTCTTCATTTACTATAAAATTCTGACCAGCCTAGGCATATGAATTAAAATCATGTTCTTAATATTATCTGATACAGGTGGTTCATAACCAAGAAACCACTTTTTCTTTTGATTTTCCTTTCCTTTTCTTCTTCTTTGGATTCAGGCTCTATCTATGTATATTGCCAGGCTGGCCACACAGTCTTGTGGAATGAAGAAACTCTCCTGCTTTAGACTTCTAAGTGTTCAGGACTCCAGGCACATGCCACTACATCTGCTCATAAGCTTCCACTTAAGGAGGCCAGAGCGGGGGAAATGTCAACTCCAGTATGCAGTTTAAATACCACCTGGTCACAAAAATCTGATATCTGAGAGAAAAATGTATCTGTGTAGCTCTTAAACTAAATGCTGTAATGCTTCCTTTTTATGCTCAGAATGAGAAGAGCATATCTTCTACCACAAACCCTCACAGGAATACATATAATATTATATGTATTATGTAATATAATATTATATGTAATTATAATATGAAATGCAAATTATTCTAAAAACCTGCTCTGATTTCTGATATTCCTGTCATCTTGCATTAAGAACACCAAGGCCCCAGAGTTGTCTAAGCTTCTGTGGACCCTGAGGAAACAACCAATCCTTTGCCTGTTTGCCGCTTCAAACCACTCAGAATCAAGGCATCCTCTTTCTTAACTAAAAATGTGATGACCACAGTGATGAGGTTGCCTCTACTACTGTTAGTCACTATCACACCTTCTCAGAGGCCATCTGTTTTAAGCACTCTGGCATGACCTGCTGTTGTTTTTATCTCCTTAGTGACACCCCCTGCTTCTGTCTCTCCCCATATTTAAATGCCTAAATACAGAAGGCGGGAAGGCAGTGCCTTCATGCTACCTGCACTGTGGCTCCTCACATAATATCCATAAACCTCTGCACCTTTCTCTTTGTCAGTTAGAGTACCCCATTTCTGTCTTTTCCTCTGCAAGATTTAGGTTTTTAACTTGGCACATAGCTAATTTATCAATACAGATGCAAGGATGCATGAAGGGAGTGGGGAGAGGAGGGTCTGGTCAAGTAAAACCCTGACATCATATTCTAACCAGAAGGATCTACTGAACTCCACTTTTGCTTACTTCCCTTTCTGATACATAGCTAATTATTTTGCATCTTTTTCAGGAAAATGGACGATCATGATATCCATGGTGAATTTTGAATGGAGAAAATATATTTGAGATATGTTTAAAGTAGGCAATGTCTCTGAACCTGGGGCTCCCTGGTGGGACATCAGCATTTTTTCTCGAAGTTGTTTAGCAAAATCAGTCCAGTCTTATCTTCTGTATCAAGCTTCTCATTGAAGTCAGAAAGCCTTCTAAAGAAAGGGCAAACACAATCCATAAACCATTCAAGAATAGAAGAGGTATCCTCAGTGTTAGAAACCATAAACCAGCCTTGACTTTCCCTACCCCCAGTGACATACTTCTTCCAGCAAGCATGAACCACCTAAATCTTTCCTTGGTACCAAGTGTTCAAATACTAGAGCCAAGGGGTACATTTCTCATTCAAACCACCATACTGCTCAAAGTTCCTTAAATTATTATGGTCAGTATATTTAGAGACAGAGTCTCATTTAAGTAGTTGCGATTGGAGGATGTCACAAGGCAGGAACCATGTGATAACAGTAGTGGTTTTATAATAAAAGAGCAATAGCCTATGAAAAATCTGATAACATATGCCTTTTGCCATGGTATGAAGAAGCATTAAGGCCCTTAATGGTTTCTGGGATCATACTCTTAGACTTTCCATCCTCCAAAACTATGGGTAAAGTAAACATCATTTCACTATAAGTTGTGCAGCTGTGGTAATCAGTTAAAATAAAACCTTTGTACTTAGCAGTACTACAATATGAAAAGCATTCATCCTCTCTGGAGAACACAGCAGTAATATGTCAGTTTGGAAGTACAGAATGGCACTCAATAGGTACTGAATCTTCCAGTGCTCTGATCTTTACCTTCTACGCATCCAGTTGGGAACCCCTATACCCACAAACAAAAAGTAAAGGAAAACCAAACAAATTGCTTTCTGTTGTTTGTTTGTTTGTTTTGTTTTGTTTCTTGAGAAATTATAGTCTCCTATATACATGATACAGCAGTGAAAAAGGCACAGAATAAAAATAATATTGTTAAATGTTAACTCAGATTTTGTTTTAATCCTAGCTCCTTTTTGAGGCAATTAACCAAAGCATTTCAGATTGTTTTAGTTTGTTTCTCTGTCACTATGATAAAACACCTATCCGAAGTAATTTGGCTATGAATTGGTTTGTTTAGTTTATAATTCCATGTCATAGTACACTAGTGGAAAAAGCCAGAACAGAAACTTGGGCATGAGCAGAGGTGGGACCCATGGAGGAAAGCTGCTCGGTGACATGTTCTCCATAGCATTCTTAACCTGCTTTCTTATACAACCCAGGAACACTAGCCCAGGAATGATACTATCCACATTGACTGGGCCTTTCCACATTAGTCATTAATTAAGAAAATGCCCTGAAGACATGCTCACAGATCAGCCTGATGAAGATAATTCCCCAATTACATTTCCTTCCTCCCAGGATACTCTAGTTTGTGTCCAGTTAGCAATACCTGCCTATTATATAGGCATTAAATGATATGTCCTAAAGCTACATGGGTTATGTGTGATGGAGTTCTAACCAGAATCCTGCTTCTCTAAATCAATTACAACATTTTTCCTAGTACCTATGTTTTTCCAGTTTCTTGTATGGATGTCAGTGTAATCTTCCTCTTTAATAGGAAATGGAGTGATGAAGGATGCTGCAGTCATCCCCTAGGAACGGAGGTAACCTATTAGAGCCATAAGTAAGAGTCTTCTTACTTTAGTCCAGGAAGAAGTAAGTGAAAGGCAATTTCCTTTAAATACAGAGAAGAATGGATACAAGTGATTCATCATGGCAGGACACACTTGTTACTAATTCTTTCCAATTACAAGGTTGCTCTCTTTAGGAATTAGCAGTGTAAGGATGTGTAGAAGGGGTATTTTGTCCTAAAGCAGTCTCATTTGACAACGTTATAAAAGAGTGCATTCATAATCTTTCAAAATGTTGAGTTTCAGGTTTGTAACTAATTATTGGACATTATGCTTTTTCTATGTCATTCTGTCATGAGGCAAAGTGCCATGCACACTGATGTGAGCAAACACAAAGCAAAATTTCTCTTTGTGAAGGGATAAATGGCAACATAAAATGCCTTTGACTTAAATTCACAGGCTTATGAAGAGATGGAGAGAAATGATTTCTTAGTTTTCTTAAGTGGTAAAAAGCATGTCCATTAAGCTGTTGGGCCCTTTGAAAAATTCATTCACCATTCACCTATCCTCTCCATTTCCCCATTAAATGGTGCCCAAGTCCTTTCTTCTCAACCTCTAGCCCCAGTACAGGATGATGGATACAGTCTACTCTGACTTTTAAATTATTTTTAAAATTTCTCCTCTTTCTGTTTCTGTCTGTCTGTCTGTCTGTCTCTCTCTCTCTGATATCTGCATATGAATGTGCATGGATAGAAGACTGTAGTGCCCAAGAAGGCCAGAAGAGGGCATGATATCTCCTTTAGCTAGAATTAAAGATGGTTATGAGCCAAATGCAGATCATCTGCATAAATAGTGCTTGCTCCTAACCTCTGAACCATCCCTCCAGCCATTTTCTCTGCTTTTGTAACAAAAACATCTGTTTGGCTAAATAGTTCGAATGAAAATGTCCCCATAGACTCATAGGGGATAGCATTATTGGGAGGTGTGGCCTTATTAGAGTAGGTGTGGCCTTATTGGAGGAAGTGTGTCACTGAAAATGGGCTTTGAGGTCTCAGAACCTCAAGCCAGGCCTAGTGTGATTCAGTCTCTTCCTGATGCCTACTTATCCAGATGTAGAACTCTCAGCCACCTCTCCAGCACCATGTCTGCTTGCAGGCCACCATGCTTCCTGCCATGACAATAATGGACTAAACCTCTGAACTGTAATCTAGCCCCAATTAAATATTTTCCTTGATAAGAGTTCCTATAGCCGTGATGTCTCTTCACCACAATAGAAACCCTAACTAAGATGAACACCAGCTGTGAAAAACATCACTGATGTGGGCATAATGGATTAACATCTTAACTCACTTGGTAAGGATTTACCGAGCATCCACTATGTACCACTAGACTGCTTTCAACATGGAGAAGTCATAAATATTCCAGCCTCAAGAGCTCAGCATGTGGATACAGAGGTGGACTTGGAGTATCTTACAGCATTCGCTGAAAGACAGTCAGTTCAGTGCAGGAAATATGAGCAGATATAGAAAAAGTACATGCAAAAAACCGATTGTTCAAGATATTCTCACATAGGAGTATTGGAAAGAATGAAATTTTACATTTTGTCTGAGTCTATTTTGGCTTCTATAACCACACACTATATATAAACTATGTGACTTGTTTACAATGGAAGGTAATTGCTTGCAATTCCAGAGACTGAGATGTGTGTGAGCAAATCATGACTATTTGTCAAGTCCAGTGAAGATCTGCTTTCTGACTTATTAGAAAACTTTTAGATATATTTTTGGGTAGTGAATAGAACAGATATCTGGGGTCACTTCTATAAGAAATATTAACACAAAAGTTTCTTTCTCCCTTTGCTATCCTTGTGGTTACTGGGATTTCAACATAAACTTTCAGAGAACATAAGAATTCACAGTACAGCATTTTCCACCTTTGTTTCTCCAATTATGTGTTCATTCGTTCATTAATTCACTCCATCCCAACATTGCTCAACATCTGAATGTGTTCCAAGCAAGTCAAAATGTCTGAAGTCTGGAACATGCTCTAAATATCATATAAAAGAAATGTGAATGAGACTTAAGGTCTGGTTAATTGAGACAAATTCCTTGTTTAGATGTTATTCTGTAAAACTGAACAAGATTTTTGCTTCAAGAATGAAGTGGCAGGATAGGAATAGACTGGCATTCTCCTTTTAGAGGGAGAAAAATAAGAGAAGAAAGGAGCCATGAGTGCTTAGCAAGCAGAAAAATCTAAGGCTTAAGAATAATCATCTTGAGGACTAGAGATGGCCCAATGGTTAAGAACACATACAGCTTTTCCAAGGAACCCTATCTCTTTCCCCAGCACTCAGGCCAGGTAACTCACAACCACATGTAATATCAGGTCTATAGCCTCCATGAGCACCTATATTTGCATGCACATAACCATACACAGACACACTTGCATACACATAATTAAAGCAAACAAATATTTTGAAAACAAAATAAATATTCATCTTTTATGGGGTGCTCAATAATAAATAGGATATCTGTATTGCATTCCCTTTCAACACAGTTTAGAGAAAAATTACAGATTAGGGACAGAATGATGGTCAGAGCCAGAGGGAAGGGAATGCTGGGACAAAAACAATGTCAAATAGATGTGACAGGACCATTACTTTCATGAACTCTGCAGCTGTGGTTGCCAAAACAAGATGAAGAGAGCAAACATCCTAACTGTGGCAGGGGTAGAGGTCTCAAGAGCCTCTACCTCTAGCTGTGGAGCTACTAACATTTGATGGCTTCTCTGGAAGGTATAGTCAGTTTTCTCTCAGGGTATGACTCCTGTATTACCATACAGGAATGGTGGCCATGTCCCAGTGAATTGCTCTACACTCTCATGGACAGCACAGATTGGTCTCAGTTATTTATTAAAAAATAAAATAAAAAAAAAAACACATGAAGTTGTGGGTTACTGTGTGAGGTAGATGGTAAGGAGAGGAATGTAGATGAATATGATTTAAATATGTACATGTGTATGAATTCCTCAAAGAATAAAAATATTTCATTTAAAAAGAATACATAATAATTATATAATTATGTGGTAGAATACTCTATCATTTACAATAACAAAATTTTAAGACGAGGAGATAATGTTTATATCATGTAAAGTGTGAAACCAAAGAATAAGATTGTACAGATCAAATATTCATATACCATGTGTCTTCCACAGTTGCTTCCCCCATTGATTTTGAGCCAGAGTCTCTCACTGAACTTGTAGCTCACAGTTGCCTAGACTGACTGATTACAAAGCCTAAGGGTTCTCCTTTTTTCAACCTCTCTAGCCCTGGCATTACAGGAGTACTACTTTGATCATATTTCTTGCACATAGTTTCTGGTGATTGAACTCAGGTTTTCATGTTTGAATGGTAAGTGCTTTATGGACCGAAGCATTTTCTCATCGCTTTCTTTTGATTTCTTGAGGCTGAGTCTCACATACTTCAGGTTAGCCTCAAATTGACTAATAGCTAAGGATGATATTGAACTGTCCTAACTCATTGGTCTTTAACTCTTAGTTGCTGGGAACAGACACACACCACCTTGCCTAAGATTATTCTTTGCAAAACTAGAATGGTATTTTAAAAAAATATTATCCTAAGCTTTCTGAAATATATTTTATACAGCATGAATTTCCTTTGAAATTGGTGTCATTGTTGAGTCTACAGAAACTTAGGTGTGAATCTCAGCCAAGCTACTTTAATTCTTTCTCTCTGTGTCTGAAAGAATATATCTCAACATTTAGACTAAGAATGTTTAGACAATTGAAAAAGGCCACCTTTAGGCAAGGCTGCCAAGAACATGGGTAACATATGCCTGGCTGTAACAGGGAATAAAAGGAGTGAGAACCTCTTTCATTGTTTTCTGTCTTTTGATGTCATTGAATTTTAACCTCATTAACAGCATCAAAACAAAACAAAACAAAACAAAACGTGGTGTTTTGCATACATAGAGCCTATTTTCTCATTTGGAAGGCAGCATAGCATCTCCTATAATAAAATACCCTTCAAGAGCAGGTGCTGCCATTGTGATATTTACTTTGCCACAGGATGAGGTCATAGATGCTTCTCAACGTGACATGTGCTTAACAGTAGATCATCCTTCCTTCCAATTATGACTTTTGATTTGTTTCCAAGCCAGTCTATATGATATTTTCTAGGTCCTGGGCAGTGTGTAAAAGACAGACTCCTGTCAGGAATTGGTGAACTTACCACTGTATCTTCCCTTCATCTAAAGACAAATTTGAGCACAATGATTCAAACCTTCCACGGGTGTAGGGTGACTCAGTAGAATGTTAGTAGCAAATGCTGAGATGCACTGTTTTCATTTTCAGTGCTGTATTATATAAATGCATGGCATACAGATCACTGTTTTATGACATAGGCTTTTTATTAGATGATTTTGCTCAGCTGTGGGCTAATATAGGCATTTTTAGCACCTTCATTAGGGTGAACTGATTGGTGATTGCATGGTCAACATGATTGGATCAAGTACATTTCCACTGGCAATAATTGTAACTTGAGGTCAAGGAGCATCTGTACTTTCAGTGTTTGTTATTTATACTTAAAAAACATTTTAATATGATTTTTATTAGTGTACAAAGAATTAGGTTTCATTTTGGCAGTTTTCAAACAAAATTTGTTTTTTCTGGTTTCCCTCTTTTGTCCCATTTCTCTCCTTCTCCTGTACCATTCCACATCTCATAGCCTCCTGTCTACTTTCCTGTCACATGTGACGTTTGCCCTCCCCAAAGGCCCCTTTCTTAACCCTTCTTGTTCTTCTTCATAGTGTTCTATCCAATTTCATAGTCTGTGTCCATTCTTACATTCATATCTTCCTTATTATATATATATATATATATATATATATATATATATACACACACACACACAAACATAATATAAATTAGCATAGAACTTAAGATCAAATAAAGAAGAAAAGAGAAGAAGCAAAGAAGAATGAATTGAAATTAATTTTGGGATAACTATTGGATAAAATAATTTATATATAATTTGACGAAAACTCAAAACACTATCCATAAATGATTAAAGAATATTATATTTAAAAGGAATATTTATTTAAATATATTTAAAAGGTCGAATACACAAATAATACAAGAAACAGGTACAGAGAAAGGAGATAGTTTATTTCAACTCCATGCAGAAATTAAGGAATGGAAAAAAATAGATCTAAAACTGACCCTAGAGAAAAGAAAATTACTAGAAGGTCATTTAGCAAAGTATAAAGTGTTCAAGAACTCCTACACAAAAAATAAGATCTAGATGGTGGTTCTACAAACATTTAAGGAGCCCAAAACGATTATGTTTCAAACTTGTCAAAGAAGGGAAGATTTTAATGAGTCTTCAGACTCCTAGAATTACATACCAGAATCTAACAGAAACCTGACTTCCCTCCTACTTGCATCTTCCTTCTGATTCTTCCTCTTTTCCTTTCCATCCCTCTCCTCTCTTCCCCTCGCCATCCTTTCTTTTCCTTCTTCCCCCTTCCAAGGATAATTTCACCATGATATTCTACTAATGGTCAATAAAACAAAATAAAATTAAGATTAAGGATATAATCTAGTTTCTGTAATTTCAAAGTTGTTTATGTAGTAGACTGAAATAAAACTTACAGTAACAAAACAAAATTTTATGGTCAAAAAGGAAATTAATTGACTTTTCTTAGAAATAATATACAGAGATATTAAGTTTTATGCAATGAATATATAAATTTACACTCAATAAATTTCAGTACATAAAAGTAGACTGATCATAATGTACAGGAACAAACAAGAGTTTAAATGCACTAATTCTATTAAACTGAGTTTTGTGTAAATCCTTAGCTCTCTAAGTCAAACTTTCATGAATTTTTTTTCCTAAGAAAAGCCCAAGTAGTATTCAATTGATTGCTCTAGATTCTTACTTATGAGTCATAGAAATAATGAGGAAAAATATTACCCACTCTCTCTTCTATACTAGTTAATAGAATTTAATATTGTTACAACCCGTATATTACCAAATTTATAGCAGTATTAAAGGAACAATTTCTTTTGATAGTTATATATTTTTAATTGAAATCAATACTGCTACATGAAAATTCTGAAGAAACTAATCTTTTAAAATCACACGTATTTTCACTTTCTTAACACCTACTTTTCCCACAGTGCTTTCATTTGTTTGCAATTCAGCTATAATAAAAATTGAAATAACAATGTATGTGCAGTTTTATGACAAGCTTTATACTGATGATAAGCACTTTCTGCATTTCCACAATTTCTAGAAACTACATTTTAATGACTGCATAGAGTAAATGTTAAATGCTGATTCCTTTATCAGCAATAGAGAGACGAACTATGCAGATTTCAGACAAACTATACTATAAATAATACTATTAAAATTGGTAATACAATTAAAGAAGAGTTGAAAACGAATGACTGAGTATTTTTTATGAGCAAGAAAGAAATCTTTGTGTCAAAGACAACTGGGAAAGAGACGCTGCTTGTCATTAGCTAGTGAAAAGAACCAGGTGTTATTTTTTTGTTCTTGTTGGTCTGTGGAACCTTAATACATATTAATCTGGGATCTAGGATCTTTTAAAATGTCTTTTCACGTTCTCGGATTCTATGATAATTCTTGCTTGGTGTCAGACTGACAAGCTTCTCAGCAGGGGCATTTTCATGGATGATGGGTGTTTTTCCTTCTCCTATGCCAGTCCTTTCTGGGGTTAATATTCAATCTGAAGAGCAGCATTAATGACCTACTCCTCCCTTGCCTCTTCAGGGACTATGCCACCTTCTTCAGCTTCCTTCAGTTCTGCATCCTGTTCTTACAGAAAAGCTGGAGAATCTTAAATATACTCTCATATAGGTTAAATTTTCTGATAAATCTGTGTCCAAAATTTTCATTCATTTTCAGGTGTTTGCTTTCCATTTTAAAAATTAGCTTGCAACATTAAGAAGAAAAAAATCCAAGTTTAAAGTTCTTTAAAAACACAGAACTCTATCCAGTGGGCTAGCTTTCATATGGGCAGGAGCTGACTCTTAGTATATATTGATGGCTTTGAATGAGCTCTGATTCTCCAGAGTTCTGAGTGGAGTCTCCATCATGATGAATTTATCACCTATTTTGTTTTTGCTTTCTGTACTTGACACTCACAGGCATCTGGGTCAGTAACCCTCATCCTCTGTATGATACTTCTTTAGCTTGCGAAATCATCAAAAATTGATAATGATTCCGAAGGTCAATACTTTAACTGATCCATTCTTTCTGATGATTGGGTCCCATCTAAATCCAGTTTCCAATTCTTCTGTTTTATACCCTGCCACGTTACTGATTTCAAAACAAACTGAAAGAAAATAAGTATATCTGTTGGTTAGAGCTGTCTTCTGGGCTTTGACACTTGAGGCCAAATACACCTTTTTTTCTTTATATTAAAAAAGGAGGTTGGGGATGCTGCAGAGACTGGTCCTCTTAGAGAGGGAACAAACCCAAGCAGAATGTCTGAATAGCTTCAACTTGAGTAATTACTACAGGAGAGATATTCTGCAAATTTACATAGTCATCCATAAATCGTTTTCCTTTGTAACAAACTTGATGAAATTATGCATAAATGGTAGAAATGGCCTCAATTAGATAAAAGAAATGAAGCATTTAATTAATTTGTGACAAGCCCATGGGTGGCCAGAAAAATAAAATCATATCTAAAATTAGTTGAAGACAGACCACAAGTTTGGATGCTTTCCTATATTAAAAAGAGAATGCAATTGACACCTTTTACCATTTGTCTTTTATCCAGCCAGCAACACACATGCAAAAAATTAATTTTCTCAGTCAAACAAGAAAAACAAAAGACCAGTTTATCACTACATGGAGCTTTTAAGTCAATGAGATTGTATGAGTTTTGGAACCTAAAAAGTCTGGGTACAGCTTGTCATTGGTAAACTACAACAAAATCATCATTAAAATTGCCACAATATACAGTTAACGTATTCTTGATGGGTTTTTCTTTCTCTTCTCCAATTACTCTTTGTGTCTAACCTCGATAAACAAGCTGTAAACTGTCTTGCTCCTATCTCCCATGGGATGGTTGCCTTTAAAGGATATATTATTTGGAGCTTTCTGATGTCCTTCCAGCTATCAAGGTTTCAGATCAAAACCCATGCTCACAGTAGCACAACTGAACAGAAACATCCATGCAAAATAATGTGGTCGTGATGTACTAAACTACAGGTATTTTGGCTAGTGTGTTTTATCTTTGCTAACTAGATTTCTAATTAAAATGAGTCAAATATTATAGCTTCTTCAAGTCATTCTGATTTTTTTTATATTTAGTGACTTGTTTAGAGAAAAATTTAGTATATTTAAAAAGAAACAAGTAACAAAATGTTAGCATTGGTGGGCATCAGCCCTGAATAATGATTTGGGAGACATACATTGCACAATTCCAGCAACCATCAGAAGCATGATTTTAAAAGTGAAGTTGTTTGTGCTAGAGAACTGAACAGGAGGATGGTCTGAGTAATTAGTATATCTGGCATGTGGTGACCAGCAATGATATGCATCACACAACATAGATGTACTGAAGAAACCCAGGTTGGTGGCTAACACACTTACCAATAATTAACATAAGCATGGACCCAAACATCACTAGTTGTTTTTTTTTTTTTTTTAACTCTTCAGATGTTTTTGATAGCCACACCACAGGGAGGATAAATATGGCCCCTTTCATGATTTTTTTGTCTGCTATTGTTGATTTTCTGAAACTTGTAGGGAACCTGCTGTATACTCCAGGTCGCCTCCAACTTAAAGTAATTTTCTTTGCTCAGACTCCTGAGAGCTGGTGTCACAAGCGTGAGCCACCACACCTGGCTCCATTTTAACTATAAGGATGACAGAGTTCTTTATTCTGAAGAATGTTTTTCTTTACCGATAAAATCGAGTTCTGTTGGTTGTAAATGTGATATGTGTGTTTGCTGAGTTGTCAGCAGACGTTAAGGTATCTGTGAAGCTTAAACTTAGCTTCTGTGGCGGAAAGAAGATTCAGTAGTGGGAATTAGTCTGGGGGTCTCTCAAGGAGATGAGCCTTTATCTTAAAGATGCAGGTAGCAAAATATATAAACACATTTCTGAGATGCAGTTCCACGCAAGAATCCACTAATATATTACTGGATTAGCTCCTGTATGTTTTTAAGAACATTTTAGAAAGGGATAGAAGGTATGTGCTTGCACATGCACACAGACACACAGAGTCACCCCCCACACACACATGTTTTATTATAGTATAATCAGTAATATCTTTCAGACAAGGACACTATCAGCTTTCTTTTGCTGTGTGTGTGTGTGTGTGTGTGTGTGTGTGTATGAGAGAGAGAGAGAGAGAGAGAGAGAGAGAGAGAGAGAGAGAGAGAGAACATTTTAAGGCAAAAACACTATAATTTTTATCCAGGTGTGTGTGTATGTGTGTGTGTGTGTATTTGTGTGTGTGTGTGTGTGTGTACATACATGTTTACTATGTAATAACTTCAGTTTAGTTATAAAGTAGTCTAGTAACACTCTTGGGCAAGGATACTCTGTCATTTTCCTCCTGGTGTGTACATGCATTCCTGCTGTCTCAATAGAAGAGACTAGAAGGGAACAGATCCTCTTTCTGGGAAGTTCATTAGACATGCCTCCTGATTGCAAGGAATTTTGAATATTCATGGGGTGGGACCCACTGCTGGACTCTCAAGCCCTTACTGGTAGACTCTTTTATTAAAACATTACAGTCTTGTCACTGAAGGTGAGTGCCCATCTCCCAGAGCGTCAGCACAGCAGCTGGAGATAACCTAATTCTCTATACTCTGAAGTCATCCTTCCAAGAACAACCAGTCTCCAATGGGATCCTCCATCACTACCCTACCCAATAATTATAGCCATTTGTCACCAGCAATAAAGATTCACTTTTATAAATATTTCTCATGAGAAGCAGAGAGTGGTTTAATATAAATGACTATATTTTGTGATAGGTATCATCTAGTGAACAGCAATATTGTATAACAAGTAGCAGATGATATTTTGTCAGTATTATTACTTTATATATGTGGTAAAGGTCAGAATTATTAAGTATTTTAAATTCATGGTGCTTTTGTTTTCTTACCAGTGGTGAATATGATATCAAATAAATCATTGGGACAGAAACACACATGGAAAATTCTGAGAGATGCCATGTTTGATCACCTTACATGCCTGAAATCACATTGTGAATTTCAATTTTTATTTTATCAGCACTGAGAAGGAAGAAGACCAGAGTCACCAGTAACAACATACAAGGTCAAGGTAAGCGAGTTTTTTTTTTTTTTAATCTTTCTATATCTCTCAAAATGATTCTATTGGGAACAAATTTGAAGTGTAATTAATTAGAATCTCCAAGACTCATTCCTTATCTTGAAAAACAGATGTAATTCTATACATATAAAAAATGAGATCATTTACTATGTTTTTATATATGAATGTCCCTTTTTAATTGTTTTATTGGATATTTTATTTATTTACATTTCAAATGTTATCCCCTTTCCTGGATTTCCCCCAGAAATCCTCTATCCCATCTCACCTCCCCCTGCTTCTATGAGGGTGCTCTCCAACCCACCCACCCATTACTACCCCCCTGCCCTGGCATTTCCCTATACTGGGGCATTGAGCCTTCACAGGACCAAGGGTCTCTCCTCCCATTGATTCCCACAAGGCCATCCTCTGCTACATATGCAGCTGGAATCGTGGGTCCTGCTATGTGTACTCTTTGGTTGGTAGTTTAGTCCCTGGGAACTTGGGGAGGTGGGGTGTCTGGTTGGTTGATATTGTTGTTCTTCCTATGGGTTTGCAAAGCCCTTCAGCTCCTTCAGTCCTTTCTCTAATTCCTCCATTGGGGACCCTGAGCTCAGTCAAGTGGTTGGCTGCAAGCATCATTTTAAATTATCAAAAAATTCCAGCAATCTAAGAATGGTGGTTTGTGTCTAGATTGTGAGCACTTGAGAGTGCACATAAGATAACAACACCTTTGTGCGTATTATGTGCTATATTGTGAGTTCTATGTCAATAAGAATTATTTTACACAGAAAGAAATTGAGAGACCAAGTTTGAGGGATTTTTTTTTAAAGGTTAGAGTAATAGAGGTAGAATTTCAATAAAAGCATTTAGACTCTGAGTCTTATATAATATTTTATATCTTTTTTACTTATCTCAAACATGTAGAAAAGTTAAAAAAAGTTAGCTGTACATAAGCACCTCCCTTCCCTTCTTAAATTATTCAAAAAATCTTTAGCTACAGCAGATGAAAACACCTAACAAACAGTAGAATAACTCAGGATCTTCAGCTATAGTTTATTGTATAGTCTATGTCTATATCTATATCTATATCTAACAGTCTATCTACCATCTATTTTATCTTATTTTCAATGAAACCTGCACCTCTCTCTACTCCATAATATTACCCAGAGTAAGGAAACCTGGTCTTATATGATGGCACAGAAAATATGTTCAGAAATGTTAATCAAATTGTAACTATGACTTCAAAATCAAACAAATAAAATATTGAAAGCCAACATCACTCCCTCCTCTCTATGGTTATAGGAAGAGCACCTTACTTAGAATTAATGAATCATCTACAGGCATCAGTTCTCTGTAGGCAATGACACCACTATTTTCACAAAACATTATGATAAAGTATTGTCTCAATGAATTGATATCAAGCAGAATTCACTGAGCACAACGGTAAATCCAAACTAAAGGACAAGTTGTCAAGAAAGTAATGGACTATGTACCAATGACCTAGAGTGTTTTTGTTTCTAGTCTCAAAACTAGCCATTTGCCTACTTTAGAGATTAACAGATGTTTTCCATCTATGAGGGAATTTGAGAACTTCAGTCCTAGAGCAGAGGCATATGAACATGCCTGCAGAGTTTAGATTTAGTACTTGACTAATACACTGCTTCATGAGCTTTGATCCCATTATCATTCAGTCTTAGGATTCAGCTTGAGATACAGAAGGAAATGGGTATTAATATTCTATAAGAAAGATGGTCTTCTTAAGATTTAAACTTCAACAATCATTAGCCATAGCTCATTTCAATAAACTATTATACATTAAAGCTTTTTATATCTCTCCTTTCATTTACCTCTAAATGATCTAGTCTTATAAAAACTCAAGTCCATTAATGCATCTTAAATTCAATCTGATGACCCACATCCATATCTGTATTTTAATAACATAGACACATACTAGCATACAATTTAAGGTCCAAGCAAGAGACCGGCTTCTAATATTCTCTGAGATGATATAATGTTCACTTCTAGAATAAAGCACCCAGACATTACTTCACTAGTGTGAAACCAAGACCTCTACTCACAAGTCATTAATAGTGGAGTTCAAATGGAGGGCTCTCAATATTCTGGAATACAACAATATGACAAAAATCTTCACACCAATCACCATTAAAAACTAAAAGGTTCAAATATTTTTGTAGTCTGTATAGTTTTCCAGGATGGGGCAAAGCAGTGCATTCTGGCAGAAGCCTGTATTGGAGGAAACCATTCACCTCAATGAAGTAAGAGAGCAAATTGCAAAGAGGAGTGGTTAGAGGTAATAATGTCTCCTTCATGGAAAAACATCCAATGACCTAAATTCCTTTCAGCAGATTACCCCCTAAAGTTTCCACAGCCCTTTAATAGTGCCCAACATCACAACCACACCTATAACATATGGAAGTTTGGCAATTATTCAAAATCCAAACTATAACACATCTGGATCTGTTTTTATATATATATATATATAAGTAGAATTACCTCATATCCAGATACATGGACCACCTATGTTTATAAAGTTAAAAGATATGAAACAGGGATAAGTTGACCATCAGATGCCTCTTGTGACTGTTAAAGAACAACACACTCCTGGCCTACATCATAAAATATTCACCAATAAAGGATTTCACATTTGTTAAATTCTATTCCATCTAATTCACTTCAGCCATACTTTTATTTTCTTCTTCTTACATATTTGGAAATGACTCATGCTATATTTTCTTTATATATATATATATATATATATATATATATATATATATTATTACATATTTTCCTCAATTACATTTCCAATGCTATCCCAAAAGTCCCCCATAACCTCCCCCCCTACTTCCCTACCCACCCATTCCCATTTTTTTGGCCCTGGCGTTCCCCTGTACTGGGGTATATAAAGTTTGCATGTCCAAAGGGCCTCTCTTTCCAGTGATGGCTGACTAGGCCATCTTTTGATACATATGCAGCTAGAGTCAAGAGCTCCGGGGTACTGGTTAGTTCATAATGTTGTTCCACCTATATGGTTGCAGATCCCTTTAGCTCCTTGGGTACTTTCTCTAGCTCCTCCATTGGGAGCCCTGTGATCCATCCAATAGCTGTCTGTGAGCATCCACTTCTGTGTTTGCTAGGCCCCGGAATAGTCTCACAAGAGACAGCTATATCTGGGTCTTTTCAGCAAAATCTTGCTAGTGTATTTTCAGTGTACATTTTAGTTTTACATGGTGATCCTAACTTCTGTCTCTTTCATTCTATCATATCATCATTAACTTGAAAGAGGTCTTAAAGAAATAGTCCATTAATGGAGGATTTTGTAGATAAACTTCAATTTGAAAGAAAGAATGTGAGTCTTCATTTTTAAATTTCTTCTCTTCCCAAGAATTATACTAAGATTCCTCCAGATCTAATCTTCCTTTTACTGACCTTTTTACTGATGCTACTATCTTCAAAATCTTCATGTTGTTTAACACTGAAATCTTTTAAAATTTGTGTCTAACAAATACATAAAATACATGATGTTTACATCTTCAAAGATAATTTTGCATTTTGTGTTAATTTTGATATATACTGCTGTTATTCTGGACTCCAAGTAAAAGCAACTTTTAATTCTGTTTATTTTTTTCAATATTAAGCCAAATAACTTCATGGTTTTACTTGTGTTCCAAAAAGTTTTAGTCCTCTGTGGGGCAGTGGGCTGACAACCTGGTCTCTAGCCCAGCAGAGGTCTGAAACTCCGTGACCTGATGCGTGGTGATTTCCACCTACGTGGGACAGGAGGTGTTCGATCATGTCTTATAGCCCCTGGTGAAGTTACTGCCCCCACAGCCCTCACAGGAGAGATGTGTGGCTATCAGTCACATAGGAGCAGCACCAAGCCTTCCCACATGCAAATAAGGTTTCTGCCAAGCTCTCAGTCCAAGTCAATGAGAGGTACCTGCTGTCGAACCCTGAATCACCCCCAAAACTGTATATAAATCCTATCCAAGGAATTAAAGATGACTGAGAATTACTCAGTCGTCTGAGCCTTTTGTTATAGGAGCTGTAACACTTGGGAAGAGATCTGCTCTCCCAAAGTGCAGCCTAAGGCTCTGCTGCACTCCTCACTGGCTAGTTGGTCTCATGGCCCAGCCTAACCCCACTCAGTGCAGAGCAGCAGAGTTAAAGAGCGACCCAGAAGGGCAGAGACAGAGGCTCCTTGCCTTGCTTCCCTTCACCAGAACCCTCACACCAGGCCTGGCCAGAGATCTCCATGGAAAGCCTCTGGTACCCAGGCCCACAGTCCTGTGAGTAGAACCTCAAGATTCTAAAATGTACTGAAGATATTGTTGCTCAGTCGATGATTTATAATTAAGAACTACTTGCATTCATGTTACAACTGACAGGTTACATCATCTTTGAGATTTAAGTTAAAATACAAGACAAAAAATAGCCTCCAACTCAATGTACAACTTGCATTAAATTAAATGAACCAATGTATATGAAAGCGAGAAACAAACTAGATAATTTTTGGTGTCTTCCATTCCATATAAACTATTACATTCACTGAGGCACAATCATGGCATGCTTTTATATCACACCATTCTAATTAATTCAATTGTGTCAATCTGATCTCTGTACCCACATTTATTCAGTATACTTTATCAAGTACAAACAAGAAATCAGTTTTGCTTCCAAAGGGCTTCCACTTTAATGCCAAAGTAAACAATTTAGAGAGTGTAATGTAATATAAAAGATATACACTAGGTGATATTATGGACCTTACTCAGTTTCCCTGTGCTCAGTTTCCACATGCCAAAGTAACTCTCTCATCATGCCAGGATAACTGAATGACATGATACAGGTGAATGCTTTAGAATATTAATTACCTCATTTCACTTAAAACCTCCAAGAATTACCTGTAGAACTTTCCTGAAGGTGGTGAAAAAGACTGTTCTAGCCAACAGTTGAGTTTGCTGCTGAAGTCTATTTTAGCACATTTCTTATGGGAAGGCAGGCAGGGGATTGTTGTGTATGGAATAAAGCACAAAAGGAGTCCCCATGGCTTTTTAAAGAATTAAAATGGCCAGTTTGTGCTGGGAAACTCTTTCTGTGTCCTTATCTGCCTTTCCAATTTCATCCCCTTTTCAACAAGTATAAGAATTAAAGTGCATGTGTGTGCTTACATACACACACACAAAACACACACACACATATGCATGAACACACACATGCACACATTGCAATTTTAGCATCCCTGCAATTTTAATCGCACTGTTCTTACTCAAGAGTGTTTTTTCTTTCTTGAGGGATCTTGTCCAAATGTTGTCCTGAGAAACTAAATCTGTGGGTCAATCCAGTCATAAGTCTTATACATTAATAGACCCCAATTATTACACTTCAGTGGTGTCAAATGTATCTAATTATCTTCATGTGAGAGGGCACAAGAGAAATCATGTGGCTATGCAGAACACTTGGCAGAGTGCTTAGGATATATTTATTGTATTTTAAACATGAGAAGATACTATACAACAAACATTTTAAATTCAGGCTTATAGGAATCATATGTTACCCATGGAATTATGTGATTTTCTTGCTGGTTTCACCTTTTCCTGACATATGATCTTATTCCTACAATTAAACTTTACTGGTTCACCTTGCTTTTACTCAGTGATATCTCAGTTCACTTACAGATGCTGCCACTGTGGGGTAGGAAGCAAGATACACATCTCCCTGCTGTCAAAAGATGTGTTCTCTAGCACACATCTTTTGCATTCTCCAAGCAACGTCAATCATTCATTGTTCTAAGATTCTGGACTTTGAGAAATAATACACAGCCATAGATGCAAAGATGAGAGCCTAGTTATTCCATTAGCTCCATCTTCTCTGGAAGGCATCTTTGATTATACTGCTTCTCACAGACATATCCTTTGAATCTACCTTTTTGAAATCTTCATAGTTGCCCCGAATCTCTTCTAACTTACCAATGAATTCTTTTTCTGTTTAAATTATCCAAAGCCAGGCTGTGTTGCTCACATCCTTATAAACCTGACCAAACAAGACATTCTAAAAACAGGCATGAAAAAATGAATAGGAAATTATGGTGTATTATAACTTACTGAATCAGCCATTGCATTGATGAGCCCCAGTGATCAGTCTGCTAGAGGTGTGGTAATGATGGAGTCACAGGGTCTACTCTATGAAACGCGTGCTGTAATCCTATGATTGTTTTTTTCTCTCTCTCTCTCTACACTTTACCTTCCTTCACAGCTCTAGCTCAAGTCCTTCACAGAAGAAGAATAGAAACTGGAAAGGTAAATCTCTAGAACATTCCAGATTGTAGTCCCAATGCTCCTCAACCCAGAATCAGGGGCTGCAAATCACCATCTTTTCATTATTGATGCTCACAAGTTCCTACTAGGTTATTTTCAATATAACTTCATCTCTATTGCTTATACTACACTAGACCCAAAGTTACTAAAGGGGATACTCTGTATCTTGTTTTACTCTCATTGCCTGCGCCCATGTTATTCTCTGCCCCATGCAAGCCCGATACACTTCTCAGAATGGATTGTTCGTAAGTGTGTTTATTTCATAGACATTGAATGTATGGAGGTAAAAAAGATGATATAATGCAAAGATTATAAAACCCATTTTATGTATTCTGTAAGAGAGAGTATCAGATGTGACCTGGGACTAAGTAGTTCTTCTTAATAAAAATAGTTATATGGTATATCATAAGGCTGTGTTTTAGACATCACTGAACCAGTGAGGAAAAGGTTGCTATAAAGATTGTCTTGTGGATTACATTCATGTATGACAGTCTAAAAAAAATGCTTTGTGTTGGAATGTTGGATGTTGCTCAGCAGCAGAACCCTTGCTTGGTATGCACAGACTGCATGTTTAAAGCCCATCACACACAAAAACAAAAACAAAACCCAACCAAGGTGTGTAAATGGGAATCATTCTTATTACATTATGGATTATTAGATTCTGGGACAGAAATTGTTTGCTCAATGAAACTTCTTCCATTTTCATTGGAATTTATAGCCAATTTGAGGGAGGTTTAATTGAATATCTTGTGCTATAGGGAAAACTAATAACTAAACTGAAGTGAAGTCCTGGAACTGATCCACATAATGATAAAACTCTTTCTCCCCTACCATTTTCTTGGAGAGAATTTACTTTAACTATATATCGGTGAGTCACTAGACAGACTAATTTCAAACCAGCTTACAAATTAATATTCCTACAAGGCAAAAATATATCAAGAGTCCTCCCTTTTAGGAATATAAAAAGTAAGACAGAATAAATAAAAGGGGCTTACAAAGCCTTTAAGCATCAATGTTGAAAACTCATATATAAATGCAATGTATCTTGACCATAGCCTTTCCTACTTCTTCAATCCAACATCCCCAATTACCCTCCCAACAATATCCTTCCTAACTCCATGCCCAGTTTAAAACACAAACCAAACCAAACCAAAGCAAACCACTGAGTCCAGTTAATGGCAACGCGTGTACCACATGTGTATGAGGCGGCACAGACAATCTACCAATGGCCATTCCCCATAAAGAAAAGTGACTTTCCCTCCCTCAGTAGCTTTCTATTACCAGAGGCTCCTATAGACTTGAGACACTGAGAGCCCCTCCCCACCCCATAATGGAAGTTTGTGTTAGTCTTGTGTAAGTTTTGTAAGTTCTTTTCTGCTAAAAGGTGGCACTTATGTCACAGCACCTTGCCACTCTCTGCTACTAATTTCTTTTTTCTTTCTCTTCTGAAGTATTTCCACTACTTTGGAAAGACAGGGGTTCATATAGATGTTTCATGTACAGCTTTTGACTTGCAGTTGTTAAATTTCAACTACGAATAGTTGGAAGTCTCTGCATTAGCCATTAAATCTACAATAAGAAGCTTCTGAGAACAAGGTTGAAAGCAACACAAATTTAAAGATATAAACCATATATATATATATATTTTAAGACAGTGTCATATAGCCCCAAATGGCCTCAAACTTACCACATAGCCAAAGATGATCTTGAACTCCTGACCCTTCTGCCTTTATAGCCTATGAGCTAGGATTGTAAGCATGTGCTATCATGCCAAATTAATACTTCAAGTTCTTAGATCATAAAAATGATGAACACCTTCTGATTTCCCATTTCCTTGCTATCCATTTTTTTCATTAGTTACACTCCAATAAATGATACTATTCAGACACAAGAGGACCTAGGATTCTTGCTATTCCATTGCCAGAAACTATAAAACAGTTCTGGGAATGAATAGACCTTTTCTAGATTGTTCCTTTGCTTTTCTAGAATGAAAAAAAATATAGACAATTTTTATAGGGTCATTCCACCTTGTGTTTTTGTTTCAAGAACATTATCTAGAAGTTGGCTGTGATTGATATCACATGTGCACTGACTTTCCAGTGTAAGAGTTACACTGGCTAAAGTTCCCACATATACTGCTTCTGGAGTAATCCTTCCATGGCTCGTAGCAGGGTCTATGAAAGAATGGGTGACATAGCACAAGAGTGGGTTCCTATTCAGGGACACTTAGTCACAGGCTGCTTTCCATTCCATCTGTTTGCTGCTGCATCCTGAGAGGAAGCATCAACTGCTTCATCAAGTCACCCAGTGGCAGACAGACATATGGGTACTGAGCAGAGACTCCTGCTGCAGGACTAACCATGTGTCAAATGATACTGATTAACACATTGTTGTTGAAGAGTAAGGCTCATGAGGCCAAGATACCATTTGCATCTTTAGTCAAGAAATGTGATTCAGAGAGCATTCAACTCTTGTTCAAGAAGCCATACTGCTGAAATGACTGACTTCAAAAATTGCTTATTTCCATTTTCAACTTACCTAATCTAAAACCTAAAGATTGCCTGAAACTTATCTGATGCATATTGCAGTAGTGATTTGCAACCAAACCTACCACTGGACATAAGGCACACACACACACACACACACACACACACACACACACACACACACACAATGAGAGAGAGAGAGAGAGAGAGAGAGAGAGAGAGAGAGAGACAGGCAGACAGACAGACAGACAGATATACACACACACACAGACACACACACACATTGGCGTGAGCAGGGTCTGATTCTAAGGGCAATTGGGTTATTCTCCAAAATGTCAGTTCCAAATAAATACCAAAATCAACCAAAAAGGCTTAGGTGTAAATCCATTCTCAATTTACACCTGACTTTTATGAGTTCAAGTGAGTAGCACTTGAAAATGTCAGGCAGAATTCGTTTGTGAAGTTGCACATGACTTTTGGGGGCACCGATCTAGTCTGAAGTGGTATTTGACAATCCAGGTGCAACATTCAGAAAGGCACTGAGAGAAGGGTCAAGTACAGAGGAGACAGTGTGCCAGGTGTGAAACTACTTCGAAAACATACCAGAAATATCTTCCTGCAGATGAACAATAATGGATTTTCCCACTTGAAAATCCTTCTGACAAGTCTTAGCCTTGGTAACCTGGAGTTGTAACACATGTGGTATATTTAGAGCTGAGTGATTAAATTTCATAAGACAAAAATATCAACAACTTCTCCCATGCATTAAGCTATTCCATCAATTGTAAGTTACATCCCAGGGCCATGTATGTTAACTTGGGTACACTATAGTACATAGTTGGTCAAACACCAGCCTAAACACATATAGTTATTTTTGATATGATTAAAAGTGAAATCAGGAGGTCATTAGTTATTTTCCTGTTGATGTGATAAAATTCTATCACCATATGTAAGAAAAATTAGGTTTATTTTAGCTTGTGTTTCTAGAGAGAATGTCATGGCAGGAAAGGAAGTCATAGCAAGGCAAGAGAAGCCAGAAGAAGCAAGACATTTTATTTACACACAAGAAAGAAGAATGAGAGAATAGGAAGTACCCTGGGGCCTATACACCTTCAAAGACTGAATATCTCTTAACATACTTCCTCCATCTAGGCTCTACTTCCTAAATGTGACCTCCATAACCTGCCCAAATGACACCATCAATTCAGGACCAAGTATTCAAATAGATGAGCCTATGGGGGATATTTCTCACTCAAACCACTGTAGTAGACTAAGGCAGATTGCTCCTCAACACTATGGAATATCTTCATCTAACTCTCTGAAGACCTTAAGATTACTGTCTGAAGTTCCTCATCAATGGAGACATTCTCCTCCAAAATTACCCCACCAGAGTTAAGGGTGTATCATCATTTTTCTGAGTTTCCACCTATCTAGTAGAATTCAAACTTGGTAGTCCTCTTAGATGTCAAAATAAATTCATTATTTCTCTCTCTCTCTCTCTCTCTCTCTCTCTCTCTCTCTCTATATATATATATATATATATATATATATATATATATATATATACCCTATGGGTTCTATTTCTCTGGGATACCATGACGAATATAACTTGAAACCTAAACAGTTTTGATAAAAAGAAACTACTCTCTGCCATAAATTTAAGGCTTGAGATCTAATGCTTTATTTATTGTCTTTATTTTCTAGCAGCTACCCAATGTGTCACAATTATGTTAATTAGAAATCTTAAGATTTCCTTCTGCTATTGCCTCTCTCAGTCTACATCCTCATTGGTATCCATCACAAGAGCCTATTACTGAATAATCCAAGAAGGGCACTTAGGTCCTTAGGTAAAATGAAGTAGTAATATGGATACCATGTTTTAACCTCTGGGAACACAAAAATAAAATGTATTATACATGGACTGATCTTTGAGAAATGTACAGTTGAGTTTCATATATTGTGCTAAGCACAGGGCTACAGTGTCAGCTGCCTGCAGTATAGAACAGGGTTTTTGTTTTTGTTTTTTAAGGTTGATGGAAGAGTGGTAGTAGTAAGGACTTACAGGAATTTTTTGGTAGGATGGCTCCTTATGGGGATGAGGAAATGATATAAAAGGTATGACAGAGGTGAAATATGAAGGATAGCTAATTAAAAAGAGAAAAATAGGAAGAAAGGAAAGCTTAGGTAAGGCATTCCAGCAGAAAAGTAGACTTTTGTAAGGAGGCCAAATGGTAGACTGTCAAAGCTAGAGTATATTGTGCAGATCTTTATACAAAGATAGTCAGCTAAATCCAGATCAGAATATTTAAGATCAGGACAAGAAAGATGGCTCAGTACTTAAAAGTGCTTGCATTTTCCCAGAGGACCTGAATTCATTTCCTCTACCAATATCAGGTGCCTGAATATACCCTATGATCGCAGGTATTTCCTCTTCTGGTCTCTATAGGCATCGCCACACAGTCATACATTAACACCAACAAACAAATATAGACATAAATGTAAAAATTATAACATTAGATGCAGCAGGGAGCCACTGCAGAAGGTCAGAGAAGTATTTGGTTCAGAGAGAAGTTAAGACTCTTTAGAGTACTCTGATTTATGTATTCTCTGGGCAATGAGAACAGCTGATATTGTTTCAAAATGTATTCCATTTTAGGGGACAATTCCTTTTAGCAACAATTTCTTCTGGCTAATATTTATTCATCCCACTTTCCTTACAGTACCACACACAAACCCAAACCCAGAGTTAGGCTGAGCTCTCCTCCTACGCTGTTTTCTGGAAACACAGCTGGATTAACAGGCAATCCTAGGAACTGCCATTGGTTAGCACCTACTATTATTGCACATACATGAATATTAAAATATTCCTCTTTAATGGTTTCTGCCCCTATATGATTCGAAAAGACATGTGTTGTAGCTTATTCATTTTTTTTCATTGTATCAAACACATACTTGGCATTTTGTTATTTTTTTCTCCTAGAAAAATGTATTGAATTAAAAAGAAGAGGGGCTGGAGAGACAGCTCAGTTAAGAGTGCTTGATGCTCTTTCAGACAACCTGAGATGGGTTCCCACATCCAAGTTGTGTGGGTCAGAACTAAGCATAACTATAGCTCTAGGGGATCCGATAGCTGTTTCCAACTTCTAAGGATTCATGCAAACTCATCACACACACACACACACACACACACACACACACACACACACAATTTTATGAAGAACAAGGCTGATATCTTCTAAGTTTACCCTAGTACTGCTAAGGAGTGTGACCTTGGGCTAGCCATGTGCCTCTCAGTGTTATTTAAATTTTTCATTATTATTGTTGGGGTGTACACATATCATAGTGCATATAAGAATGTCAGAAGAAAATTTTCTGAAGTTAGTTTTCTTTTCCCAACTGAATGTGAATTTTAGGGATTTCACTCAGGTGGCCAGGCAAGTGCCTTTACCCACTGAACCATCTTGCTGGTCCACTCTCTTGAGTCCCTCGGAGTGCTAGATATAGAAAGTCAGAAATGTGGCCTCTTTCATAGAGAATTCTAATGGCAGAACAGACCACTTAGAACAGTTGCCCAGTCTCTAGCATTAAAAGATTTCTAGGTAGGAGTCTGATAAGGACATATTCACTGCCTATGAAGAGAGGGCCATTTTCACAACCATCAGAATATAGGTAATATTTTCTATCACTGCTAAGCAGGCCCTTCTCAATGTCACAAAAATATTCAAGAAAAAAATAAAACAAGACAAAGTCATTCATAAGCTCACACTTAAGCAAATTGGTTCTAGATTATTCTGTGAATTCAACCTATATTTTCTGATGGCTTTAAAGATATCAAAAGAAAACTCTACAAAATATGTGTGTTTTAATACTTGATTTCAAACAGTTTAGACTGGGAGCTGGCAGCAAGGAGCTTTCTGGGATAGTGTTTAGTGCCACGATTTAAGGACTTAGTTTATACATTACACTTATCAAAGCATTAAAACATAACCATGTACTGTACTGTGTAGTACTTTTTTTCCAAATGAAAGTAAGTAAATATTAAATATTAATTAATGATATGCAGAATAATCGTTTATGAAGAAGTAAATGAGCACCTGTTGGTTTACTTTAAGATAGTTCAAACATAAAGAGGAATGATTGATCAATGAGGCCAGCGTGTATGTGTGTGTGTGCATTTCTGTAGATACAGAGACATTTTCCCCAACATTATTTTAAGTTCACAATGGCTGGATGATTTTAAATAAAAAATATAATATAGTCAGGAACTGATGTTCATGGGAAGAACATCACATTAGTCTTTTGAGGCTACCATATTAACAATAAATAACTAAATTTAAAAAGAAATACATTGAAGAGTTTTTCATTTTGACCCACCCCCCTCTCTGTGTGTGTGTGTGTGTGTGTGTGTGTGTGTGTATCCTAAAGACACAGGACAGTCTTTTGTTTTGGTCCCTGTACTCTACTTTTGTCTTATTCACCATGCACACAACAGACTAGTTTTCCCACAAGATTCATGGTACTCTCCTGTCTGTACCTGTCATCTTGCATTAGGACCTTGAGGGTGCAGTGTTGCTATGGCTGAATTTACATTAGTTCTAAGACTCATAACTCATGTCTTCATGTTTGTTTAGAAGTGGGTTGTTTTTTTTATTTTTAAAATATTATTTTGGATTTATGAGTGTTTTGCCTATAGGTATGTATGTGTGTCATATGCTTACCTGATGCCCATGGAGGTCACAGAAGGCATCAGATCTCCTGGGACTAGGGTTGTGAATGGTTGCATGCTACCATGTCAGTGTGGGGAACTGAACTCAGGTCCTCAACAAGAGCAACACATGTTTTTAACTGCTGGGTTAGTTCTCCAGTTCCATATACAAGTGTTTTATCCACTGAGCCAGGCTCCCCAATTGCCTTCTTACAAATGTTTTTCACAAATATTTAACTCAGAAAATTTCCTAGAAAGACCTTCTCTTTCTTGGCAGAATCAATATATGATGAAATGAAATTGTGTCTATATGTCACTGTGTGGCTGACAAAAGATATTTGCAGAATATTTACAGTGAAAGCATTTCATGATATGTTGTTACAGGATGTTTTAGGCAAAGAAATAAATAGCAACAGGAGTCCAAGAGATAAATTTAACCCTAAATTTTCTATCATAATAAAAAGAGAGGCAAAAGAAAAGAAGAGAAAAGATCCACATGCTCCTATCATATAGTGAAACACGTTTTCTTTGCCTCAGACCCAATTCCCTGGCTCAGATATTCACTGAACTTTATTGAAGGCAAGTAGAATGGAAGCAAAGGCAACATACTGGTGTGTTTTCAAGAAGAACATGGGTGGGTATGGAAGAAAGCAACAGGCACTGTCAGCTCTTCTTGCTTTTTGAAAATTAGAACATTGGGCTCTTTAAGATACAAACTTCTTCCTGATAACTCTTCCTCCTGTCCTCCTTCTCCTCCTCCTTTCCATTTGCAGAGATGGAACCATGTCATCAAATATTTGTGAATAAACAGGTATAATTGCTATTTATTTCCCTGTAAGAATTCAGTAGTTCTCATAGGTTGAAGTGAGGCACTTGACTTTTTAAATTTAAGAATCTGAAGTTTAATTTATGCAGGGACTCAGTGAACATCAACTGGGCTGTATAATGCTGTCTAGCAATTACGCTTGTACAGGGTGCGGACACAGCTCACCTGGATAGGTTGCCAAGCATTAAAAAGAAATGTCATCATCCCTAGCAAGTTTCCTAGGTTACTACTTGTCTAATGTGCTGACATGTACCAGTGTGCTAACTAACAAAGGTTACAAACATGTTTGCAGATGGAAACATCACACACCAATTAGAAACAACAGGGAAAAATACTATAGCAATTGTTTATTTTAACTTGCTATTCTTTTTTACTGTGCCAAGAAAGTGTATCTAACCTCCTTTTATCAGAGAGGTAATTTGTTAGTCAAAATACATATGTTTAATTTATGTTTTATGTGCTGATAACTGTGCTAATTAATGTATTCCCCAAAGGCAATGGCTGTAGGTAAATAACCTGATGCAATGCTATTGTGCACAGATTGCCTTTGGGGATTCTTAGCTTCTGTTATATTTCATAGAGATCTTCACTCCCAGTGGCCTACTAGAATGAAATCCCATTTTTCTTTCAGCCATCCTGGAATGGAGGTCCTGTCATCTTAAGATAGTATTGACAAGCAGTCTTCCTGCAGTGAATCCACAATGATCCATATGGAATCATTCTTTCCTTCTTTTCACCTCCCTCCTTCTCACCTACCTTCCTTTGTCACCCCTATTTTTCTTCATCTCCTTATCTTATTCCTTATTATTATCTTAACTTGACAATCTCTGCTACTGACAAATAACACATGCTGTCACACACAGACACACACACAGGCATGCATGCACACACTGTATTTTCATTGTTAAGCCATTATAAAAATGGCTGGAAAGATATTCAACAATTTCTGAAGGTATACTATGGGTAATGGTTAGAGAGTGGAGCATGGACAAAGAGATGCCAAGATTAATTTGTGAAAGAAATCAGGTGGCAGAATTGCAAGCTGGTACAACCACTCTGGAAATCAGTTTGGCTATTCCTCCGAAAATTGGAAATAGCATTATCTGAGGACTCAGCTATACCACTCCTGGGCATATACCCAGAAAATGCTCCAACATGTAATAAGGACACATGTTCCACTATGTTTATAGCACCCTTATTTATTCCAGAAACTGAAAAGAACCCAGATGTCCCTCAACAGAGGTATGGATACAGAAAATGTGGTACATTTATACAATGGAGTACTACTCAGCAATCAAAAACAATGAATTCATGAAATTCACAGGCAAATGGATGGAACTAGAAAATATCCTGAGTGAGGTAACCCAATCACAAAAGAACACACCTGGTATGTATTCACTGGTAAGTGGATACTAGCCCAAAAGCTCAGAATACACAAGATACAATTCACAGACCATATGCAGTTCAAGAAGAAGGAAGACCAAAGTGTGGATGTTTCAGTGCTTAGAAGGAGAGACATATGGAGACAAATTGTGGAACAGAGATGGAAGGAAAGGCCACCCAGAGACTACCTCACCTGGGAATCCATCCCATATACATTTGCCAAACCAGGAAACCGTTGAGGATGCCAGGAAGTGAATGTTGACAGGAGCCTGATATAGCTGTCTTCTGAAAGGCTCTGCCAGAGCCTGATAAATACAGAAGCAGATGCTCACAGCCAGACCATTGGACTGAACGAGGTGTCTCCATGGAGGAGTTGGAGAAGAGACTGAAGGAATTGAGGGAGTTTGCAGCCCCCCCCAGAGGGGTAGGGGGGAGCAGCAGTGTTAACCAGCCAGCCCCCAGGAGCTCCTGGGGAACTGGTCCACCAACCAAAGAGTACACATGGCTCCTGCTGCATATGTGGCAGAGGATGGCCTTGTTGGACATCAGTGAGAGGAGCAAGCAGCCCTTGGGCCTGAGGAGGTTCTATGCCCCAGTATAGGGGAAGGCCAGGCCTGGAAGATGGGAGTAGGAAAATGGTGCGGGAGCACACTCATAGAGGAAGGGGGAGAGGGGAGGAGATAGGGGGTTTCCAGAGAGGAGACCTGGAAAGGGAATAACATTTGAAATGTAAATAAAGAAATATCCAATAAAAGGAAAAAAAGAAAGAAAGAAAGAAAGAAAGAAAGAAAGAAACAAACAAACAAACAAACAAACAAACAAACAAACCAGGTTGCAGAAAATTTCAAACCCTACTACTACTATATCTACATGTAGGACACAGAGTATGCCCTCCCCTCAAAAGTAGGTTGTACCTAATTTCTAAATTCTGGAGACTTGCAATGATCAGGACTTTCCTCATCCAAAGATTCAAAGCCTTGGACAATCTCCAGCAGTCTGACCCACTTCCATTCTTGTGAGTGCTTTCTCACTTTAATCAACTGTCACTATTTCTATTACTAACCATGTGTCCTTGTTCTAATTCTTTGTTCCAAAACACAAGGACATATAAATCTCAGCTCTCCCCCTTTGGACTCAAATCCACACCAATTACCATGATAGTTGAAATGGAGTTAAATAAGACTTATAAAGAACAGACCTGGAAGAGTTCTTGCAGAATATTTCAAAGAAGTTGGCATATATTTACAAACAGATGAACTTACAGTTCTTCTCACCTAGTCTTTTTTACCTATTCTCTAGGGCAGGTTGCAGACAGATTATTTTAGATTATTTTAGATAATGCCTCAGTCTTAATAATCTTAGCTACTCAAAAAGCCAAATTAGAAGGATCAAAACTGAATTACAAAGTGTGTTCTAGGTAAGCCTGGGTAACTGACTTACAGATTACTGTCTCAAAATGAAAAGTACAAAGAAAAAAATCTGGAGATGGTAGCAAGCACTTGTTGGCATCCACATTAGTGTCTGGGTTTGGTGACTGTGTATGGGATGGATCCCCAGGCAGAGTAGTCTCTGGATGGCCTTTCCTTCAGTCTCTACTCCATACTTTGTCACTGTATTTTCTCCCATTGGTATTTTGTTTTCCCCTTCTAAGAAGGACTGAAACATCCACACTTTGGTCTTCCTCTTCTTGAGCTTCATGTGGTCTGTGAATTGTATTTTGGGTATTCTGAGCTTTAGGGCTATAGGGACTAAACCACCAATCAAAGAGTACAAATGGAGAAACCCATGGCTCCAGCTGCATATGTAGCAGAGGATGGCCTTGTCGGGAATCAATTGGAGGAGAGGCCCTTGGTCCTGTGAAGGCTCAATGCCCCAGTATAGGGGAATGCCAGGGAGGGGAGGCGGGAGTGGGTGGATGGGTGGGGGAGCACCCTTATAGAAGCATGTGGAGGGGAGTGGGATAGGAGATTTCTGGAGGGGAAATGAGAAAAGGGAATAACATTTGACATGTAAATAAAGAAAATATCCAATAAAAAAAAGAGAAAGAAAAAAATCTAGAGATGTAGCATTTGCCTAGTATGTATGGGTTCTTGGTTCAGTTCACAATTTTACAATGGCAGCTTTTAGGGTATGGTACCTTTAAGCTACTTCCTCAGTCACTGAAAACACTAGAAAGGTAAACATGTGTTTTGCCCCAAATTCTAGAAACATAAATCACTACATGAAAGGATGAATTATCTGAGCTTTGTTATAAATTCTACTGCTAGTCCTAGCTGGAGACTTTGCATTCCCAGCTAATGTAATAAGAGATGGGAGGAATAATTATCCACAAAAAGGAATAATGTAATTTTTCTTCCCCAGAGCTTCTTTGTGGAACTACTTACAACCATTTGCAGCCATTTAGGGCTTGTGTACTTTTCTGAATCTGTAACATTTCCTTTTTTATTCCTTTTATATATTCGTCTTTCTTTGAGAAACTAGCCAGAGCCTGGGCATGATTTCTTGATGTTCTGGGTTCTTTCAGTTCTTCAGAATTCCTCCTTTCTTTTGACTACGTGGCTGCTGTTGACCCTCATTGTAAATTGACATAGCTTTCTCTCTCCCTCATCTTCATTTCTTTTCTCATGGCAGTTGTCAAGTTTTATAATTTGCCTGTTTGGTGGCTCTCATTGTTGGGGTTGTTATGATTTTTGGTTGTTGTTTTTTTCCTAATAAAGTTGTCCTTGATCTTTCTTTTTCACCCTTTTCAAAAATTCTTTTATAAAAGAGATCAAGAGTTCAGAAGAGAAAGCTCTGGCTTCTCTGGTAGCACTGGACCTGTTAACAACGATAACAGCAACAAATAGAAGGACCACGGAGGAATGGCTCTGGGGCAGTGTTTTTTACTTCAAATATTCAACTCTATAACTCTTATAGCAAAGTTTTCATAGGCAACATGAAAAAGGTAGTGTGGTCCTTTGCTCCCATTAAACATTGTTGATCAACACTAACGTTTAAATTTCACAATTTTCCTGTATTAGACCAGTACCCCAGAGCTCTTGACTCTAGCTGCATATGTATCAAACGATGGCCTAGTCGGCCATCACTGGAAAGAGAGGCCCATTGGACTTGCAAACTTTATATGCCCCAGTACAGGGGAACACCAGGGCCAAAAAGTGGGAGTGTGTGGGTAGGGGAGTGGGGGAGAGGGTATGAGGGACTTTTGGGATAGCATTGGAAATGTAAATGAGGAAAATACTTAATACAAATATAAAAAAATTAAAATACTAATACTCATTTGCTTCTACTGTTTGTTGTTTTTGATTTTTTTTAAACAAAATTATTCTTAGCCCATGGATTATAAATTCAATAACTCTAGTTTGGGTCTACAGATTCTTGGCTTAGAATAATTTACAGCCTAAGATTGATTGCTGAATGATGATAACAACTCAACTCTTCTTTGCAACAACTTTCACTTCTTTGCAAACAGAAACACAAATTCAGTAGTAACTACCAATTATGTAGACAAAACAAGGGCTGCAATGTAAAATAGCCTATCCAATGTCACATAGCTGATACAGGCATCTGAATCCCTTTGAATATCATCTTTATCTCCCTATGACTGAATAGGCCTCTCATCAACAATGACTAATTGTAACATCTCTCGTCTTTTCCTCAGATGATTGGATGAGCACACTCACTGGCCAAACACAGTTGCACAAAGTAAAACAAGTTTGTTTCTCACCACCTGCACCAGAGAATGCAGCTAATGACACTGCAGTTGTGGGAAATATTCAGAAGCCTTGACACACATGCAATGTGCTGAGAGGACATAAAATTTGTTTTGGAAAACCCCTTGCCTCAGTACTCACCTAAGGAATTAGAGAACATAAAGAGAAGCGGGGAATTGATTTGCTTGTCTGACCTCTTTTCTAAGTTTAACAGTCAGGATTCCCCCCAGCAATCAAAGTAAAAAGTAGTGAAAACCAAACCTAAGGTTTTGATATAACATAGGCACACATTGGATTGTGCATAGTACACACATAAACACCACACACACACACACACACACACACACACACACACACACACATACACACACACACACACACACGCACACACACACACAGAGAGAGAGAGAGAGAGAGAGAGAGAGAGAGAGAGAGAGAGAGAGAGAGAGAGATATTTTACAAGTTGTGCTTGTTCTTTCATAAACAACACACATATGATCAATACTAACTTTTAAGTATATGCTAGAGGCAGGAAAGAAACATTTCTCAGTCCCTGTAGAAATCCTAGATTCCCACTGTGGTTTTCTAAAGAAGAGGAGGTAGATAAGGTCTAGGGGTGGCATTAAAAATGCAAACTTGCTATCTCATTCTCTGTCCTGCTAATCCCAGAATGGGCTTCTGAGAGTCCGCTGTAGCCTGACCTTGTGAACCTCTCTCCTTCAGATTCATGTCTTTCTAATATGCTCCCTCCTGTGAGAAAGTGTAAAGGCACAGACAGTGAAAGTAAAATGGTTTCTAGCAGTCCACAGCTATAAAGTTGGGATGAGAAGCATAACAATACAATAAGGTTCTCTGGATAGAAGGTGGGGGGCACTTCTATAGAATCAATTCACATCTAGGTTTGTTCCCTGGCCTGCAGGGGCTGCTACCTGACATACTGATGCTGTGACTCTAGCAACAGTATGTAATCAGCACCTTTCGATTGCGATTTGACAATGAAAAGTCACAGAGTTTGTCTGTGATAATCTCAAAAAAGAGTAAAATTTAGACATCTTTCCTCGGTTTCTGTATATAATTTTTAGAAATTGGATTGTTTACCAGAAATAAAGAACCAACTTTGTCATTAACTTGCTAAGAATTGCATAGAGTGTGAGAGCCAGAAAAAAAGATGTTTTAAAGGAAATTAGGTTATCTACCTTGTTCTTCCTTTCGTGTGTGTAAAAGCTTCAGAGCTATCTGTTGGGTTGGCTTTCCACCACCTACCTGAATGGTTTTCTGTAGAGTCCTCAGGAGGGCTGTACATGATCTTGGCCCTGTTCCTAGCTTACTGATTGATTCCTTAATTTTCAGCCTTTTCAATGTTTGCCACTTAACTCACTAGTGTGTAGGCCACAGTAATGGTTAGCTTTTTAGTCTGGGATCAGAAAATGGCTAAGTGTATTTCTAATGGAATCCCAAGATTCCACAGAGGTAACAAGGGCTGATAAAAACTTTAATAGATCATTGTGTATTTTCTGTCAATCTTGCAGCCACTTACTACATGAGCTATTCATGCCTATAGAGTAGCTGAAGGGTTAACCCTGCTGGATGGTTTGCCTATACAAAACTCCCTGCACTCATCTGCTGTTCTAATAAATATGGGCTCAACGTAATGACCTTCTTCAAAATAGGAATTGCATATTGCTCTGAGGCAAATCCACCCTTACTCCCACTATCACCAATGGTATGTATGCATATGATATTTTCTTTTCATGTGCATATACACATTTGCAATTATTTTAATTCCACATATTCATCATGAGAAAATACAGCTTGAGTAACCAGTAATTGACTAGTGCTGAGCTTGGCATGGCTATACCTTTCTGAACAAATGATTCTTTTGATTCTGGTATGGAGGGTGGTGCCCATGGACCCTTTAATTTGGTTGCATGGCAAACTGTTTTTGGGGAAAAAAAAACAAAAAACAAAAAACAAAAAAACAAAAACAAAAAGCAATGTGGCCCAAAGGAAAATACTAAGAAATAGCTATTTCTCTCAATGGGTAGAAATAAGCATATTATTTTAAAGGCACTTATTCAAGCCATAACTGTATACATAAATGAGCAATGCCTAAAAATGCTTACATATTATACTTTCTTATTTTAATAAACTGTCAAAATAATTACCTTTTTGGTTTTACTGTTTCTAATCCACATCCATATAGTATCTGCAACCATTTCCTTGTTAGATGTATGAGAAATATATTCAGTTGAATGTCAGCAGCTGAAGATGCCAAAGTATGGGAGTACCATACAACTTGATTTTTACTCTCAAGTCATAACATTAACTTATCACTAATTCTGTGCAAGCCAACATGCCTATTGTTTTTTTAGGTCTTACAGGAAACATTGCAAAGGTTTCCTTTATACTCTAACATCTGACAGCTCAAAGATCTCTAATGAATCATTAAACCTCAGAAATAACACCAACAGAATACCAATAAAAAATAATCATTTTCTTTGAGCCAGGTAATGCTGGTTTATACACCAACCACACTTAGTTGGCAGAGGCAGGAAGATTGTAAAATTGAGAGGAACTGGGGTTATATAAGGAAATTCTGCCAGTAAGAATGAAAAGGGAAGAAGAAAAGGAGGAGAAAGGAACGAAGGAAGAAATAGAGGAAGGAAGAGTGGGAGGTAAGAAAACAAGATTACCAATGTAAATAACTTACTGACCAATTTCAAAATACTGCCAACTTAGAAAGTACTCAATGATATAGATAGGTTCACAATATCTAACAGATATGTCAAAATGTAAATGTATACACGAGACATCTTGTGTGTAAACACTAGAAATTTTTGTTAGGAACTTCAGTGAAGCAAGGGGTAGGTGTCCTATCTATTGAAGTTGATCTCTTCCCAGACTGAAGCTATTGCTATAGGAATGTAAATCTGTCATTGACAAACTACCCAAAGTAGATAAGACTGTAGACTTTTCTGTTGGATCTTCTGATATTTAATTTACTAAAACCCTGTATGAGCAAATATTTGCCAGAACAGAAAAATATTCCTGCACCTATATAAAGTCATTCCAGTCAGTGACTTTCTTCATTGATACTTTTAGTCTAAGAAATTCCAGATCCTACCCTCTGCTTGGCTCTCATGGACTAACCTCAAGTTATATGTTTCACAGCTTCCTGGGCATCTCTCCTTGGACATTGTAAAGTTTTAGTGGCACCAATTTGTACATCACAGGATTTCTCCCTTCACTTCAGGAGTTCATTTGTGAGCAATATAAAACTGGACAGGTACTCATGTAAACTAAAACTGACAGAGAGAAATAAGGCGGAAGTCCACAGAACAGAATATTATAGCATAGAAAATTGCAGTTTTTATGCATTATACAATTGGGAGACAGGATGTAGACATTGAACAATAGACTCTACAGAAACTTTAAAGCAAAAATCCATCAAGAGGCAGGTAAAGGGATTTGCAACTGTGACTTGAAAGGAGGAAGCATGGCTACATAACCTCTATGATGAGGCCTTTGGGTATGGGCTAGTATGGTCAATGCCTTCAACCCTGTTCTCCTTCTTGTACTGTTAGATGTATTAGACTGAACATATTTAGTTCTAGGGGATACAACAAAGAGCAAAGATATAAAAGCTGGGAGGTTCCGATGGACAGAGGTGTTAAACTCTGCTGGAAATGTTTCTCATTAGTAGGCAGCATGCATCTTACAGATTGCCTTCTCCAAAGTGAAGGGCTTTGTTGACTAAGAGGAATCACATACTACTCAAAAAATGCATCTCATCTTCTAGCCAACAATGGAGTAGATGAGTTTTATTTTTGTATAGGGTGTAGGTCTCTGTATGAGTGTTTATATTTGCAAACATTTTTTCTACTTACTTTGGTAATAAAATACAATCTATATAATTAGTGTTTGTCTAATATATTTTCTTCCATTAAAAATCAAGTTCATTTTGAAATGGATTTGTCCCTGATGCCTAAAATCACAAGGTCATATTACTAACTGAGGATGGTAACTAGAATGGAACCATAATTCTGAAAAGTTCGCGATGTAAACCCAAACAACTACTACATACTTTAAGACTTAACAATATTTTATAATGTGATTTCAGTAACAGAGTATTGAAACAGAAGAAAGTAAGGTTTAAGCCCACCCAGGACCAAAACCAAATAACGATTACTTCATATTGTAACTGCAACAGTGAGAAAGAATAACCACAAAAATTACAACCAAAATTAGTTAATTTTTTTCTTATTTATATCAGGATATCATAACCCATGAATTTTCCTTTAGTTTTTAAACCTTACGGTGTTTGTGTATTTGTTAATACAATCACATATTTTAGAAATGTCCATTTCTATCTTTTGTTACACCAAAATAAATGTAACTGACTGACCTGAAATGGTGCTACTGCTTAAAAGATGAACATTTAGATGATCTGATAGTGTAATGTGAAAACACCGTTTCTATTAGCATCATTGAACATTAGAAGTATTTCTGTACCTTAAAATGCTTTCTTGATTTTTGTTTGTTTTTAATCCTAGTTGTTTGGTTTTGTTTTGTTTTGTTTTGCTTTGTTTTTTTCTTTTCTGAGACTGGTGTATACAGCCCAAGCTAGTTTTAATTTGTCACAGCAGTCCTCTTGTCTCTGCCTCCTGCATGCTGGAATCACAAATGTGAATTATTTTACAAGTTTTAATTCTTTGCCATTTTCAATACAAATTGAAGGGATGAGGAAGCATATTAGGATTCTGTGGAATCCCTCTTCCCTTGTTGTTTTAGGATGAAGAGACTTCTCTTATACTCTTAATTTCAACAATAAAAGTTGATGTTTTATTTATTTTCTTTTTAAATCTCCATGACCTGACCTAATACAGAAGATTCATTAAAAAATTTTAAAACAAAGATAGCATATTAGATAATATACATGTAAAGTTGAAAGATTAAAACCATTGGCATCTCTCAATGGTTAGTTTAAATGCCATATGAAGAAAGAACTAACTACCCCATGTGTGTTGTTCTCGAGTCATAATAATGCAAGGCTGATCCTTCTCCAAATTCAGACAAGAACAGATTACCATACTCATTCCTGAGCAAGGGCTGGCTAATTAGACTTGAAGTAGACACTTTTCTTTGGCCCTCCAGATTCATTGTGTGTGAACCCTCCCACATTTCTTTTATCAACAAACATTATTAGAGCATTTAAACATTCATCTTATCAATAATGACATTTCAGGACAGTCAGCTATATTTAGCTTGTAGTAAACATACGACAAATAGTAGAAGTCCAAAGATGACATATTTATACAGATTAAAAAGAAAGTGATGAGAGAAATACTTTTTTAGCTAAATTTTATGACTTATACTGATCAAAAACTAAAAAATAAATGTAAGCAATTTTAAAAAAGAAAAACAGTAATCTGATTACTGATGTTTTGTTAAATCAAGGTATAGTGGTTGTTCGTTTTGTTCAGATTTAATCTTAAAGTCATACAGAACAGTAATATGCAGCATTGCAAGACAGCTTTTCATTTATTATTTATTTCTTTTTGTTTGACATTGTAACTATCTTATAAAATTGATATGATATCAGGATTATTTCCTTTTTTATCTGTATAAATATATCATCTTTGGTCTTCTACTTTTTGTCTTATGTTACTACAAGCTAAATGTAGCTCACTGTCCTGAAATGGCATTACTGCTTAAGATGGCTGTTTAAATGGTCTAATAATGTTGTTTATTGATGAAAGAAAGGTGGGAGTGTTCACACACAATGAAAAGAAAAATATCTAATGATTTGCTGAACGAAGTGCTTGTTTTAATTTTTTTTGTTATTTATTTAGTTTTGCTTTCAAATTTATAAAAAATACTTATTTAATACAGTCTTTTACATAGCCAGTCACAGTCTAGGGTTCAAGATACTAGGAGGCTGTCTTAGTCAGGGTTTCTATTCCTGCACAAACATCAGGACCAAGAAGCAAGTTGGGGAGGAAAGGGTTTATTCGGCTTACACTTCCATACTGCTGTTCATCACCAAATGAAGTCAGGACTGTAACTCAAGCAGGTCAGAAAGCAGGAGCTAATGTAGAGGCCATGGAGGGATGTTCCTTACTGTCTTGCTTCCCCTGTCTTGCTCATCCTGCTCTCTTATAGAACCAAGACTACCAGCCCAAAGATGGTCCCACCCACAAGGGGCCTTTCCCCCTTGATCACTAATTGAGAAAATGCCTTACAGTTTGATCTCATGGAGGCATTTCCTCAACTGAAGCTCCTTCTCTATGATAAGTCCAGCTAGGTCAAGTTGACACCAAACTAGCCAGTACAATTGACCCCTTGTCAACTTGACACACAAACACATCACTAGTAAGCCTCAACCCTTATTTCTTTTTTATCCCCAAGATCTCAATAATTTTAAAAGTCCCACAGTCTTTGCAAATTCTTAAAATTTCAATCTCTCTTAAAATCCAAAGTCTTTAAAATTAAAAGTCTCTTAACTGTGAGTTCCACTAAAATACTTCCTTCAAGAGGGTAAAATATCAGGGCACAGTCACAATCAAAAGCAAAAAATCACTCTCCATCATCCAATGTCTGGGATCAGACTCACGATCTTCTGGGCTCCTCCAAGAGCTTGGGTCACTTCTCCAGCCATGCCCTTTGTAGCACACACGTTGTCCTCTAGGCTCCAGATACCTATACTCCACTGCTGCTGCTCTTGGTGGTCATCTCTTGGTACTGGCATCTCCAAAACACTGCCTGACCCCTTCAGTCCTGGGCCGTCAATTGCAACTGAGGCTGCACCTTCACCAATGGCCTTCCATGGCCTCTCACAGTGTCGAGCCTCAGCTGCTCTGAGTGACCCCTTCATGCCTTTTAAACCAGTACCACCTGGGTGACCCTTACACATTTCCAAGTCCTGCTGCAGCAGGAGTACAACCTTGGCTGTCTCTGGAACACAGCCTCTTTGTGCTTTCAGAAAACACTTGCCAGAAGGTGTCACCTCAACGATGCTGGTCTCTTCTTAATCACCGCTAATTTCTTAGCTCCAGCTAACCAGCATCAATAGTCCCACTAATGCAAAGATTTTGCTTTAGTAGTTCTGGTATCTTGTTAATCATAGCTGATTCTTCAGCCCCAGCCAACCAGAACCACAGAATCTTCACAATCACAGTAACAATGGCCCTGAAGAGATTCTTTAATTTTCCCTCTGAAATTTCACAAGCCAGGCCTCCATCTTCTGCACTGTTCTCAACATTATAACACCGATCTCCTAGCCCAAAGTTCCAAAGTCCTTTCACAGTCCTCCCCAAAACATGGTCAGGTTGTCACAGGAATACCCCACTATGCTGGTACCAATTTGTCTTAGTCAGGATTTCTATTCCTGCACAAACATCATGACCAAGAAGCAAGTTGGGGAGAAAAGGGTTTATTCAGCTTACACTTCCATACTGCTGTTCATCACCAAAGGAAGTCAGGACTAGAACTCAAGGAGGTCAGAAAACAGGAGCTGATACAGAGGCCATGGAGGGATATTCTTTACTGGCTTGTTCAGCCTGCTCTCTTATAGAACCAAGACTACCAGCCCAGAGATGGCCCCACCCACAAGGGGCCTTTCCCCTTGATCACTAATTGAGAAAATGCCTCACAGTTGGATCTCATGGAGACATTTCCTCAACTGAAGCTCCTTCTCTGTGATAACTCCAGCTGGGTCAAGTTGACACAAAACTAGCCATTACAGGGGCAAAGGATGGGCAGGAAATACTAGAGAAGAAATCCTTTCTCCAGTGGTATTTTTATTGTAAATTGATTTGCATTGATGTCTATTTACTATACATGGCACTGGGTTTTATTAAGGCATGGGTCTAACTATGGCTGGCCTTGAATGAAAATCTGTTTGCTTCTGATTCCAAGGTACAGGGTTACAAGTGTGTATCATCCTGCATACTATGGGGCGGGGGGAGGAGGGGATACAACAGTAGAGGCAATGGCAGGGTCATACAGTAGCTTCCTCAATGGCTTGTCCTTATTTGTTGAGCCCGTGTCTCTCACTGGGACCTAGAATTTACTGATAGTTACTAATGAGATTGGCTAGAATGGCTGACAGGTGAGATCCATTGATCTGAGCATCTCCACTCTATCACAACACTGAGATTACAGGTGGGTACTATCCTACCCAGGTTCTGTATGGGCACTAGGGGTCAAATTCAGGCCTTTATGCTTGTATGCAGACCCTTTACCTACTCAGTTATCTCTTCAGTCCTTCACTCCATCTTATTTTTTTAATCATATTTTTCTTTTTTTTTTGAAGATGAAAAACAAACAAAAAAATTTATTCTTCAAAAAAGGTTTAACCAGGGCAACCAGTGATATAACAATATAATCTTCAAATATTAGTCTTTTCTCACTTTCACTTTCTTTTTTTTTTTCATTTTTTTTATTAGGTATATTCCTCATTTACATTTCCAATGCTATCCCAAAAGTCCCCCATACCCAATATTTTTTCTTTTTATAATATATTTTCTTTATATACATTTCAAATGCTATCCTGAATGTTCCCTATACCCTCCCTCCGCCCTGCTCTGTTACCCACCCACTCCTGCTTCTTGGCCCTGGCATTCCCCTGTATTGGGGCATATAAAGTTTGCAATACCAAGGGGCCTCTCTTTCCAGTGATGGCCTACTAGGCCATCTTCTGCTACATATGCAGCTAGAGATACGAGATCTGAGGGTACTGGTTAGTTCATATTGTTGTTCCACCTATAGGGTGGCAGACCCCTTCTGCTCCTTGGGTGCTTTCTCTAGCTTCTTCATTGGGGGCCCTCACTGTATCTTATAATGCAGGTCTCAAGCTTTGCGGTCTATTGTCCATCACAGTGGAAAAGAAACAACTAAAATGTATCCCTGGGGGTGCTCTCTACCACTAACATTTATACCACTTGGGTTTTCCATTTTGATTTTTGGCAGGTGGGACAGAACTCTTTGTCTCCCATTCCCCAGACTGCACAGGTTTCTCAACTGTGATGCTTCAGTTAGTTAGGCTGGCCTTTCAGCTCCTCAATGGGATTCATTCATCTTCCTGTCCCCTTGAAGCTTTGCTGAATGATTGACTTTCAAAAACCTCATTCACAGTGAGTGCTAATGGATGTTAATGGCTTCCCCAAGTATTTAAATTTTAAGTGGAGACTCTTTTAGGTACACTGGAATTCAAAGGAATAAATGTTTAATCTGGAGACTACAGAAAAACCATGGAAGACATTTGAGACACCACATTTTTCCTCCATAGAGACCTCTTCCAATTAAAACTTTAGGGAGATGGGTAAATGTGGGCTACATTAAAATAAAGGTTCTCAAACTTGTGGGTGCTGTGGAATCAGCTCAGGGAATTTTTACAAAAGCAGCATGAGGGTGATACCCCAAGTTGCTGTTTTAGAGATTTTATGCAGGGACAAAGGCTCCATATTCCAAGTAAGGCAATATAGGTTGAGTTTAGTGAGAGTGAAACTTTAAGGGCTACTAAAAATACTCATCACCCAAAATAATCCTGGAATATATTGTCAAGTGTCAAAATGTCTCTAGATCAACTACCTTTTTGGAATTCTCTATTTAGGATCATTCAGATATTAAAAGAATTAAAAACGTTAATCATGGAGAGCTTGTAAGAAACAAATTAATGACAGATTACTGTTATGATCACCCTCATCAACATCAATTAATAATGCTAAAACTCTTGAAGTGTGTCCATAGGTGTCACACATTGGTCTTTGTATTTGCATGCATTCATTAAATGATTTAATATTCAGTATATAGACATGTCTTTGGTAAGACCAACTAAATAATACTTGAGAATAAGCTATCAACCCTCACCATCAAAATGCTGGATAAGAGATGCTGAGGATGTTAGACCTGGTACATTGCAGGAGTTGGGAGAGAGAAAAAGCATGAGATTGATTTGTACAGAATCTCTCGATCTTGCCTTGCTTATTTTTTTTTTTTTTTTGTAGCTAGGCTCTTATCTTTACTTTTACTCTGCTCAGCTCAATCTCTTCTTGTCATTTTCCCTTTCTGTTTGAAAATAACTGTACCCAAGTCTGCAAAGCACCGCTTTTCTATTCTATTTCTTGTTGTAAAGAGTTTGACACTTGGTGAGATGGACATGCTATAAAAATAATAGTGGTGGATTGTTTTGACTTATAGGGAATCTAAGGAGAGAAAATGTCCTTACACAGGAAACTGACAAGACAGACCTCAATCGTTCTGAATGATGGGGTTGGTGATTGGCGAGGATTGCTCCCATTTCTCCTTTGGTTTCACGAGGTGCCACTTGAGGACCTGCAGGCTGGTAGCAGAAGGAAATCCACCTTGTGAAGGTTAAGAATAAAATCTCTTACTTCGGAAAGGCCAATCTTTGAAACTAATGGAGGAGATTTGGGCACTTTGGTCAAATGAAGGGTAGACTAAAAATGGCCAAAGGGGAAACCCTTGTGAATGGATCCATGATATGAATATGATACCAGCTGTAATTTTTAGCAATTAGGAGTTTGATCCCCTTGCCTTGCAATCTGTTTCCCATGCTCAATAACAAACACTCAAAGGGGCCTGTTCAACATCTTCTATAAATGCTTACACATTTCTTGTCACTCATTTTGCTCATTTGAAGCTGTCTTTGGCTGCTCCTAGCCCAGCATAATCTACATTTTAACTACTCAGTGAAGGAAGAATTTCAAAGGCTTAGAGAAAATCCATATATCTTTATTTTATTTTTTAAATTGTGGTAGTCTGACTTTGAAGGTTACGGGAGCATTTCTATTTCATAACCTGATTAAAGTTGTCTATTCCCTTCTCACTGAAATATTAAGAGCAACTTAAACCTACTGTGGTTGTTTGAATGAGAATGGCCCCCCAAATGCTTATATATTTGAATACCTGGTCACCAGTTAGTGGATTTGTTTTGGGAAGGATTAGGAAGTATGGCCTTGTTAGAAAAGGTGTGTCACTGGGGGTGGGCTTTAATTTTTTAAAATCCAATGCCAGGTTTACTTTTTCTCCCTTGTCTCATGCTTGCTACTAAGATGTAAGCTCTTAGTTGCTGCTCCAGTGTTATGCCTGTCTGCCTGCTGCCTTGATCTTTACTATGATGGTCCTGGACTCACTTTATGAAATTGTTAGCAAGTCACTAATTAAATGATTAATTTTTATACATGACCTTGATAATGTTGTCTCTTCTCAGCAATAAGAAAGGAAATAACTTCATAGATAGAACCTCCCCAATTTCTAATATTTCAACATATGCTGTACAAATGTGTTGGGTCATATTCATCATTGTTCTGGTATTCACACAGTCCAAGGCTTGCTAGTTTCAAGAATACCCTTCAGATTTCTGGTCCACATGTTAAGAGCCAAAGCTAAAATTTCCATAATGGCAAAAATGAGCACATTTATCATATCATCGCTCCAGTTATTTTATTTTTATTTTTCATATATATTTTTTTATTAGGTATTTTCCTCATTTACATTTCCAATGCTATCCCAAAATTCCCCATACCCTCCCCCCACTCCCCTACCCACCTACTCCTACTTCTTGGCCCTGGTGATTTATTTTTAAACTGTTTCTGATTGAAGGATACTATCATTACATGCTCGACAACTTTCCCAGTCACCACCTGATTTCCCTTCTGTGGCAAATAAGTGTAGATAACATAAGCACATGCCCAAATGGTATGTCTAGACACCATTCAAGAAAGCATGGCTAGGGGACAACCAAGATATGTAGCACCTTGCCTTACTTATAAGCAGAGCTGTTGTAGGACATTGTTACAATACATTTACTTCTTACCTCTTTAGCTATATTAAAAATCCTTACATGGATGGGTAAATATTTTACTTTATCCTGTATGTTTGACTATGTAGATTGCATTTATGTCATAGCACCTAGAAGTACTTTAAAACTACAACATTCCTTTCTGTATTTCTATTTCATCCATTTCAGATACACCCTATTACTTGTTCTGAAAGTGATACATCCATTATGAAAGAATACAAAATCAAAATGTATACAGATGGCCAGGCGTGGTGGCACATGCCTTTAATTCCAGCACTTGGGAGGCAGAGGCAGGCGAATTTCTGAGTTCGAGGCCAGCCTGGTCTACAGAGTGAGTTCCAGGACAGCCAGGCCTATACAGAGAAACCCTGTCTCGAAAAAAATCAAAAACAAACAAACAAAAATGCATACAGAAGAATATGGATACTCATTGTAAATTCACCATGAAAAAGTAAATAAATAAGTGTTGGAATATTAATGTATTACTATTATCTAATTTTCACCAGTCAGTGAATTTTTACTCTTATAAATCTGGCCTTCTGAAGCTAGAGGGAAGCATAAAAGAGACCCTGAGTTTGCTTTTCAGTGACACAAAACAAAACAACACCCTAGCATTCTGTTCTATAATTGAATTTGTTTATATTTATAGATTTGCATTTTATGTATGTCTTAGTTTGGGTTTCATTGCTGTGAAGGGACACCATGACCAAGGCAACTCACATAAAGGTGGACATTTAATTGGGGCTGTTTTTCTGTTTCAAAGGTTTATTCCATTATCATCATGGAGTGAAGCATGGCAGTGTGCAGACATACATGGTGCTGGAGGAGCTGAGAGTTCAACATCTTGGTCATAATAGAGCCAGGATGAGACTGGCTTCCGCAGGCAATCTAGAGAAGGCTCCTCTCTGCACTGTGTGGAGCCTAAGCATCAGACCCCAAAGCCCAGCCTCCACAGTCATGAACTTTCTCCATCAAGGCCACACCTTTCAATAGTGCCACTTTCCATGAGCCAAGCATATTGAAACCACCAGAAGATATTTCTCCAACCATTAAATGTGATTTGAAAACACCGATTTGAAAACACCGTTTGGGGGAGGAGGAGTCACACTACTCAGTAGTGTAGTCACTTGTAAGTTTTCCTTGCATATGTAAATACCTCCAACTCCAACTCCTGCCCAGGCTTACGTAGGCAACATTAATTAAATGGAAGATCATCAAAAAAACAGCAAAAAGGTGAGACAGATAGCAAAATACAAAAGGGACTTGCTGGGAAGAAGTGGCTAGCAGAGTGGGAGGGAAAAAGGTTAATTGGAGAATGTGATTCAAGTATCAATGTGATACTATCTAAATGTATAAAGCTATAAAAGAATACATTAAAAAGATTCAACAGCTATGCCAAAAACTATTTTTTTCAATGATAATTAAAGTTCAAAGAACTACACATGCTGCTCTATGGTTCAGCATTGAAATATGATGCTAGATTAAAGACGCCAGTCATAAAGGCTGCATCATATGATACCTCCCTATGAAACAAATCAGTAGAACTACAGGGTTGGAATGTATGGTTCTATTTTCTTGAGTTCAGAGAACCTGGGCAATAACAAGTGGATATTGAATCTGTGTGTGTAGATTAAAATGTTCCAAAATAATGATTATGAAATGTTTTTAAATGGTCTATCACCAATTTAGAACTGTATTTTGTAGGTATCTGTGCTTTGACTACATATATTATGTTCATCTCTGATGCCTTGCAGAAGCCAAAAGAAGATATACAATCCCCCAAGAATTGGCATTATAGGTGATTATGAAACATCATGTGGGTGCTAGGAACTAATTCTGGGTCCTCTGTAAAGACAGTCACTGAACAATCCCTCCAGCATATAGTGATTATTGAACAAAATTAAAAAATTAACTGTACACTATAAAAAAGTTGCAAAAAATATTTTTAAAGATTACTTTATAGAAATTCTATAACTTATTTAGTCATTAACCTATAGTATTTGCTTAATCTGTTAATATTTACTAAATATGATATTATAATTTTGAATGTAATGAATTTTAATGTCTGATGACATAGATTCTGAGAAGGGGGGATACTTCACTCCTGCCAAATTGCTTTCTAATTCATCCATTTACAGTTATGACATTGTGCATGTTTCTTTTGTCCTGCTTGTCAGGCCCAAGTCTCATCTGATTTCTAATCTTTGACAGGTTCATATTTGTTTGTATAATTGACTTTTGTTCACTCAGGCATCTTTCTCCATTTGTCCAGAGCATCCCTTGAGGCAGACTTCAGGTCAGCTTCCCATGTTTAAAACTTTTCCAATTCTCTTTCTATACATTTTCATAAAGGCCTGTAATGTCATTATGATAGCATGTATTCTGTTTTTATGATGTTTATGGACAAGTTTCTTCTCTAGAGTATCATATATATATATATATATATATATATATATATATATATAATTCATAGATTAGTATTCACCCCGCCATACCTTTCTTACAGAAGTTAGCATTCATTGACATGAAACATAACACGGTATTGTACTTATTCCAACAAACTTTAGGTTTCTTCACAATAATCACCTTCTCAAACATTTAATTAACTACTTCCCTGAGTTAGATACTAGCTAAGCAAACAACAACCCAATGATAAGGGAAATAATACATCAACTCAGTCCTCTAGGACACTCCAGTCACTGGATGAGATAGGTAAATAATCAACTAGATAACAGGTAGCCATTATGCTTAGGAAAGCCTTTCATTTAGCTGTGGAAGGCTTCTTGAGAAAGTAATGTAGGTTATAAGGTCAAAACCATGTGCAATGGTTCATAAACTTAGAGAACAGGAAGTAGTAATACATTCAGTCCTTTGCTGATCTGGCTACCGGATGTCTCTTGTTCCTCAATTACTTGACCAGCCAAGGGTGACCTTAGTATAATCAATCCCTCATACCAGAAAATTGGTAAATTCATCCTAAAAAAGTATCCAAGGACTCTTGCTGAATGGCTTTGCTTTGGCTATTCTTTTCAAGATCGAATTTCATCCATAGTCATCACCCCTCTTTGCCCCCCTAAGACTTCACATAATACAGTGAATGACCAGAGTGCATTTGTTTGGTGTCCTTTATCAACAGAGGAAAACTGCTTCCTACCTCTTTGTTTGGCTGATGGGCTGAGTCTCTAAACTATTCAATATGAGCTGCCACATACCAGACTCGAAACAAATCAATATGCTCTACCCCCTTCAGTCAAAGGATTCAGGTCTTCCAATAATTAAGCAACAATGTGAGTGCAGAAAAGGCAATATCCACAATGATTAGTGTTAAACTTAATTAATTACCTCTAAAATAAAATGACACATAAACTTTGTAATTAAGAATAATTCTTAATTAAGAAACATTTGACAGATAGTCAGGAAAGACGAATGCAATAGAAAATGGCTGATTAACAAGGGGAATTAAGCACTTACTGAAGACATTCATAAGCCCTGTTGTGTTTACTATGTTTTCAATGCATTCAGTGAGCTAAAATTCAATACACACACTGAGGGCATTTTAATAAAACAAATGTGCTCTTTTGCAGCTAGATGTAAAGCATGTTATTTGTAGTTAAAATGACAACTACATTTTCCCACCTTGGTCACCCAACTAAGGAGAAAGGAAGCCAGTTGTCTGGGGGGTAGTTATCAAGTCTGTTGACTTCTTAAGGCAAAGGAAAATCTTTAAAGCTTGAAAGATTTACCATGGGCTTGCCCCAAGGGGCATATGACTCTCCTTCCATATTTGCATTTGATGACATTTCTTAGATATGGCATGTGCTTGATATCATGGGCTGTTTCACTTTATACTGATAACCTGACTTGTATAAACAAGGCCTGGGAGAATCTTAAACAGCCGAAGATACAACACAAGAAGAAAATGGAAAGACTAACTGCAAACCTGGTCTTTTTATGCTAAGAATGCCTCCTTCTCTGGACCTGGTGACTTAATTTTATTTAACTCTAGAGTTCCTCCTCACCCTGTAAATATCTCACCTACCATCACAGAGAAAAGTTCTAGTATAGAAAAAAATAGACACTGAAGTTGGAAAAAACACAAGGTCAACACAAGGTTGGTTTTTGATTATCAGTGTCCAGTGACATAATGATAACAATTAATGAAATGATGTAAAAATTTCCATTGAAAAAAGAATGTACACATAGTATTTCTAAGAACATCATGTGTGTAAACGCAATGGGCTGGAAAATAATGTTTCTTTTTTATCATCAGGGTAGACTAATAGGTTCTTCATAGAATCAAAGACTGCTAAGCCATCACATATTAAAAGAAAACACAAACAAACTATAGAACATATCATAATACAAAAACAAAATCAATCCTCTGTCCAATAAAGTATTAAAATAAGTATTCTGGTACACAAAACAATATTAGGCATAGTAAGATGACAACCAGCATATGATGTGATAAGTATTAAAACAATATCCATGTTCATACCTCTGATTCACTAATAGAAGCATAAAAGTATCCTTAGAAAACTACCCTAGTTAGCTTTGTTAGCAGATGACACGTAGTTATGCATTTCTGAGGTTACTATACACAGAAGTCGTTTGGTGACAGTTAATAGTCAAGATCTTAACTCACTAGCTGATCAAATGCATTACATTTCCACAATACAAAATAACTGTTCCTGTCCTTATAAATTTTAGTTTTATATTTTGTTATTTATTCTTAAAAACATGTATTGTGGAAAACCTGCTAATTTTTCCTAACATTCGCTCCTCTCTTTTTGGCTCCAAATTTAAGAATCAGCTAATTTGAAAGTTCACTTTGATTTCTCATTGACTCCAGTATCTGCCTGCTGCCTCCACCATCTGCTGGGAATATGAAGACAACTGTTTAAAAAACTTGAAACAAAAATTCACTGTGAGTCACACCATTTGATGATGTTTGACCTATATCCACAAAGACGACATTGCTTCCCAGACACCCCCAAGCGTTTGTGAAGACAGACTACTCATACATGTGTGTGCATGTGGTGCATATTTGTACTTTTATAACTTACTGTTCTTATCAATCAAGCAAGGTGGTGTTTAGACCTCTTAATAGAAACCAATGCTAATCCATTAACTATTGTTACCTGTTTCTAGATTTTGGTTTTTTTTAACTGCAGGGCATTCCTCAGACAGTTGAAAACATCTACAATGCTACTGTCTCTGGAGGGTTCCTTTGCAATGGACTGAAACAAGTTTAGATTAGATGTCCCTCATCCATACAAATAGCTTTTGATTGAGGACAAACACCAAGGCTCCTTAATAAATTATTTCATGTGAGACTGTAGATAGCCAGCTCTCTTATATTTCTCAAAAGTCCCTAGCAAGATTGACACTGTAAAGTCTACCAAGAAGGATTTTTCCCATCAAAATGTTCTTATATAAGTACATATTAATTAGAATACTGCAATTATATATTATAATTTTCCTTTCTCTATATTTCCTATTTCTGCTTGGTCAACCCCAACCAGCCCATTCTTCAAAGTCTGTTACAAGCTTGGCAAGAATGAAGGTAGTTTAAAGAGACCTGTGGGTTTTTCCCTTCTGATATCAGACTGCTGAACTAATGGAACCCAATACATTGGAACTTTCCAGAACACCATGGTGGGATAGTGAAAAGGCCAGCTAAAAGCACATCTGGGGTTTCACATTGTCAGAAACTTGTTAACCCATTGGCAGAATCAGATATGAGATGCTACTGCTAATAGTTCCACATCTTAACCTGATCTGCTATGTTCTATGTATATACTACCTTGTTTTTAAACCTATATGTTATGCTAGGACTCTGAAGATGGACTTAGCAGTACGGGTTTACTAGGCATCTTTGTTCAATATGGCCACATTGAATAAAGGTTTTTTTTTTTTTTTCTGTTTTTCAGTATTACTTGCTTGTTTAATTGACCTACAGGGATGGGGAGGCTGAACCTTCCTTGTTAGGGTAGGCACTGCTAGGATGCATGCTCTCACTCAAACAACTTCAATAACAGGTAAATTTTCCCACATAGCAATACCTCACATACACCTCTCGTCATCAGATAGCACAAGTAGAAGGAATCCCATTTTGGGTTACATCTTGAATTTCTTCACAAGGTACTTAGTATGCATGGTCCAATCCAAAGTAAAACATGATCATGCCAGCAGGAGGGTTAAAAGTATAGGACTAATATACATAACAATCGAGCCAAAATAATCCCATGTATTTTTTTTGAAGGGTGCTGTGAGCTAAATTTTGTAAGTTTCGGTCTTATAGAATTTTGTAAGACTAACCTGTCTTGGTAAGGAGAAGGTAAAGTCTGGAATCTCAAATATTTATGCTTAATATGAGGAGCAGATGTGATTATCAATAAGCTTAGCAGATTGCTTGATGAAAAGAAAGATTTAATGGACAATATTAGTATTTTAGTTACTGGCATGTTATTAGATCTAGATTCTCAGCTAGGTGTTGCCATACCTGACCTGACCTGGCCCTGAGCCATTTTTCACAATGACCCTTTGAGCATCCTTCAGGTGTCAGTAAATCCTAGGGCTGTGTACTACACCAGATACCATCCTAGGAACTGGACATGAGTGACCCAGACATCTGTTTCCTTATTTTATGAAGCTTTCCTTTTTAGAAAAATAAATAGATACAATACATTAGTGGGAACTTTAAATAATGATGGGTTCCTATGATGGAAAGGCAAGAAGTAGAAATGCAAGAGCTAAATGGTTTTGGATTGCTTTAAGGCTAAGGATGTTTAGGAAATTCAAGACATTGCTGAGAAAGAGATGTTTATGTGACTTGTGCTGTGTGAGATGGGTTTTAGCACCCAGAGGACTGATGTTTGATTTTTAAGAGGAAAGAGAAAGAATGAAAGTCCTGAAGCCTAAGTAACTCTCTCTCTCTCTCTCTCTCTCTCTCTGTGTGTGTGTATGTGTGTGTGTGTGTGTGTGTGTGTGTGTGTTTGGGGAATGTGGATAGAATAGTTAGCTTGAGAGAAGATGAAAGAAAGACCCTAGGATAGGGTGAGATAGTCAGGTTCAGTGTTGGGAGGAAGGACTCTGCTTAAAATATGGGTGGGGAAGTAAGATGGATAACTCCTGAGGAATGATATACAAGATTGCCCTCTGGCCTTTCTAGGTACATATGTATATACACACATGAACATATGACTACATATACAAATAAAACACACACAATGTGAAATAATTCTAACTGAGGAACCAGGTTTTGCTGTGAAACTCTACAGTTTTTATTATGTGGGTTCTATTGGATGATTCAGTGACTTATAGAACAGACTGATCCAAAACTGAGTGATTAAAAGAGGAGGACTCATTTCTCTAGGCACATCCCTTTGGCTACATTTTCTTGCAGAATGAGTTGGGCAGCCTAAAGATCTGAGGTAGTTTAGCAATTGGTGATCTACCATCAATTGCTAATTCTATGAGTTTGATTTGGATTCACACCACATGGCCTTCCCTTTTCCATATGCAAAATTAGCTCCCTGAGATGGTGGTCTAAAGGCAATATTCCACGAGGACAACAATGTAAAGTAAGTGCTCAGCTAAGGGTGGGAATTCATATTTACTTCTCTTAACCATGCTGGAATTTGGTCTGGCTAGAGTATACATGGGGCTTTGCTGTCACAGTTCCTGTGAATTCATATGTGCAGTGGCCCTATAGAGTCTGAAGGGCACTGTTTCCTTGCCCACAGTGATATTTGAGCCTGTAAAGGAGATGTCATACAGATGTCCTGATAGGTTGCACATTTTTAATCAATACAGTATATCAATTCTCACTATATCGACAAAAGAGGAAACGAAACCGATCTTTGTGGTGTAGTGCACTTGACCTAATAGTTCAAACATACTTAGGAAGCCAGCATTCATTCTCATAGTTTTGAGTAGCTATTGTTGCAGTAATGAAGCTGTCTCCATTTACTGTTTAGGTGATCCTCTAGCCCACTGAAAGGAAAGTGTTTGTGGAGTAAAGAGTAGATATAGCCATCTGTGTATCCCCAGGGCCTACAACAGTGGGTGGCTGGTTCAGACAAGACTTCAGACAACTATTACTGAATTAATGAACTCAAATGTTACAAAACTAATTAAGGGTGTTTTCTGCCTTGAGCACTGGAAAGTTTCCTAATTTTAAAATTTTATTTTGTATGAGAAAATTTTCTCCAGGAACTTTCTTTTAGAAGAAAAAGATAACATAGATAAAACCAATCATCATTGTTTTATTTAGAAAAAATCAGTAGTGATCATAAAAGACAGCTATTACATAATGATTTAGGGCAAAAAAACAAATGAAGGCTTTCTAAAACAGCCATTCTTTTAGTGTCCATGTCTTTAACACTACTTCAAAACCAGACACTGATGTCCCTACTCTTTTCTTCTCTCCTCCCTCTTCCCCCTCTCTTCCTCTTCTGTGTACGTGTGTGTGTGGTATGTGTATGTGTGTGTGTGGTGTGTGTGTGTGTGGTATGTGTATGTGTGTGTGTGTGTGGTGTGTGTGTGTGTGTTTGTGTGTGTGTGAGTGAATGTGCACACATGCTATCATGTGTATTAGTTTGGGTACACATATGGCAAGTTTTTATCCGCACCTTCTATCATGCTTCAGAAATGTCTCTTGTTTCTTAACAGTGATTATTCTAGGATAGCTGGATGTGAAATTTTGGGAAGTGCCCTATCTCTGCCTCCCATGTTGCCCTAGGACTGTTAGAAACACAAAAACAATTTTATCACATCATGGACCTTAGGAATCAAAACTCAGTTAGGTCTTAATCTTTTCACAGTGAATGCTTCACCTCCTGAGCCAGTTTCCTAGACTTCAATAGCAGATTTGTAACTGTTGATGACCTATTCACACAATCATGAATCCCAGCTGCGAAAGGCAAGTTGTTCTACATAAACAATTCTCCACATAGAAGGTGAAACTCTAAGGAATGATGTCCATTGCTATATTTTCCCAAAGTTGTTGATAAATGGAATTGATAAACCTAAGGAAGATGGATGGTAAGGTTCCTGAATAACCAATTGGCTTGCCATTATTCCTCTTCTAGGGAAAAAAAAAATCATGAAATATAGTCAGGAAAATTCACCTTCTTAGCTCTGGTGTGTGCCTGCAGTAGACCTGCTTGTATGTAAAACAGATACCTAACAGATTTTAACTTGGCAAATATAGGCTTATTCTCTACTTTTGAAGCATTCCCATCTATTTTTATCAGTAAATAAAATATCTGAAGACTCAAGACAGTATTATGGCTTATCTTCTTACAAAGTCAGAAAAAAGCACAGGTTTTCCTCATGCTCCAGCCTCTCTTGTCATCACAGTACAGGGTTACAGTTTTAGGATGTGGATAGACATAGGTTTGCAATTTCTCGAGTTCTCCTACCCCTCTTAGTACTCAGCAAGAGAAAAATATGTAAAGTCATACTATCTGCTCCCACTGGGATTGATTAAGTATGTAGCTTCATTCTCTATCCCATATCTTACCTCATCTCAAATTCTTTTCTGAAAGGGCCAAGAAATGTCATCTAATCAAGTTAGGGCTTTTACTATAGGTACTTCTTATCAGAAACAAAAACCCTGCAATTTACATTTTTCCTAGTGTTCAGGTTCTCCCAACCAATCAGCAAGTACAAATTACTAATTTGGATGGAAGAGGCTGAATCATCCTGAAGAGATGCCACCCTCTATTCTTCAATGTCTGTTTCCACAGATGGTGATTCTGAGCTCCTATTTGTAGTTGTATTGCTCTGTGTGATCATGCTGAAAGTTCAAAGTGGATTGAGGATAATTCTAGTCTCTACACTGATGTATCCTGAACCTGAAAATCAGTTTAAATGTTAAAAACACATCAACAAGAAAAGACAGTTTCTCATCTAAACTACAGAAGCTCATGAATAGCATCTTGAAATGATCAATTAATAGAGCTTCAAAGATACGGCTACCCAGCTCATGTCAAAGTAGAACTGGTTCACAGCATGATTAGCAACAAGCCATACAGAAGTGTGATGCAAGACTATCTGAATTAATGTTGGAAACACCAACTAGATTCTCTTTAGGAAATACAAAGGCTTGTAAGCAGGATGTCCTATAGTATTGCCCCCTTGAGGAACTGGAATAAACACAAAATAATTATATCCTTAGGGATGAAATGCAATTAGTTGCCCCCTTGAGACAGCCCTTGTTTTGATGTATGAGTGAAGAATGGGTGTTACTGATATTTCAAAAGGAAATCTCTCTAGAAGCGGGCTGCAATAAAATCTGACATACAGATTAAAAAGACAGTTAAATATTAATGAAGCCAAACCCACTTACAAATCAAATGCTGAGGAAAGGAAACATTTTTCTTCCAGAGAAAGTTTCACTCCTCACGTTCTACTCTAAAAAAAAACAAATCTGTTTGTGCATACTAAGCATCACGTTTTGAATAACATGAACCTGACCTTTGCAAAGCAAGCTGGTTCCTAAATAATGTATAACTGTGATATTTCTGAAGTTCCAAGAAACCCAGAGAAAATCTTGGATGAGAATTTAAATGGAAAGTGACAAATGTTTTCCTCTGATAAGTTTTTTTCTGGGTTCACTTGGGGTCCCATGCATGGATTCATTTAAGGACAGGCTGTACACTTAATGTACAATCTTAGATAATAGGAGGTTATGGGTTTACAGCTAATGGCAATAGCATGCAAGATAAATATGCACAACACTTTGATATTAAACATATTTTATTATAAAACAGAACAGCCCTAACAGACTTTTCATATAGCTCAATGCTGATTTATTGAAAAAAAAAACACATAAAATTTTTAAAGAAGGAAGAGATGTAAATAGCAAACTCAATGCCATAGAATATGGCCAATTACAAATAAAATAGATTTTAAGTATAATTTAAATAATTGCAATGCAAATCTCATCTAAATATAACTTTGGACCTAAAGCATTAAAGCATTTAGAAATCAGAATGTTCTTTCGAGAAAGCTTAGGGTAAAAGACCACAAAGGAAAGGGATCAGTTTCCTTTGTGTGTAAAAATAAATGTTCTTGGGAGTCTTCAAATCCTTGTCCTTGCCAGTGGCTAAATATGCCCTACCAGTTTAGGGACTCTAATCCCTGATCTAGTTCCTAAAAGATTAGGGTTACATTTTCAGAGAGGGTGAAAGAATGTCAAAAGAGGCTCATTAAGAAAAAGGACTTCTCCTGGTTAAGAAAATTTTGGATGACAATCAGAGCTTGCTGACAGGAGCCTGATATAGCTCTCTCTTGAGAGGCTCTACCAATGCCTGACAAATACAGAAGAGGTTGCTCACAGCCATCCATTGGATGGAGCACAAAATCCCCAATGAAGAAGCTAGAGAAAGGACTCAAGGAGATGAAGAGATTTGCAGCCTCATAGGAGGAACAACATGAACTAACCAGTACCCCCACAGCTCCTTGGGACTAAACCACCAATCAAAGAAAACACATGGTGGGACTCATGGCTCTAGCTGCATATGTAGCAGAGGATGGACTAGACGGTCAGCAATGGGAGGAGAGGCCCCTTGGTCCTGTGAAGGTTCTATGCCCCAGTATAGGGGAATGCCAGGACCAGGAAGTGGGAGTAGGTGGATTGTTGAACAGGGGGAGGGGAGTGGGAGGGGTTAGGGAGTTTTTGGAGGGGAAACCAGGAAAGGGGATAGCATTTGAAATGTAAATAAACAAAATATCTAATAAAGAGAGAAAAAAGCCGGGCGTGGTGGCACACGCCTTTAATCCCAGCACTCGGGAGGCAGAGGCAGGCGGATTTCTGAGTTCGAGGCCAGCCTGGTCTACAAAGTGAGTTCCAGGACAGCCAGGGCTATACAGAGAAACCCTGTCTCGAAAAACCAAAAAAAAAAAAAGAGAGAGAGAGAGAGAGAAAGAGAGAAAGAGAGAAAGAGAGAAAGAGAGAAAGAGAGGAAGAGAGGAAGAGAGAAAGAGAGAAAGAAAGAAAGGAAAGAAAGAAAGAAAGAAAGAAAGAAAGAAAGAAAGAAAGAAAGAAAGAAAGAAAGAAAGAAAGGAAGGAAGGAAGGAAGGAAGGAAGGAAGGAAGGAAGGAAGGAAGGAAGGAAGGAAGGAAGAAAGAAAGAAAGGAAGGAAGGAAGAAAATTTTGGCCTGGGTGAAGATGTAACATTTCACTTGCCCTGGGAAAGGCACCTGTCTGAGGAAGGCAGGCTTGACTTAAGCCAGGCTAAACAGATGGGCAGAATAATTCATCTTTTAATGAGATACTGTGTTTTATTTTTCCAGAATCCCAGGTCTCAATGTGGTAGTCATGTGACAGTCATGAGGTTTGGAAGCTAAGTTCTCCTTTTCATCAGTCTTCTTTGTAAAACATATTTCTCTATTACTCTGGTCTCCACCAAGATTTTGGAGTTCCTTTCACCTATGACCTTTTAATCTACTTAAATGAAGTGGCTTTCTTTTCTTCTTACCTTCTTCCTTCCTGCTGTCAGCTCCAGGAAGCTGTTGAGGCTTACTGCATGTCTACTGTGTTTTTGTTTTTTTTTAGTTTTTGTAAAACTCTAACAAAATTGTCATTGATTTTTTTAAATATATTTTTTTATCCGTCTTTTATCAAATGACACTTTTGTCAAAATCTAACTCACTTCAGCAAAATCTTTCTGGCACTGTGCAATAGTGTCTTGGTTTGGTGGCTGATTATGGGATGGATCCCTGGGTGGGGTAGTTGCTGAAGGGACCCTGTTATAGCTGTCTTGTATGAGGCTATGCCAGTGCCTGGCAAATATAGAAGTGGATGCTCACAGTCATCTATCTATAAGATGGAACACAGGGCCCCCAATGGAGAAGCTTGAGAAAGCACCCAAGGAGCTGAAGAGGTCTGCAACCCTATAGGTGGAACAACAATATGAACTAACCAGTGACCCCAGAGCTAGTATCTCTAGCTGCATATGTAGCAGAAGATGGCCTAATAGGCCATCACTGGGAAGAGAGGCCCCTTGGTATTGCAAAATTTATATGCCCCAATACAGGGGAATGCCAGGGTCAAGAAGCAGGAGTGGGTGGGTAGGGGAGCAGGGTGGGAGGAGAGTATAGGGAACTTTCAGAATAGCATTTGAAATGTATATAAAGAAAATATCTAATAAAAAATAAATAAAAAATATAACTCACATTTTAAACATTTATGGATTTGAGTGTATTAATATTTAGGCAACTATTTGTTGATCACCACATCATTTTAAGAATATCTGTATTATTCCTCTAAAACCCTTATGTCTGAAAGTAGTCATGGTCTTTTCTTAGTCTATCCCCCTGACTTCCCCAACTCATTTCCTATTTGAGTTGATTAGTTCATTCTGGAGAGTTCAAAGATTTGGGAGCATATGAAACATGATGTTTCACAACAGAATCTCCTTATTTAGCATGCTTTACAGCACACATCATGATTTCATTCCTTTTTATTGCTTGTCAACATTATTTTATTGATTTATAGATTCCTCAGTTCATGGGCAGTTCGGCTATCCTCTGCCTTTGGTCTTAAAGGTCTTTCTTTCTTTGGTTCTCCTTAACAATTGAGGCTCTTCATAAACCAAAATCAAAACAAGAACCAGAACCAAAACCAGAACCAGAACCAAACATCCATCCTGTTTTGCAAAACAAAGCAAAACAACACAACAACAAACTCCAAAACAAACAAACAAACAAAGCAAAATAAAAAGCAAATGCCAAACTCTGCTTCAAGCTCTTTGATTTTGGCTTGCGGTATGTTCCAAGTTTTCAACATCTTGTCCCTAAAGCTGGGTTTACTGCATATGATTCAAGGAGGTTACATGCTGACAGGCCTCAGAGCCCAAATTCTGAGAATTTCTTCTTGAACTCTATAATCTACACAGACCCTTCTAGGCCTAACCTTCCTCAGACCAGTGTCTAGCTACTCATATGCCCAATCAGGCATCCTGCTGTGTCCTTCTCTCCAAGCAAGGAATTGCTTATCTATTGGCATTTAAAATATTCTATCCCTAGATCCTATCCAACCAAATTAGTTATTCCTTAGTTTAGTTAAACGTGTTCTATGCTACTGGTGATCTAACTCAGCCTTTATATTCTTCTTTAGCACATGTTTTGATTCTCCAATAATCTATCACAGAGTTCATGATAGTGCAGAAAGCCCAAAGGATCTTGCTTTTTTATTTTTCTAATCCACTCCTACTCTTGTGCACAGAGGTCTCAGTTCCAGCCATACCCACCTTGTGATGGCTTGTTAATAGGGTCATACCTGCTTTCCATATATATATATATATATATATATATATATATATATATATATATCTGAATAGTTTATTTCCTCTCTCTGGAATGCCTTATTTCCTCCTGTCTATACTCACTCTACACACTGAGAGAGAATAGGTAGGTGCCTACCCAATCTTTCCCTTAAAAGGTCCAGAGTCACCCCCCCATATATATATATATATATATATATATATATATATATATATATATATATGCTTTAGACCAGAAATGATGCTGAGGAATTGCCCCAGAATCAGCATAATGGCCCCTCTACAATGTTCCTTTTTTCTTTTTCTTTTTCTTCTTCCTTTTAGTGACTGGATGCCAATATCCAAAATATCTTGAAAAATACATACTTCAAATTAACCTTCAACTATCAATTACTGCATTGGCATCATTCCTTCCCCACCACTAGATACTGCATCAGTGAGACTAAAGTATAGCATATTATACCTCAGAATTTAGAAGGAACCTGTGACATCAGCCAGCACTATACAACAGTGGGTTTTGTATGAATTGAAAATCTTTTTAGACACGTTTTTCTGTATCTATTCTAAAGGAATATTTACACCAAATTTTAAACAAAGAGTGGTGGTAGAGGTTAGATGTGTTTTATCAAAATTCAAAAAACTTTAGGTTGAATGTTGTATTTGTGTATTGTACATTTGATCAAATTCTACATAGTAATAAGCATTAACAAGATAATGAGAGCTCCCCACAGATTATTAGAGTCCATTTACTGTCCTGTATTAGGCTTCTTGAATGCCAATTCCCCGTAGAACATTTTAGAAAAGGCTGACCTTGACTATTATAAATATTGCAAACATCTTCCAAAGAAACTTTGAAAAATGTTTTATTTCAACTTTCAGTGCATAAATCACAGAGTCCATTAAAATATTCAAAGGTTGATGAGTTCCTGGAATATTTATGCTAGAGGCTCCTTCCACAGGACTGCTTAGCTTTGGGGTACTTCTCTGCTCTAAGCAGATATTCAACTCATACTTGGTATATTCCTTAGTCATTTGATGCAAAGAACGAACCAGAGACTAGAGCTCTTTCAACTTAGCTAAACAAAAGTAGTATGGTCGTCAGTGGTACTGAGGTGAAATATTTAATTTTCCTTGTACCATAGTGTTCTCAGTTATGCAATTAAAACATGGAAACTGATCAGACAGTACGTTGTATAGGCAATGTTCATAGAATTATGTACTCAAATCATTAGCAGGGAGAATACTATGAAGATGACATTAAGACACTAACACTTCATCACAGGCTTCTTTATCCCTCATATACAATGGTATTAAATTGTCCATTACTAATAGTTTTTCATAGACATATGGTGCTTCAGTCTTGTTTAACTTCAGTTCATATTCATCATTCTGATGTTTCACAAAGTGCCTTCCAGTGTTTTCTTCCTTGAAGGTGCATAGTTTATCATCATTGGTAAAAACACAGAGATGGGAATAATCCCACAAATAAGATCATTTAATATTATCTCAATTTAACCTTAGAATTTCAGACGACCTAAAGGTTTTATATATACCTTGTTAATTTGCTGGATTCCATAGTTTTAATTGCCTGGGTAGATGCCAATTAATGGCAGGACTAAGACAGTTCTGCAACAGTACATGTATAACAGACAACATTGCCCTAGATTCTTAAAAGCAGAGCACATTTATCCAGAATAAAATATCCCCACAACCTAAGGTGAACACATGCTGCTTATTTTGTATAGTTTGCAGCTTTGATGTCACTGTACAACTGAATTCACCACCCTCCGTATTAGCACATCTTTCCTGCATAAGTCCTTGTAGGCTTATAATGTTATTTCTTTTAAAAAATGTTTGGAGTGTGCAACTGCAGTTTTGTTATCATTTATAGACTATCTGTTAGACCTTAAAAAGTCTGCAGGTACTCTGGATTTATAGCTTTCGAGATGCCTGATGCTTTCAACTGAACTGGGGTCACTCCTAGGACAGACTGTTCACAGCCAGAGAAGCCTGGCAAGAAATGCAAATGTCTCTGGCTCTGAAGAAAGAGAGATTTGCCAAAACCCTGTGACTCTGTCAAACTGTCATGCTAGATCTTAAAAGCCAATAAATGACAAATATAAACTTACTAAATTCTATTTGTTAGAATCTAGCAAACAGAAATAAGATTTCATGTATAAGCAGTGGATGAGAAAATGGAGTTGTTTGGACCATCCCTGACTAAACTGAGTTGTCTGCACTGATCAAGGTCAGTGTTTTGTGAAATTCACATATTGCTATGAATAATGTTTCATCAGAAAGTTGTGCCTAGTAAGGATGAGTTCACATGCCCGTAAATGTAAACAAAACTACCAAGTACTTTTTTATGCTAAACCCATGCTCAATATTAAAAGAAACCATAGAGGATTTAAAAAAAGAAAAAAATGAATCTGTGACTTTGAGCATGGATTAGAAGGATGCCATGGCTCATTAATCATTATGAAGGCTGGGCAGAACAACCTCAATGTGGACTTTGGTGGTGGCTGGAATATCTTACAGACTTTCCCTTTCCTCCATTTCTAAAACAGCTCTCGTAGAATTATGAGAGCTCTTTTCCAGAAAAGAGAATCAAATAATATAAAGAATGTGACTGCTTTTAGCAGAAAATTCACTGATATAATTTTACTTTGAAACCGAATAGAAGCAGAGTTACCTGAGATACTAGCTCTGCTTTGGATCTATGTTATACAGTTCATTTTGGAGCAAATATTTTGATGATGTGTAGTTAGTTATTCAATTCTGAGCCTATTGGCTCTGATCACATGGAAAGAGTAGGAGACTGTGTTATTAAAAGGGGCTAGTACTAAAAGGCAATGTAACTGGGGGAAATTTTTCTTCTTCTACAAGCCTTAACTCTCTCACATCAAATTAGAGTACTACCCAGATGAGGTGTTAAGATTAAGCATGATATCCGTTGGTCTGAAGACACATTTCAGCAGTTTAATGGACATACTGCTCTTGCAGAGGACCGGGAGTTGGTTCCCAGCACAGAGATGGCAGCTTACAGCCATGTCCCTACAGTTCCTGGGCTTCCATTGCCCTCTTCTGGCTTTCAGTAGTATTGTATGAATGTGCTGCACATACATATAGTACATGCATGCAAAACAGCACTACACATAAAACATAAACTCAAGCTAAGAAGACCCACTCTCTTCTATTGTAAACTACTTTAAGAAATGAAGGCAGTAGTGATTCATCATTTTAGAATTCAATGAAAATAGATGCTGCACATATGAAGTGAGGTCATATAAGGACAGAACAACTGTACATGGAACAGGCTCTGAAAGTACCTGCCCAATCCTCAGTAAGATACCCCATTTTCCTAAACTCTGCTTTCTGTCCTCTCAGAAAATGAAGGTGAATAGTATCAGCTTTCATATTCAACCATAGACTTACCTCAGGTAACTCCTGTAGATCACTGACCCCACTTTCTATATGCCAGTTGACATGTCATAACAAGTGACCTCTATTACTGCTCTGGCTCTTTCTCTAGGCAACATATTCTTATAAGTTTTAAGTGTTAGAATAAAATATAGTAACCCGACAGTGCTATTTTCTGCTTACAGAATGTTCATGTAACTGAACTGTGACTGTTTTATTTCATTTGCTCTTTTAAATCATACAGTCACCGGTCAAACACTTATGATATTTTCGTCCTAACCTCCTCCCCTCTTTTTGTCTTTCTAGAATTCTCTGCATTGGAAACCAGCCACCACACCATGCCATTTTGAATATCTCTCTTGCCTAAATCATATAGCTATACATACCCAATGCATGAATCACTCATCCGACAAACTGCACATATACACTGTGTGCTAACCAAATATGTAGCTTTACAGAGTGCATATTTAGGGGAAAAAACTAATTTACTTCCTGTGCTTTCTATCCTCCCGTCTTGTTTTCACACAGCTGATCCAAATTTCAATTCACAAAAGCAAAACCTCCTTAGAACCAAAATAAATACTAATCTTAAATTCAATGTACCCTGACAGCAAGTAAGTTTGCCATGCTTACTTCAGCATGAATAAAAAGCCTGCATGGATACTCCTACATAAGAGTGTGTTTATAGGTACCATAGCTCACTGGAGAGATGGATGTAATAAACCCATAATAAAGAGCCTTGTGCTATAGATTTCTCTAGTGTTTCTTATCAAATAGCCTATATTATCTTGGCTTGTGTATTCAGCTTAAAATAAGTTTTCAATAAGTATCTCAAAAGTAGAGGTTATTTTCACTTAGTTTCCTGACATACAAGAATGTTTACAGGTATCCTTTTGCCCCTAGAATCTAGCACATGCTTGTCTGGCCACATAGTTTGAGACATTAACCTACATATTTATTTTTAGCTGTTAACAATGTTCTATGCTACTACAGTCTGCTGTCCTATTATATAATTTTGTTTTCATTGTCAAATTGCTGCTGGTGAAATATTCCAGATGACATCACACCACTATAGTCTTAAACTGTTTTACATCAGATCTAGGCTTGTCTGAGAGCTTGCGCATTTGTATTTAGAAGTATCTGACCAGAACTCCCAATGAGCTATTCTCCTGAACACTGAAAACACCACTGAGGTGAAAATCTGGCAGTATTTCTACTGGAGGAAAAATAACATGGCCAATACATTGTAAATAGAAACTTGGGTGAGTGCAGACTTGAGTCATGAGTGAACTTCATTTACTCCTTAGCAATCTACTTCTATGTATGTATTTTGTAAATTAAATGCCATTACTTGCAAATTTAAAACATGAATTATCTGAGAATTCCCTTATGAGACATGACCCTTCAGTAATTTGGTACCCTGTTACTGAGAATCATACATTCGTTCATTAATTTATTTAACAAGTGCTTAGCTCACCCTATGTTCCAGGCACCATACTAGACCTGGAGATTCAGATTGAGACCAGACTTCATAACTGAATTACACTTGGATAATATCAAGTCATATAAAGGAGTCCTTGATTACAACTGTTCAAACAGGATACACAGAAAGATCCACTCAGGGGATTTGACAACATCTCTAAGAAACACTAATCTGGACTTTGACCAAAATGCTTTCCACATAGGATAACCTAGTTATGTCCCATAGGTATTTCTATAAAAGTTGATCTTTATTTTCTTAGGTTTTGCAATGATTTCTCTCTCTTAAAACCTCATGTATGTTTGTATCTATGCTCATGCAGTGAAATAAGAATTTTGTGATGTTTTGTTGTTATCTTTTCAAAAACCTGTTCTTTTGTAATAAGAGTCAGAAAGGGAGTAGATCTGGAGGTGAGGTGAGGTGGAGGAACTGAGAAAAGCAGGAGAAGAAAATGTAATCACAATATATTGTATTAGAAATGAATCCATTTCAATAAAAGAAAAAATTGACAAAAAAAATACCTCTGACTTTGTTAATTTCCAGTCTGGGTACAGCTAAAATTCCATGTAATTTATGATTCTAATGTAATTGTTGTTACTTATGCTCCCAGTTCTTATGTTCTTGTGATAATAAAACAACCATTTATTGTCTATTCCTGAAATTCTATTCTATTTGTGAGATTTCTTAAAAAGGACACCCCACTTTTGGCCTACAATGATCCTTCCATTTCACTAGCTATGTAACATGTTACTAGTGCAAATAAGTCACTTTCCCCATTTGATGAACTTAAAGTATTTGAAAACTGAATCAAAGAAATACCTTGAAAGCCAAAGTCAAAAGAACCTTGGTTATAATGCAATAAACTACTAATGTATTTCATGAACAATTTCTGTCAAAAAGAAATATTAGACCTACTTAATGCTAGAATACTCATGTTCAAGCTTAGAAAAATCTTAGAGAAACCTGTGTCTTTTTCTGTATCATAGTGATATACATTATTCAAGCATGTTGTTTTTCTTGTGTTAGTAGCAATGCTTACTCTGATAATCGTGTCTGCTTTGCATGGGTAATCCTTGGAAGCTACTTTCTAGGTGGAGCATAGAACAGAAGGAGAGAGGAGGCCATTAGATGAATATGGGAGTGCACAGATGAGCCATTAAACCAGTGTCAATGGCCTCAATTCAACTTTCATGAGAACAGCATAGAATTTCTCACTATTAGTCTCATTCTGACAAAGGTTCAGGGCCCATAGCACGAAGGAGACAGCTTGTCAGTATAACTGTTAAAAATAGAAGAACTAGCACACACACTGAGTGATGCAACAGCGCATGAAAAATCCTTTAATAGACAGGAGTTCGCTTTGTAGTTACAGCTGTGACTCTCCCTGGTGTCACATCCCTGAACTCTCTTTAGAGCTATGATTCAAGAGGCAATACAAGTTCCTCATTAAGAGAAAAGGAGGGAGCATGCAAAATATTTTCTAAGTTGTTTGGCATGCCAAGATTTATGTCACTTATATAGTATGACTTTTTTTTTTTTTTTGAGAGAGAAAATGACCATGGATGACTTTTTATTTTGGATAGACAAAGAATTTCTTACAAAACAAAATAAATAAATAAATAAAACCCATGGAGTATAGGAAATGTGTAGGGGATGAATATCTTATAAGTTTACCTAATTTCTGAGACACTACATTCAGCTATAAATTTCTATATGTTCTGGAATGCTTTTCTCCATGTTCAATGTTCCCAGGTCAAATTCCTTTTTAAGTAGTGTGGGTGTTCCCCCCCCATAAGTATCAAAGGAGGCAGGGAAATAAACCACAAAAAGGTGTCAAAGAAAGCTTAGTTCAATCTGACTTAGTTGGTCTGGATCAAACTTGTAGAGAATCTGATGCCAGGTAATTTGTTGCCAGCATATTTAAATGCAGTACAACTTGGGAAATAGTTTCTCTATGTAATACATTTGCTGGTGCATAATGAGGCATGACTACATTTATACTCCAAGTACATGCCATTTCTTGCAAGAAGATAAGTTCAATAGATAGGTACATTAATTAGTTTATGGGTCTAGGGAAGGATCTGGCATGGTCTTGGTAATAGAGAAAACACTGAAGTCATTTTGGCTACTAGGCACCTTTGGTCCTGGTTGAGGGAGCTTGAGGGAGCTTCTGGCCATATAGATAATGTTAGGGTCATTTAGACAGTTAGCCCCCCTCCAGCCCTGATTGTGTGCTGAGCCAACAGATAACACAGATCACCAGGCTATTAATCATCTCTACTTCCCAGCTTTTCTGTGTAAAAGAACAGGGTTTTACATCTTTTCCTTTGAAAAGACAATGCTGGATGTTTAACATTTCTGTTTTCCCTAGAGATCTGTGAGATCTAGGACCTTAGTGCTCCCAATAAAATAGGTTATAAGACTCTGCTTTCTATATAGATAATGAGAAGCAGATATTGTTATGTCTCGGACCTTACTTAAACCTTCAGATTTCTGTCCTTTCTAAGTTAATTGATAGGTTTTGTTGTGGTTTCTTAGTGTTATAAAACTGGTAGGAAGGGGCTTGGTACCAATTAATTACAAACATAATCCTATACTTAACCATACCTTCTTTCCAATTTTTTCCTTTTTTAAAATAAAGACACATACTATTTATGATATATATATATATATCATGAGGGCAAGGGCTCAATATTTCCAATAAGCCAATTTTTGACAAAGGCCAACAACACATAATAATTCTCAGAATTATTAATCTTGGCCTAATATCATTAGGACATTTAGGAAAAAGGCATACAGTTTGCAATAATGCTTGCAGAGAAATGGAATATACCATATAATACACATTGCAATACTCACAATCATAAACAATACGATTTTGAAATTAGCACATTAATCAAAATCAGACATTTCCTTTTGGAGACTAATAATATGTTTTTTATAAAAGTCATCTGGTTTTGATATATTTTCTTAGGAAAAAATTTCAACAATTTGTAAATATCCTGGCCATGATAAGAAGTACTTGAGTGAAGTTGGTGAAGACCTGTGTTTGCAGTGCTATCCTAAATCCCATTTGGATTCCAGTAGCTCAGCTTTGCAGCAGAGGAAGGAGAGAAAGCCTATCCATTCCCCAAAGGACACAGGCCAAGAGCTTTGACAAAGGAAGGAGGCACTGGGTAAATTAGAAAACACAAATCCTATCATCAGGTTCATTTCATCTACCAAGGGCAACGAAATAAAAAACAAAGCTAACAACAGCAAGCAACCACCTCACACTTCTACTTCCTATTATGGACTCTATTCCCCAACTTCTTGTTTTCCAGCTTCTACCTGGCCCTTTGGAACCACTTATAATCCAGAAACACATAAATCAAAACCCCACCCTTGCTTTGATGCAGAGGATCTGGCCACTTGGCCCCTATGAAAACAAAACTCTTAAACAATTACAAGTCTGCTCACCCCATGCCCGTTATATGCACATCATTTTCAAGAAGTCACTAAAGGAAAACAGAAGAAAGAAAAGGAGTAGAAATTGTCTTGGTCCCAATTTCAAAACACAGAAACAGTAAAGGAGAAATAAACTAGGAGATGTTCAAGGCATAGAGAAAGTAAAATAAAGAATATATCGGGCTAAAGTCATCAGATGCACATGAGTGATACAGCAGGTTTAGTAAACCAATGGTCAAGACACTGGAAAGCTATTCTCTGATCCAGCAATTATTATCCTTGACAATGCAGGTAATTAGTTTGGTTTTCCTTTTTGAACTTCATTTTCCACATTTGGCAGTTTCCTCATTTTCCTGTGGCCCTATGATCTACTTATGGAAAAGAACTCAACTGAACTTTAATTAATAGATAGCAGCAAATGCATAATTATTAATGAAATTAATCTTATACATAAAAGGAAAAATTGAGAACACATTTATTGAGCCTTAAAGCAGTTGGTAAATACAATTCAATAATTACTAACAATTAAAAAGACTTTACATTTAAAGGGTGATTTATAGCTTAGAAAAAAAGCTCTCCTATGTATAACTTCACTGAAGTTTTAAACTCCTCTTTAAAGTACTACAGAAAGCTGATTTACAACCCACATAAGAAAATTAGCTTCATTAATTTATAGCCACAATTCATTTTCAACTGAAAAAACAGTTTTGCGCAGCATGAGCCCCAACCTCTACTGTGACTTGGCTGAGAACTAAGTTTCTAAAAATAGCAAGCTTTAGAATTGCCAAAAATGAAATTAAGCTTCAAAGGACAAGGACGTAGTAGAAACAGTCAGAGGGGTAAACTGTATGTCAAGAAGGACAAGGCAAATCAAAAGATCCACGAAAGACTTAGACAATGGGCAAGATACATAAAATAGTAAGTGCGCGATTTGCAAACATGTTTGAAAGGAGCATAGATGAGCTCATCAGCATCACAGTCTACACTGTAAACTCCAGAGACACAAATTCTACCATGACTCAGAATTTTGATTTGTACCACTAGATAGACCTTTCCACTCTCAAGGAATCTGCTCAATCTCTCTCTCTCTCTCTCTCTCTCTCTCTCTTTCTTTCTCTCTCTCCTTTAAATCTAGACATAGTAGTTATGTCTTTTCTCTTCCAGAAAGTCTTTTCTCCCATCTCTTCTGTCTCATAGACCCACACTGTGTTGGAACTAGTCGAGTACCACACCTAATCTTAGCTATGCAGCAGCCTGTGTTCATTTGACTGTTAAAGATTAATGTAGCAAGCAGAGGGGTGCTAATTTAGATCAGGCCAATCCTTCTGTGTGGAAGAGACCATCTTGTTGGGACACTTTCTTGGTAAGTCATATAGTAGAGACTCAAATTGTAAATGATTATGCAATGAGATTACATTTCCCCTTCCTGCTCTCAACTTCTAATGGTTTGGATCAGGCTACTGAAGCTGACAAAGGAGTAGGCTTTTGTTCGGTATGATATCCAGGATGTTGGATAAGAGAGGCTAATTTTATAAGTGGAAAAGGTGTTCATCTAGTGTGTTCAAAGGGAATATCATAGAACTGTGTGACTTACAGTGTGTACAGGTAGCCTTGGTGAAGAAATCCTATTGAAGGAAGTGGAAGTCCTAAAGTCATTGAAGAGGACTGAAGATTGATACCACAAGTTATCACAGGCTGGACAAATGAAGATGTCATTTTCATCCTAAAGATTCTCTTGGGCTGCTCTTCTCCTTCCTCAAGTTAAAATGCCAATGAACTGGTAAAGGTTGGCAAATATATGTCGTTGAAAGTTACACATAAGATACAAACATCCCAAATAAAGCAAATGACATTAGCACAGTGTTTAAATGCTGGTTCCCAAGGCATAGTGGCATTTGACAAAGGAAACTCTCCGAGGCATTTGTTCTGTAGTTGTTACAGCACATTCAACTGATATCTAGGGAGCCTGTGTGGGACATAATAATTTGTGTGTTAACTGAAAAAGTTTCTTTAAAATATCAGATAAGACACCCTATTATCTAATCGTGAGTTAATTGCTTTAACAACAAAGTTAACGTCTTTCCTTAAGTGACCACTGAAGGCACTTAGTATTAATAACTATAAACTAACAATAATCATAAAACAGAAAAAGAATCAAAATTGCCATTTCAGTATCAGAGACAGATGGTATCCTTATAGCAATTCAGAGTTTGCTAAATTACTTCTCCTCTGCTGGCTTAGCTAAAGTACTTCTGTTCATGAGACTATATGTTCCCTTTCACAGATAAATGTGATGGAGGGAAAATGACTTGCCAGAAGAACACAATCTATATGTGTACATTTTTAAAGATTTACTTAACTTGTGTGCCTGAGTGCTTTACCTGCATGGATATATGTGTTCCTTGAGCATGCCTGATGCCATCCGAGGATGTAAGAAGGCATTTATATTCTTGATATGTGACTTACAGAAAGCTGTAAATCACCAAATGGGTGCTGGGAATTGAACCCAGTTCTTCTGCAAGAGATTCAATTGTTTAACTCACTCTGTAGACCAGGCTAGTCTTGAACTCAGAAATCCACCTGCCTCTGCCTTCCAAATGCTGGGATTAAAGACACATGCCACTGCGCTCAGTGAGAAACCTCTTAAGTCACTCAAGTTGTTAACAACTTGAACTTAGGACCTACACACTATTGAACTATGATGAGAAAGCAAATATCTGCTGTGTAAATCACTAAAACCATGCTACTTTATTGGAACAGCTTTAGCAAACAACAGGCCCAGAACTAGATCTTAATAAATCGTTCTAATACCTTTTGGAAATAACAGTGAATAACTGGTTATATACTTTATTGGTGGTATAATTTTCAAGCATGTACATAGAGCCCCATGTTTAATCATAACACACCATAAACTATAGTGGTATAAATCTTTAATCCCAACACTTCAGAAGTGGATTCAGGAATATGTGAAGCTGAGGGTCACTTTTAGCTATGGAGTGATTTTGAGGTCATCCTAAGCTATAGATTGCCATGTCTGAACACAAGAACAGCAGCAACAACAAATGAATAAACATAAAAAGCAATGATAGTCTTGGATAACATGAATTACAGGCTATGGAAATAGTTCAAATATCTAACATGTAGTAAGTATTCTTCCTCTGAGTCCAGTTCTAAGAAGTATAGGATTATTACTAGTTAGCCAGTAAAGAAACTGAGGCAGAGAGTACCTAATTAACCTGAACATATAGCCTAGCTAACATTTGAATCCTGAGTCAGCAATAAAAATGTAAATATCCATTAATAAATATTCATTAAACTTAAGATAATATTATTGAGTCTTATAAAGTGAAGATTAATTTTCAAACTGCTCATGAGCAGATCTAAGTGCTAAGAATGGTCATACAATCACTCATGGACAAATATGATATGTAAAGGTTACTATTGTTTTGGCAAGAATCACAAAACACACTGCACATGTCAAATAAGGCAAAATTAAATACATACATATGTATGTATTTATATAATATACATTCAATACATTGTTGAGTCACTGTGGGTTAAATTTACATAGATGGGACACATGAATAAACCCAATTGAGTAGAATCTCTTATGTGAAATTTTAGTAACTCCCAATGGTACATTATAATTTCCTTAAACTCTTGCTTCATGTCAAATTCCACAAGATAAGTAAATAGTAAACCATCATGTGTTACACTATAATGCTATCTATTTTCTTATTCTCTTTACATTTCTATAGTGATAATCTACCATTCCTTCACTGATACAATCTCAGAATAAAAATAAACCATTTGGGAAGAAATAACATATCTACACACACACACACACACACACACACACACACACTCATATACACATACACAACTAGGCAAAAATGGTTTTTCAAAATTGTTATTTCAAGTATCAGGACCAAAGAGTAAATTTCAACTCTGTGTGTTTTGGTTAAGGGCATTTTTGAATGAAGTATTTTACCAATTCCCAGTGGTTTTGTAAAGAATGCTGGGGACCAATTTTTAAATGGAACATCTTGAACAAATTACAGCAAAGGAAAATTTGAGGCCTTGATAATTTAAGTGTTATTTTTACTACTAATGTGAATTCAACCCTAGCAAATTAAAACAGGAAGAATTAATTGGATATGCAAATGAGATTATTCAGTATATAAATCTAATTACATACCAATTTGCTTTAACAGCATGAAAAAAGAATAAATTGTTCTATGTAAATTGATTGTCTTAAATAACCACCTGTATCCCAACAAGAAAAATAAATTATCTTAGAAAAGCTATATTGTAAGTGAAGATGACTAAGTTAATAACATAATGGTCTTCACAGATCTTGCCACAGGAACTTCCTTACAATAATAGTTGCTTAGGCTTGACGTACAGTAAAGTATTGTCAGGTTTCTAGAACATAAGGGAATAACTTTAGATGTTAGTCTTAGATGTTAACTCCCCCCCCCCCAAGATCACAATAGATTGATAAGATATGTTGAATTCTCAAATACAAAATGATTTCCTTCTGACTAGACTTGAAGTCTCGGCAATTTTCATGCCTGAAAAATAAGAAAGGGAATTGGGGAAAGTGTGCCATTTTTTGTTAATTTGTCTATGGCCCTCGAATCTACTTAATCAAATGCTTTCAGTACAATCAAGTGGCCCCCATTTACACCCCCTTTTGAAATAATTTTCCTTGCCACTCACTTTAGGAAAATGGGCTTTGAATACTTAACAGGGAAAGAAGGCATTAATGTATGAAGCCTGTGCCTTGGGACCAAGCAGGCTGATATGAGGTGTTTGCAAAATACAGCATAAAAGATTAGTGACTTTCCTTGGCACAGATAAAGTCATTGTGTTTACCTCTGCTGCACTTACATATAGAGCAGACTCAATCTTCAGCCCAAACAAATCTTCCCCTTACGGATTCAGCATTAAATTATGTCTGCTTCTAAAGACTTTAAGACAGATAACCCAAATTATCAAATATCCTTGCATCTGTGAGTTGCCTGTACACAAAACATGGAGCATAGGGTGAGTCAAATCCATGGCCTCATTTAATTTCTCCATGATCCTGACCTCCTAAGTTAGCCGGGGTATTTTATAGAAGAGGGTGTAAAAAGTATTGAATGGGTGACGACAGACAAACAGTATGCACATGATCAATGCAATGTTTTTCCACTTGAGTTCACTTCAAGAACTTTGAAATAATTAATAATTTGTAAGTATTAGAAAATTGTGTCTATGTAGCTTGCAATAATGATAACCTTGATCCAGGCAAACATTTTCTTCTACCTTTTTCTGAGAATCAGTGTTGCTGGACTACTTCTCAATCTCCAGGGAATAAATCAACAATGACAGCTGGCATTGTTGTTGAGAACATCTTGGACACAGGTCCTTTTCTTGGGGGAGATCATTAGAATTTACCTTTAGTTTTTTTTTCTTTTTCTTTAACCTGTTCTCTCCTTGGCAGGAAGGAGTATAAGCCTGGTATGAGATACAAGAACAGATGACCTGGCTGTACATTGTGATCTCAGGCTATTGTACTGATCAGGCTATTGTACTGTCAAGCACCAATGTCCTTGCCAGTATCTTGGGATGCATCTGATAGCAGTATACAGAACTGAGTAAAATGGAAGGCACTATCGTAGTTCAGATACCGAGAGAAAATAGGTTTATGTAAAGTGAATGGATTTGAATGAAAGGGGGAAGTGACTCTGAGAGAAGATCCCCAACCTACAGTGTATAGTTTGACATCTTCATAAAGAATGCATGTGACCTCAGACACAGATAGCTGAGGCATTGTTAAAAGGGAAGCTAAACAGCCATGTGGCCTCGTTCTACTTTTTGTACCATAATTCCTGACATATAAAACAAAATATAAACAGCCTTTTTCATTTACTTCCTAGCTCTCAGCACTGTCTGAAATGACGTTATTGATCTAGTTTCTTGTTTACTGTCTGTGTTCTCTAGCTGACAGGAAAATACTCGTACATTGCTGGTGATTTTGATACTATTTAATGCTATTTGCCCTTCTAGGAGCTCTAGAAATGATCAGAAATGCAGAAGGTGGGCACATATGCAAATTAGAGTGAAGATCACAGTTCTACCACAGCTCTCTAGGTGTAGAAGACTATGATGTCACTTGAAAGGGGAAAAGATTAATAGATGGCAACACACAGGGCTCTATGGAGAAGATACAGTTCATCCTGCATTGCTGAAAACTTGCCTTATAGTAGATATTATTTTCAACCGATTAGAGACTAATTCAATTCAAACATATCTTTACCACAAGCTACATGTACTGCTACCACCAACAGTCAGTGGGTGGTACTGAGACTGGCAGCTGTGAGATCACTATCTAATCACACAGTCTACCTGTATTAGTCAGGGTTTTACTGCTGTGAACAGACATAATGACCAAGGCAAGTCTTATAAAAAAAAAAAAAAAAAAAAAAAAAAAAAAAAAAAAACATTTAATTGGGGCTGGCTTACAAGTTCAGAGGTTTAGTCCATTATCATCAAGGTGGGAGCATGGCAGCATCCAGGCAGGCATGGTGCAGGAGGAGCTGAGAGTTCTATGTCTTCATCCAAAGGCTTCTAGTGGAAGACTAATTTCCAGGCAACTAGGGTCTTATACCCACACTCACAGTGACACACCCATTCCAACCAGGTCACACCTATTCCAACAAGGCCACACCTTCAGATGGTGCCACTCCCTGGTCCAAGGATATACAAACCATCACACTACCTGACAACCCATTGTACTGCTCCAAGCCACAAGAACACAGTATGTTTATGCAAGCACAGATGAAGTTACAGCAAATGGAGTTGGATGAAGAATGAATATGAGGAAAAAAGAAAGAAGAGAAAAAAAATCATCTTTACCTTTTATGTGTAGAAATAAAGATATCTGGGTGTGCTGGAGGATAACAAAATCTTGGGAAGAAGACTTACTAAGTATAGAAATGCCACATATCAAATTTGGCCATAATATAAAGAAACAGAAGAAATGTATACTCATTGATGTTTCCACATGAATATACATATACAAAATATGTACAGGTGGAAAAGTTTGGCACTGAAGAACAGGAATATACATTATACAATCTGTGTGTTTCATTTGAAGAATGAGAATGTCTTCACTTTCCAAGCTTTCATGAAATATTTTGAGATGCACCAAGTTAAGGTGTGAGAAAGGAATACAGATATAATTCAATATATTATTCAACATAATACAAATACAGCCTGCAATCTGACTGGCTTTAAAAGTCCCATCTGCTGACAGGCTATGATAGAATCTGAGATTCTAAATACTTTTCCATGCTGGGATTTTATAAGTTCTGGCAACCCAGAAGAGAACAAATTTTAAGATATTCATCTCCAGAAAGCCAATTTGAATTGTTATTAACTGTGGTACTAAGCTTTGCTGGTACAACAAGCTGTTCAAAGTAAACATGGTGCAACAACATCATGAACTAACCAGTACCCCGGAGCTCTTGACTCTAGCTGCATATGTATCAAAAGATCGCCTAGTCGGCCATCACTGGAAAAAGAGGCCCATAGGACTTGCAAACTTTATATGTCCCAGTACAGGGGAACGCCAGGGCCAAAAAGTGGGAATGGGTGGGTAGGGGAGTGAGTGGGAGGGTATGGGGGATTTTTGGGATAGTATTGGAAATGTAATTGAGGAAAATACATAATAAAAAATATTAAAAAAAATAACTATGACTGTGGACTAGGGTCACATTGAAGTTGGTGTACAAGCAAACTAACTAAAAGAGAAAATGCATTCATCAATCCTAATGGCAAGATTGACAGTGCTGGGAATATTGAACACTAAAGTGATGAATTTGCTCTTCTTCTTCAGAGAGTTTGTTTACACTCATTTGACTTTGTTGGGTTTGTTTGATGGTGTAATTGACTATAGTTAACAAAACAAAACAAAGGAAAACAACAAGACCACTTGAGGTTTACATGCAAAGGTTGAGTTTTGGAGAGCTGAACTGCTCCCTTGCTCTCATGCCCTGATGAACGTGTGACTAATCTGATTGTCTAGGTAGCATTAACAGAACAAAGAAAGATCATTTCATATCTATTTAAAGGATTTAAATATATGCCTTACTCAAAATAACTGTCATACCTAATGAACTGATTTGGCCTTGGCTGAATTCAAGGAAATATTTAAATTTCTTTTCATTTTTTATTTATTTTATTTTATTAGATATTTTCTTTATTTCACATTTCAAATGTTTCCTAGTGTCCCCTCTGAAAATCCCCTATCCCCTTCCCCCCTCCCCCTGCTCCCCAACCCACCCACTCCCACTTCCTGGCCCTGGAATTCCCATATACTGTGGCATAGAACCCTTTACAGGACCGAGGGCCTCTCCTCCCATTGATGACTGACTAGCCCATCCTCTACAACATATGTAACTAGAGCCACAAGTCCCACCATGTATTTTCTTTGATTGGTGGTTTAGTCCCAGTGAGCTCTGGGGATACTGGTTAGTACATATTGTTGTTTGTCCTATGGGGCTGCAAACCCCTTCAGCTCCTTGGGTACTTTCTCTAGCTCCTTCATTGGGGACTTTGTGCTCTGTCCAATGGATGACTGTGAGCATCTACTTCTGTATTTGCCAGGTACTGGCAGAGCCTCTCAGGAGACAGTTATGTCAAGCTCCTGTCAGAAAGCTCTTGCTGGCATCTGCAATTGTGTCTGGGTTTGGTGGTTGTTTATGGGATGGATACCCAGGTGGGACAGTCTCTGGATGGTCATTTCTTCAGTCTCTGCTTTGCACTTTGTCTCTGTAACTCCTTCCATGGGTATTTTGTTCCCCCTTCTAAGAAGGATTGAAATATCCAATCCTAAATCTGATAGGGGGCTAATTATCCAATATATAAAGAACTCAAGAAGTTGGACTCCAGAGAACAAAATAACCCTATTATAAATGGGGTACAGAGCTAAACAAAGAATTCTCAACTGAGGAATACGAAATGGCTGAGAAGCACCTAAAAAATGTTTAATATCCTTAATCATCAGGGAAATGCAAAACAAAACAACCCTGAGATTCCACCTCACACCAGTCAGAATGGCTATGATGAAAAACTCAGGTGACAGCAGATACTTGAGAGGATGTGGAGAAAGAGGAACACTCCTCCATTGCTGGTGGGATTGCAAGCTGGTACTACCACTCTGGAAATCAGTTTGGCGGTTCCTCAGAAAATTGGACACAGTACTATCAGAAGATCCAGCAATCCCATTTCTGGGCATATACCCAGAAGATGGTCCAACTTGTAATAAGGACACCTTCTCCATTATGTTCATAGCATGCTGATTTACAATAGGCAGAAGCTGGAAAGAGCCCAGATGTCCCTTAACAGAAGAATGGACACAGAAAAATGTGGCACATTTACACAATGGAGTACTACTCAGCTATTAAAAACAATGGATTTATGAAATTCTTAGACAAACGGATGGATCTAGGGGATATCATTCTAAGTTAGGTAACCCAGTCACAAAAGAACACACATGATATGCACTTATTGATAAGTGGATATTAGCCCGGAAGGTCAGAAGACCCAAGATACAATTTGCAAAACACATGAAACTCAAGAAGAAGGAAGACCAAAATTTCTTATGTCACTAAAATTTTGATGCACTTAAAAAACCTTGAAATTGTACATTATATTAGTTCTTGGGTATTGACCAATGCACTGCGTTTTAGTGAGCACACTGTCTCTATTTTAACTGTCAGCCAAAACACAATTGAGAAGTCAAAGAATGTCTTAATAAGAATTCTCCAATTTCTCTCTCCCTGTTAATCATCTTTATTCTCATCTCTTCATATTCCTGCTCAAGATTCAAATGTTGTCCCCATCTCAGCAAACAGGGTGCATGATAAATGTGACACATTTAAAAAGTGGTATTGATGAGGACACAGGACCTGAGAAAGTACTGAGTTGTTAGAAAGTTGTGAAAGTCAGTCTGTGCTAAAAGGCATTGTCTGTCAGTGCTGGAAAGCTTGATATTAATAACTGAATAGTAATAGTAGTATTTTCAATTGCACACTTCTTTACTGCTTTTCATATAGGCATGCAATATATATATATATATATATATATATATATATATATATATATATAGTAGGTACCTGTGGGTAAACATATATGCAGGCATGTGTGATAGTTGTATATGTGTATATGCCATGTATTTGCGAGCAATCATACACATGGGATATGTAAATAAGATGAATCTGTATACACATCAATGGTACATCTACCATTACAAAGTTTGCCCTGTCCAGTGAAGACCTCTTCTTGGCTTGTAGCAAACTCTACTACAGTTATTACTCAGTTTTGTGCACATTGCCACAGAATATGGACCATTATCAGTGTTTCCTTTCTCAGCAGCAGATCACTACTCATTTTTTACCATATATTTTCCATATCCTCATTGCTTAACTAAAACATCACTTCCTAATTATCTAATTCCTGCTGCACACACTTCTATTCAGAAACTATATATTTGTTTTATGAAACAGTATTATTTTCCAAAGCTAACCCAGGAATGGTCTTCAGTATTTCTGAAAATAGACAATTCTGTATGCGAAAAAGTGCCACACTGTAAGTACAGGTTTTGATCTGCTGTTTGGACAAGGCTTTTCCTGTGTGATGTGTGTGATGTGTTAATGTTTTCTTTTGTTACTCCATTTATACTCTTCAACTTGCCAAGTGTTTGCCATCATGCATGAATTCACCACCACTGACAATTGAGAGTTTAGAAAGCTTGCATGTGAAGAAAAGCAATGTCAGATTTTTTTCTTACTCATTTGTAATCGTTTAGCCCCTAGCTACAGCCCCTCTAAGCCAGACAAAAAAACAGATTTTGTTTTACATATAAATGTTGATGATTTGTACTGTGAATGTTTTTTTGGTTCACTGAATTCAATTAACTAAATTCTTTAAAAATCAAGTGTGTATTATGTACCTTTTTTTTGACAGTTCTAGCTCTAGCTAGGGGTGATGGGGTGGAAGTCAGATAGCTTAGTATTTTCTTAAGCTATTATAAAAAATATGTCCAAACAAGCAGACTATTCAATGAAGCACTCAATCATTCGGCTTTATCTGTACAAAGCCTGATAAGTACTGAAGTTTTTATTTTCCCTTCTGTGTATCAACCTCGTAGAGAAATCTTAGCAGCAATGAACTCACCATTTAACCAAACACGACCGCCACATGCTTCTCCTACATTAGTGCATTCAAGAAAAAGTAAAATCTATCCTTTTCGTTCATTTATTCATCCATCTATCAGAGCATCGATGCACTCATTCAGTAAACACTCAGTGATGCATTCTCACCTCCAGCAACTATTTTAAGTGAAGAAAGCAAAGACTCCTAGTCCCAGAAAGCTTACAAACAAAGGTGACAAAGGAGTGAAATGGGTGAGATGCCATCATTTTATCAAACACCGGGTAAAAAATGAAGAAAGAGGTGGGCCAGGATTAGAGAATCTGTGAATGCGGAGGAAGCTGCAAAAGGAAGCATATTGTGTAGCACAGCTGATGGAAGCCTGAAGAAGATGACAGTGGCCACATACTGAGTCCAACTTTGAATAAATAGGGACAGAAAGAATGGTACATCAACAACCACAATAGAGGCATAAGCCTTTCTTAATGTATAGGTTTGAGCAGGTCACCAGTGAGGCTTTGAGAGCGTGAGACACAGTGGGATGGGAATGGAAAGGAAATGAATCAAAGGAGAATGGGACATTGTCAGACACTGGGGTTCTGGTCATTTATGGCAACCAGGAGAATATCAACTTAGCTTTTAGTGAATGAAGAGTTAAAGCAAGTTTCAAGAAGGGGAATGGCATCCTTCTTCTTCTTTTTTTTAATTTATTTTTATTTTCTTTTTATGTGATTGGGGATTCTGACTTCATTTAAATATATTCACCCCTTCCCATGCTTCATGCCCACAGAGGACAGAAAAGGATATCAGATTCTCTGGTTACTGATAGTTGTGAGCTATCATGTGGTGAAAACCAAGTCTTCTGGAAGAGCAGCCAGTACTCTCAGCCCTACAACCATCTCTTAAGCCTTGGTTTACACTTTAAAAGAATTATTTTGATAGAAATGATAATACCAGACTGGAATAAGTAAGGGAAAAGCAAGAAGACCAAAGTCATAGACTAGATTACAAGGGACAAAAGAGACTAACTACCAGATTTGATAGTCCAGATCAGGGATATTTGGTGGTATGTTTGGTCAGGAAGATTAGATGATGGAGAGTGAGAACTAGGTTAATTTGCAAAACAAATTCCTACATGTTACCATGTCCAAGGGTCAGTGAAACAATGCAGAGGCCCTCCATGAGCGCTATTGCTGCAGCAACATAGTTCAAATATGGAGGCCCAGCTACAAAGAATTTGAGAGTTGGCTGAAGCATTATAAAGACAGGCTGTGCTAATGCAAAACCCCCAGAGCAGAGTTAAATTTGTAAAGGGTGCATCAGTCTAGAAGCCCAAGGTATCCCTACTAAGATCTAGGCCCTGGTAGAAACAACTGTCAGGATAAAGCCAGGAAACAGCACAGGGAATTCCTCTGTTAATGAAAATGAGGTGCGTTGCTGACAATAAAGGAAAACAAGACAGAGAAACAGGCATAAAGGCAAAGGCATAGATTGACTGAGAGACATGAAACAACAACCAAAATCAAATAAAGGTTTTTCTGTTTTCTTTTTTTTTTCTTTTTGAATTTGGTTTAAGCAGGGGAAAAAAATCAAGTTTCCATCACTTGAAGTGTCCAAGTGAAACTTATATTCCTGATAAAGTGAGGTGGTCAAGCTCAGAGGCCATTAAGAGATGTCTATTAGGCATCAAATTATGTGTATATTATTATCAATGTCATCAAGTATACTTGTTTCTAGATGAAAAAAATCACCTGTAAAATGGCTTTCAAGTGATTACCATGTTTAAAATGGTTAAGTCCTAGTATTCACACATGGCCCAGAACACTCTGCTCTAGGCAATACTCCCTGAGGAAATAAAATCATGCTGAAAACATAGTGTCATTCATTCAGTTGATTGCAATGCTAGATGCAAAACAATAAGGAAAGAACAATAGGGCTATGGTTAAGGAAATAGTGGTAAATCCCACATATGGGATTGTGCTTAATTTTGTCATTTTACACATAGGTCATTCTGGAAGCAGAAGATATAATAACTGAAATAATATAGAGACATACAGAAAAATAATATTGCATGGAATCACCTGCTAAAATACAACCATTGTTAAAGAACAAAGCAGTGGAGGTGGGCTGATGAACTGAGAGACTACAGTAATGGGTTCTCTCTTAGCATTTTAATATGTGACTAGGACTTGTGTTTTTGTCCCTCTTCCTTCTGCCCTTACTTCCCTCCTGCTCATTCCCCTTTTCTCCCCAATTATTCCCCACCCTGCCTTCCATTGCCATGTCACATGTATTCTATTGTCCTCTCTTTTTCCATCCCCTCCTTTGAAAATTTCATCTTTTCCCTTCTAATCCCCTTTCTAATAAATGAAAGGCTTTCTTGCTCCAGCTGTGCTAGGGGCCAAGGAGAACTAGAATCATGAATAGTGTGGATCAAGCAGATGGAACAGAATGTGGGGCTAGTGAAAGGGTGCTGTGATCAAAGTACCCAACAAAACTTGAGAGGTTTTAAGTGTACACTGAGATAGGAATCAGAAGCCAAATGGGAATGAGTGCCAATGTAGAAGAAATTGGAAATCTTTTTCCTGTATGGTAAAAATCAGTTGAGGAAAGGAGAAAACAAGTGTTAGTATGTGTTTTAATTCGATAATATTTGTGCCCTGAGCTTTGCAATTTATATATGTACCTAACTAAAGACCTATAATATATCTACCTGTAGACACACTTTATAGATGAAGTATTTAGACATTTGCCCAAGGTCAGAAAGCTTAAAAGTACAATGGATTTTAATTCCAGGTACTAGTTCCACATGTAGCTGAAGTCACAATAAGTGTTGGAAGAAAATTGGATTGAGAAACTTCTGCAAGTGGGGACTAGACATTTAGTGAAAGAACCATTTAGGGCTTGATAGGCAAGTGAATGGAATGACAGGTCTGGTGGTGAGCAGCTGTTAGAAAGGTCATCAGTCCTATATCTGGGAAGACTCCAGTCAATCATATAGCAACCTGACTTCCAAGAGCCAGTGATTTATAGGAGGTACTCAAACAGGCTGGCAATAAGTAGGAGGACCTACCAATAAAGGTGGTCTTGGTGCTCAGAGGTATTTCCGGTTGAGGCAAGGACCAAGTCTAGGACAATACTCTGGTGTCCTGACTTCACAGAATATGAACAACTTATTTTAGAATTAAAATTAAACCAAATGAGGATACCAGCTCATTAAAAGTTTTTTTTAAACTCTGATCTCTCAGACACTGAGCCACTAACCAGACAGCATATACCAGCTGATATGAGACCCCTGACATATGTACAGCAGAGGACTACCTGGCCTGGCCCCAGTGAGAGAAGATGTGCCTAACCCTCAAGAAACTTGAGAGCTCAGGGAGTGGGGAGGTCTGGTGGAATGGAGGTGGGGTATGGGCTGGTGGGAACATTCTCTTGGAAAGGCAGGAGGAAATATGGGATGAGGAACAGTCAGAGGGCAGACCTGGGGAAGGATAACAAGTGGACTGTAAAAAAAAGATTAAAGAATAATTTAAAAAAGAAAGTAGAAGTTACGTAGTATATTTCCAAATGATGAAAATCTGATGTAGATTGATGGGGGAGGGAGTTTTGATGACACTACATTAGCTGAAGAACGGTTATCAAATGATGGTTGCTTGGTATGGATTGTAGTACTGGCCGGGTGCCTGTGTACACAGAAGAAGCACTAGTGGACTCTTATACTATGTATTATATAATATGTTTACTATATTATATTATTTTATATTAATTATATATGAAGAAGACATGGATGTGAGAGGGATATTTGCTGGACAGGGCAGTATGAAAGGAAGAGGGGAAGTAGTTAAATGTATAATAAAGATGCATTGAATATATGTATTAAACTCTCAAGAAAGTAATAAAATTCTTTAATGATAGATGCATGTATGTATATGAATGTAGGGGTATACGTGTATAAGGATCCATACATGTAGGTATGGGAGTACTGCTATGTCTAAAACAACTGTGTATAAGATAATCCTGCTTTATCCTTCAGTATAAAGTATATGCATTCAAATGAAATGGAAATAGCCTCCATAAAACCTGATACTTTAAAAAGCCTATGCCCGTGATTCTGCTAGTATTTATTAGCTTGTTTGGATTCTATTGTTGCTATGAAAGGAGGGAGTAGTTATAATGCAATAAGCAGATGGAGTTTAGTTGGGGAGATTACGTATTGCCCAATAACAAAATGCATTAAGAAAGACTTTTGGTTTCTAATTTTTCTCAGGTTACTCAGATAATGTGGGGATAAGCAGTCTCGTTTGTTTTATTTCTTTTGAGGTAAGCCAATGTCTAAAAGGCTATATGTCTTTTGTAACATGGTTGTGCAGTCCTGAAGGCCTTAAACATTTTGTCTTCTAAGTGTAATATTAATATACATTTTATATTGCTCAGGAAAAAAGAGAATGGAACAGAGAGGATGGAATACATCCCAATGTCTCAAAATCATACAGATATAGATAGATGAGTTCACGTGTCATCTTTCTCCTGATGATAGCCTGGCAGCTCCTGTCAAGATTCCAGACTTAGGCAAGTTCTGAACATGGCAGAAGAAGCTGAGTGAGAAAGGAGTAGAGCTGATGTGGAGTGGTACCTTCAAGTAACTAGTCTTTCTGGTATGGACATATATCATCCCTGTGGAGCTCCCAAAATTAATTACAGGACTGAGTGGGAAGAGAACTGGAACATGGTTATTTCATTGTGAAGGAAGCAATATACATGGTACAAACTTTTACATGTATTTGTGAAAGTGTATACAGACACATACAGGCAGCATACTGTTTCCTTTTAATTAAATATTATTTTTTCAAAGTACAGGTTAGCACAAAAATTACATGAAAAAACATAAAAATTGTAACAGGTAGAAAATTACCCAAATACATTGTTATCTAAATTAGAATTTTGTCTTAGTTTACTATAGCATGTTAGAACAGTAAGAGAGAGGGGGGTAATTTACAATGAATAGAATTTACATATTACAGAACAGAAGAATGGGATATTCAAGGTCCTATATGGCAAGTGCCTTCTTGCTCTGTCAGTCAATGTCAGGAAGAAGGAAGAAGGGATGGAGAACTTGTTAAGACACATAGTCATAGGCTACAGAAGGGAGTAGATAAACTAGTCCTACTCTGATAACTAATTTCATCCCTATCATAATGAAGCAGTCTGATCATAAGAGCAAAGCTCAAACATACCAGTCAACTCTTAAGAGTCTTCTCAGCAATTAGGCTTTCAATTACCACCCATGACGTTTGGAAGATGTTTCTGAACACAACACATATTGTCCTGCCCTTCTCCGCTTCCTCCTGTCCTAATTCTAATTCTCCTTCACCTTTTCTTTCTCTGTTACGTTTTTTCAAAAAATTTTATATTGATCCAACAAAATTACAAGCTAATCTTCAAGGGGATGTGGAAAACCTGAGATGTGAAGTTACTCTGGGTGAAAGAATGGAAGGTCTGTAGACAGTGAATGGGTTTTGGTTTAAATGCAGTGTAGCCACACTGTCTACCAGAAAAATGAAACAACTCATGGAAAACTCAGCACTCCCTAGATAGGTCAGGGAGCTGTGTCTTGCAAATCGATATTTACTCATTGCCAAACTGAATTCCTTGATTAATTTAATGGTTAATGTCATGCCATTTTCAGACCTGGGAGGTAAGAGACTCCCAGGACTCACAGGGAGGGACCTTTGATGAAATGCCCCACAGTAGGGAGAGGGAACTTATAGAGCCCACCTCCAGCAGGAAGACAGGACATCAAGTAAGGGATGGGGTTGCCATCCCACAGTCACACCTCTGACCCATAATTGTTTCTGTGTGAAAGAATTATAGGGATGGAAATGGAGAGGGGCCTGAGGAAAAGAAGGTCCAGCAACAAGCCCAAAGTGGGATCCAGCTCAAGGGGAGGTCCCAAGGCCTGACACTATTACTGAGGCTATGGAGCATTCACCAAAAAAAGATCTGTCATGACTGCCCTCAAGAAGACCCAAAAAGTAGCTGAAAGGGTCAGGTGCAGATATTAGCACCCAACCAATGGACAGAAGCAACTAATCCCTGTTTTTGAATTAGGGAAGGCTGAAAGAACCTGAGGAGAAGGGTGATCCTGTAGGAGGACCAGAAGTCTCAATTAATCTGTACTTCTGAGATCTTTCAAACACTGGACCACCAGCATACACCAGCTGGTATGAGGTCCCAACACACATACAGTAGAAAACTTCCAGGTCTGTGTTCATTCACAGATGACTCACCTATTCCTCAAGAGGCTGGAGGCCCCAGGGAGTTTAGAGGTCAGGTGGGGTGGGGGTGGGGGTGAGAGCATCCACGTGGAGACCAGGTGGGGTAGGGAGGAGATGTGGGATGTGGAACAGTTGGAGGGTGGATGGGGGGGTGGGAAATGGAATATGGAGTGTAAAAAAATGATTACAAATAAAATTAAAATTAAAAAAGAGAAATATTAATCCAGGTTCTGAATGTGTTTATTTTTTATGTGTATGCATATTTTACCTGCAAGTATGTCTGTACACCATGTTTGTGTCTGACACCAGCAGAGGCCAGAAGAAGGCATTCAGGTCCCTTAGAACAGGATTTAACAGATGGTGATAAGTCACCACAGTGTCACTCTAGATTAAACTTGTGTCTTCTGTAAGAGCACCCTGGGTTCTTAACCTCTGAGACATCTCTGCAGCCTTCCAATTCTGAATCTTCCAAAATGTATTTCATAAGGTTAATGAGTATAATTATTCATAGATTAAGGTGTCTACTTCTAACAGCATCCTACACTAAGTTAACACTGAAGGCATTCTGAAATCAAAGAGTGTTAATACTTTTAAGAGAATGATTTTAAAGAATACAGTTCTCCAGCACTGAGTCTTCAAGCAGTGTTTGCATTACTGACTAGTTCTGTGGAGAATCATCTAAGGGAATATGCTACCGAGTGAATGATAATACATTGATACATAGAGGCTAATACATTTTTCATTTAACTACTGAGTGGAAGCTAATACATTTGTGTAGTGAAACTAATACATTTTTCATTACTTAAATGCATACTAGACGGTTGCAAAGCTACTAATGAATTTGCATGAGACCCTCCAAAGAACTCAGAAACAATTTAAATCATTTCCCAACCACTGTGTTCATCTGTGCATGAAAAATAATGATTGCAAGGGGGTAGGATGTAATTTGTAGGAGTAGATAAGCATTTCTTTACCTACAATATCAACAGGAAATGGCACTGAAAAGAAAAAAAAAATCATGTTTCTACTATATTACTTAATTCTGAGTATCCTATTTTCTCAGTTCGTTACCAGAATGAAAACGCTAATCGTTTTCCCCCTCTTCTTCTTTTTCATGGTGGGGAGGGTAAGTTTTGAGGTTCAGAGCAAAGACCCAGTGACTTTCTGAATTAAGCCCATATTAGCAATGCTATGAACATGACACTTAGTGACTGCTGATATAACATCACTGATCTAGCTGTTTTTATAGTTGCATTATTATCACTAATAAATTTAATATAAGAAGGACACAAGCAAACTTTCAGTCTAGTGAAACCATATATATCATTTCTACAGGGGACTTAACCCCTTTATTCAAATCAGATCATTTTTGTAAATGGGAGAAATCAATGTGTTTCTGGGCTGAATATCCATTGAGCCGAAATCCTCAAAACTGAGCTTAATTAGTCAATGTAGTGATTAGTGTCTGTATTGAATATGCACAGATACAGAACTTGGAATCCTATCACTGAATGTAACTCATGAGGTATGATAAAGAACTCTCTAGGAGATAATCCACGAAGCAACCTGACTGGCGGAGTTAATGTCTAGTGAGCATGCAAAGATAGTGATTGTTTATTCTACACTCTTCCTTCTGGAGACGGGCTGGCCACTGGGAACTTTGGCTTTTATGGGAACAGTACTAGGGATCTGAACTTTGGTGCTAGTCTTGTTGGATAACTTGGAATGCATCTTAAGATGGACCCCCAAGCTTAAATAGCTAATGATTTCAGTATCATAGAACATTTTTTTGGACAATAAACCCGATAACTTTAGAAATAAGGTTTTTTAATTTAACCAGAATCTTTACATCTTAAACCAAACATATTCATCCACTACAATACTTTAGCCATTTTCAACAATCACTAGTTAAATGTTTAGGATGGTGTAGCTTCGTGGTTGCATTTTATTTTTAAAAATACTGGTTTGGGAACTACTGTCAGAGAGACCTTGGGCTGAGTGATTTACTCTACCTCAGTGACCAGAAACAAAGCCACTGGTAATCTCTAGTGTTTGCAATGTAAGAACTGTTAAGTGTACAGATCTGTAAACCAGGTTGTTATATACTTAGTTCTATAGAATTGTTAGATTTGGCTCTGTGATATGACTCAACAGGGAAAGGTGCCTGTTTCCAACTCTGATAAACTGAGTTCAAACCCAGACCTCACATGGTAGAAAGATGCAATCACCTTCTTCATGTGGACCTTATACTTTCACCTATGCATCATGGTACATGGCTAGCTGCAAACATACATGCATATCCATGCTACTTTTATTACTGCAAGGCTTGATTCCACTTGTGACTGTACATTTCATGACTTAACTTTCTGTGTTCTTATAGAATTATTTATCTTTGTACACTTTTGGTTACCATATGCTATGGTCGCATTTAATTTTCCCCTTAAATATCCACTCTCCAAACGCATTCATATGTTGGCCTGGAATTTAAGTTTTTAGGAGATACACTTCAACATCACAGAAGCTGATTTTAGATAATTTGCATTAGCCAAAATTTCATACAATCACTTGAAATTACACTTTCTTTTGAATGTATACAGTTGCCACAATTTTATTGTAATTCTAACACTTAGTTGTGAGAGTAAAGAACTGGTCAAGGGATAGAATCTTTTGTCTGGCTGGAGATCTAATAATCTCTGTTTGTGTGTGTGTGTGTGTGTGTGTGTGTGTGTGTGTGTGTAGGGTTGTCTGGTCACTTATCTATGTGACTACTCCTAGAAAGGCAGGTTCACCTGACACCATGTTGAAGAGTTGGGTGGAATAACTAGTTTTTAAATGAGACATGATATATTTATTTTCTTCCCTGTCTCTATGGCAGTAGCCATGTAGAATTCTAAGTCTGTCCATATTTCTGACTTGTTGAGAGAAACAAAATCTCTTCTTCTTTTTCTTTTCCTTTCTGTCTCTTTTCTAAGCATTATTTCCTGAGCACAGGGCTTTCCCACCAACATACTGAGCTATCTTATTCCTTCTCTGCCTTCTCTAAAGCCTCTCTCCCAACCCCATGACTGCTGGTCTGCCATGTTTCTGACCTCCATGTCAGCTTACATGGCTCTCTCAGTTCTCCCTCATTGTCTTCCTGCAGACAGTCTCAAGAGCTCTCAGCTTGCTTGCCTGTGTAGTTTTCATTTTGAAAACCAAATAAAATTGGCCTTGATATTCTCTTAGAGTCCATCCTTACTATTTTACTAAGACTAAGGACCTCAAGAAAAGAAACCCCAGTTTCCCCTGCTTTATGGTCATTTTAATGTGTAAGCCATACTGGGAAAAACATTTTTTTAAAAGAATATTATCTAACAGCTTTTCTTTTTTAAGATTACTTTTGTTCTTTACTTTAAAAAAATCTATATCTAGGTTTTTATAATCTAGAAGTGGTAAAAATTTTGATGATATGTGAAATCTTGGCTAATGTCCAGTTTCAGATGACTTCAAGATTAGGATTCTATTCGAAATGTGCCTACCACTGTCTCCAAATCAGGCACAAAAACGTAGGGTGTTCAACTGATTTCTGATGATTCAGATATGAGTTCTTTCCAATTTGGGATCAGAGAAAGCTTTATTCTCATTTCACTGACACTGATAAAGGCAAGGAGGGAAAAAAATCCACTTCATCACTGTCTACTGATGGCAATCAGAGAAATTTGGAAATCCTCTCAATAGTCACTTAGACTGACACACAGGTACATCAGAAATCTATTACATCATTTCCTGGATGAAAAATACTCTCATGGATCAAAGCTTTTAGAGACTCTTTTTATACTGAAGTTCTGAGCAAAGTTGGTCTCTCAGGACATTTATTAAATGTTCTCTATTCCATTTGCCAAAATCTCACGAGTACCCTTTCCTCTTCTTACACCATTTTCCTGATGACTAAGTGCCTACTATCCAGAACTTCATAATGCTTTCTCTGTGGCAAAATTCCTACTTTCCAGGATGTTACCTTAGATCACATAGGATCAATTCATTTTTTTCTGAAATAGACACTGACCAAATCCATCATCCTACTAAAGCCATCTTAATGTTATGTGTTTTATATTAGGAAAGGCTGGAGGGAGGATGGCTCAAACTACTCTTGGAGCAATAGCTTATGACCTTCAAGGTATTCATCAGGCAAAGAGACACTTCAATACAGAGGGACTTTCAGCCTCCTCTCAAATGACACCATAAGCTAATCCCTTCGGGATATAAGCACAAAAGGTCAATTTCAGAAACCTAAAATTAATATCATTGATTAATATTAATACAAGGTTAGATATTATAATAATTGTAAAATCCTTAATGAATTAATTTAAACAAGTAATTTCTGATATGGTTTTGAAAACAAAAGTAAGTAAAACACCTGGGATCTAATAGCAATGTTGCTCAGACAGGTGAAAGACTTTGTGGTAAACAGTCGACTGCTACTTTGTGGTCAGTAGATTAAGAAGGATTAAGTCTATTTAAGAAAAAGTGACAGTTTAATATGATGGTATCCCAAAATATGGTTGATAAAGAAGAATTCATAGAAGTATTAACTAGCACCTCTCAACTTAATACAGAACTTTTTTTTATAACTTCTCATTTTCTCTTTCTTTGTGTGCATGGTGTACATGTATATATATGCTTGTGGGCGTGTGTGTGTATGTGTGTGTGTGTGTGTGTGTGTATGTACTGTTATGTGTGGAGGCCCAAGGTTGATGTCTAGAATCATCCTTGTTTGTTACTCCAGCTTATTGATTGGTACAGGGTCTCCAAAGAAAACCCCAAGCTTGGTGATGTGGCTGTTCTTACTAGCAAGCTTGTTCTGGGTATTCCCCCATCTTTACATTCTGAGGCTGTAATTAAAGGTGAACTGTCACACCCAACCTGACCTTTCCATGGGTTCTGGAGATCTGAAGCTTGGTCCTCATACTTGCACAAGTGCTTTAATCATGCATGAATCCATCTCCCCAGCATTACATAGCATGTTATTAAGCTACTGACTACATGTAAGTGGTATGAAAAGTATCACATTCCCTACATGAACAAAATATTCTGAGTCTGTACCTCGATGTTAAACTGCCTGATTCATCTCTAGCTGCTTCTAGGTGGCTTTAAAATTCCTTCAAAGCACCCAACCTAAGTCAAACTGGAAGGTATGGAAATATCATGCTACCTCTATAGCATACCCAGACTAATGGGATAAATTGTAAGTCAAATTTAATCAGTACATAAAGGAGGAAATGAGAACCGTAGGCAAATAGATTATGAACAGAATGAGTAATAGAATTATAATATGGCCCACATAGTATTACTATGTATCACATAGAAAATATAAGAAGTGCTATCTAGATGTAGTAGGCCAGGCATACTCTTTCTCCATGGCAACAATTTTTGTATCTCTAGAATAGAGTACTTTTGTTAAAAAATGAAATAACCATGGATTATAAGTTAAATAAAAAGAAAATTGCATGGGAACTCACACTTTTTTTTTTTTGAGACAGGGTTCCAGTATAGTCTTGGCTGTCCTGGAATTCACTCTGTAGACCAGGCTAGCCTCAAACTCAGAAATCCGCCTGCCTCTGCCTCCTAAGAGCTGGGATTAATGGCATGGACCACCACCACCCAGCAGAACTCACACTTTTATTAGCTAAATATTATGACTATTTCCTGGGATTAAATAATAGTTTATCCATAGATCAATAATGTAATAACAATACTCATTCAAAGTCAGACCAATACTTTAACCTTTGTATTATGACTTTCTTCCTAAATATATAATGCTGTTTAATTGGTCCATTTACTTCTAGTACAAAAGAAGATTGTGGGATTTTTTTTTAATGAGACACAAAGCACTGTCCTAAGGAAAAAGCTTTAGAAGTTGATTTATTTGAAACTAAGAACATCTACTCTTCAAAAGGCTACATATTAAGAGTAGAATAAGACCAAGAATAAACTAAGAAGAGATAGAACTGCATAAGTAAAATATCCATAGTACATACTACCCTAAATTAAGGAGACTACATCCTTACATAAAAGAGATATGGATAACATCAATAGGAAGGAGATTAGTGAATAAAGAAATAAAATATTATTTAAAATCAAACTGAGATATCATTTCAAGTTCAACCAATGGACAAATGCAAAAGTCTTACAACACAGAATACTGGAATGGGTATGAAAGAACTGAATAACTGGATGGTGAGAGCAAGAGTTTAACATACACAATCATGTTATAAGCAACTTAACTATATTTAGGGAAGCTGAGGATTCAAATATCTCAGGATATATGAATGCTACTTCTAAATCAGGTGCAGTAAGTGACATATATGATCGTGTTTACAGTAGTAGTTACCTGTAACAGTCCCAGAAATGAGATTATCAAGAGTAAATGATTAACCAGGGCTGGGCATGTGGATCAATGGGTTAACACTTGCTGTGGCAATGGCAGGACTATAGTTGAAATAGACAGAACCTAAGTAAATATCCAAGATGTTAAGGTATTCCACCAGTGATCCTAGTGATCAGAAAAAAGTGGCAGATCATCTGCGGAGAAAGCTGGTTAGTCAGACTAGCCAAAGTGGTGAACCCTCACTTTGTTTATAGACTTTTTCTCACCACATACGTTGGAGAGTAACTCAGGAAGACATATAATGTTATTCTCAAGCCTGCAAATGCATGTTCATATATGCCACCAGATCATGCATGCAAGTCCCTAAATGTATGCACACACAAATGTGCAGCCCATATATGAAAGCATGCATAAATGCATTAACACTGTGTACATGTCCACACAAACATGTCAAAACCATTATGTGGATAATAAATTATGACATAGTCATTAAAGGGATAATGATAGATAACAGAACTCAAGCGCATCTGATTCAGTTCTTAAGGCATGGGTGCATGTCAAGAATTTGAGTGCGATATCATGTCAGGATTCTGTGTAACTTCATTACACAAACTATGAGGAGAGCAGTATGACAAAAGTATACAATTGAATAATGAAATAATGAATGCAATATTCATGATAGTATTAGTAGTTACAGTTAATGGGGCAGACAAGCAAAGGATTTGAGACAAACATTATAGAAATTGCAAAGTTAAGGATTATTTGTTTAAACTGCTTTCATGTTCTTCATGATGTCCTAGTGCATGACGTATAAGCACTTCCTCACTGATGAAATACTGACCATAATTTAAACACAGAGAGAAGAAGGATTAGAAAATAAACCATCACACGAGACAGTCATCAAGATGTTCTGGGTGAAAGAAGATACCTCATGTGTCATTCTGATAGCATGTGCATGTGTACATGTGTGTTCATGTGTGTGTGTGTTTGTGCGTGTGTATGTGTGTATTTCTGGGACCCGCAGGAGGGTGGCAACACAGGTGACCCAGAATCTTCATTAAGTGAACAATTTATGTCTGCTTGGAACACAATAAGTGACAACAGGCTCAGAACTTATTAAATATTCAGTGTTTTAAATTCTCCACAATACTTAGCCCATATAATAACCCTCTGAGGTATGTATCTTATTATTCCTATTTTTTAGATGAGGAAGCTGGAGCTTAAAGAGGAAAACAATTATCCAGTCACAGAGTTTATTAAAAATTTAGTTAAAATTAAAGCCTAGGAATTCTAACTGCCTGACCAAGAATCAATCCCACTGAAATCTCTTATGGCACAAGCCAAGAGTAAAATAAAATTGACTGAGTAGTCACCATTGTGCTATAGTTCTACTTGGGAGTCCATGTGACCATCTACACTGTAAGGGTTGACAGGACAAGGTTAAGATTATTTTCAAATTACAAATATTTGCTAAATTATGGATGTGGGGGTTCTGAGTGGGTAAACATGTGTTATATGATTGTGTGCATCTATAGGTATGTTCAAATGCCTATGCAGAGTGTTTTTCTCTATCATTCACCACATTCGTTTGAATCCCATGTCTTTGATTTACCCAGAGCCTGTCTTTTCAGTGAAACTGTCTTTCCTGCAGGACTGTGAGCTTCACCTGTATCACTCTCTATCCACATCTGGGATTATAAGTGCCTGCCACACCAGGACACCCATCTCTAACTCGGGTTCTACAGATCTAAACTACTGTCCTCATGCAAATCAAATCATTTACTCACCAACCCATCTCTCTAGTTCCTTAAATTATTGTTTATTCATGTTGGACAATGGATGACTGGGGCCAATTTGAACTATACTGAACTTGTCAAAGCAGAGTTTTATTTTTCCTGAAGCAATTTTAAAAGTATTAGATACTTTAAAAGCTGGATATCAAGGTGAGAATTGCAAGCTGTTTTAAATTATTACCCTTTGGATTATTTTTGTACTCTATTGAAACCTATGGATGTTTTTTGAGAGCTTCAAACACAATCACTGCATTTACATAATTCCTTTCTCCAGCTCAAACTCCTTCTGTGTTTTCTACTTCTCTAGCCCAAATTATGACATTTTTTAAATTTATGTTACAGACATACAACACACAATTGCACAATGCATGTTCAACTTCCTATGTCTAGCTAGCAATCCTCCTATGTACATGTGTTCAGTGCTATGTAGGAACTCACCCATGCAATAAACTAATCCATTGACCACTCATAGCTTTTTATCTAGCTATGGGACCACATTGCATTTTCTTTATTCATTTTGCCATGGCAACTGGTATTGTCCATGGTCTTGTTTTGGGAACCATACTGTTGGGATTTCATGATGGCATTTTGCCTGTCACTCCTAAAGGGTCCTATGTAAAAGCAACCTGGCCACCTGGCTCTTACAATCTTTCTGACAACTTTCCAAGTTTACATGAACTTTAGGTTTTGGGATCCCATTGGAGATGTATTAAATGTAGTTTGGAACTCCTTAATCCCTTATTCTCTGCAGTTTGATCAGTTTTAAATAACTGGTAGTCACTACTGCTACACAAAGAAACTTCATTAGTAAAAAGTGAGAGCTACATTTATGTGTGAGACTAAGTATTTATTATATACTTGTAAACTATATTGGTTTAAGAAAACAGTGATAGTAATCTCTATTGGATCTATTTGTTCTTGGGAATGATATTTTTAGTGCATGAAATAACCCATAGAATTACAAAGGAAAGCATTTATATGATTATACAAGCCTTTTAGACATTGTGACAAAATTGTGTGTTCTGTTTGAAGGATAGCCTCGATGGAAGGTAGAGTGTCTGCCATACATGTACTTCCAGGACCACAGTAATAATAGCAGTAATGAGAATAATAAATGTTTCAAATAGCAAGTTTAATAAGCTTCAAATTTCAGTGTCATATACATAATGACACTTTAAAATATTTGTGCTAAACTGATTCATGAATATGTTAGTGACTTCTATTGGCTATGAAGCCCTCATAACTTGCCACAACTTCTTGATCATCTAACTATAACTGGAGGAATTGCGAGACTTCAGTAGATGATTAATGAACACAAATGCTTTGTTTTGTTATTTTTACCCATGAGCCTTGTCAAGACAACCTGATGTAGTGCATCTTACAGAAGTTCTCCCAATTTACCTCTGAGTGACTGATCTGGTCTCACAGTCGGGAGACAGCATGCTGTTCCTTCTATTTTTCCCAGCTTCATCTCCACTGCTGGGGGCACTGATGTTTTCCACTGGGTATTTTCAAGCTTCCTCTGTATCCAGGCTACTGTGTCACTGTAGCCGTTTCTGTTTGTTCCTTCATCTGGGAACAGCTTTATACTCATCATTCATTGCACGCAGCCCTCTCTCCCAATATATAAGTCTGACAAAAGGCAGAGCACTTTGGGAACTAGAATTCATCATGCTTGTTTGCACACACCTGATTTATGTTTACCTATCCTCTGACCTCCCCACACCCCTCCTGCCTACACTGCAGGAGGAAGCTCCACAGGGATAGCTGAATATTATCCTGAAGTCTTAGTAAAACTGCCATGTGCTTGGAGAAGGATTAATAGCACACCACCAGAATATCTGGGCAGTGATCCATAAAACTCAGAAATGATTGCTGAGCTTCAGGACGAGGAGTTAAAATGACAAAAATATATGAGCCATGAATGGGCAAAACAAGAGGGTAGGAAAACAGAGAGGAAAACATAAGTGTAAAAATGGAAATAAAAGGGAATGGGTCTCAATAAAGGGTACCTGGAGCAGTTAATGTTTAGTGCTCATAGGCCCAGCACAGCATCAGTCTTGACTAAGCTGTAGATGAAGGGGTTCTGTCATGCTTCAGTGAGCAGAGAAGTAGCTCTCCATAATGCTTTGTACCATTTATGAAGTTGCCAGCTAATCTGCCCTTTAGAACTGAAACGATTCCTTACCCCACTCTCCTTTTTTTCCCCTCTCTCCCTCTATTCAGGTAATACCTGCTAAGTTGCTAAGAACAACAAAATAACCCTTTACTAAGTTAATAGGCTGAATACATGTTGCAGAACAGAGAAATAGCAGTAGAATGCTCTGCTCACTGGCCTCTGACCCATTTTCTACATGAGACCATTTAATTGCTAAGGCCAGTGGCTTTTAATCAGAGCACCTTAACCTATTTCATATCAACTGTAGGATCTGGCAAGAGATGCTGAGCTCTCTGAGCCTCTGGTGGTTCATCTGAAACTAGATAAATGAATACCCTTATTTTTACATTAGGAAATAGCTAATATAACACAAATAGATTTCTCAAAGAGATTGTCATTTATTAAAATATCCAATAAATAATAATACATTTAATCTATCATGACAGAGTTGTTATATATTTTTTAGCCATCTCAGAAATGTACTTCAAAGTATATTTACTTCAAAAAATTATTTTTCTATTTCTTTCCAATTCTTTATTTCCAGAATCCTTTGATTGGATGCAGAAGTAAAAAGGAATAGTCACACGTAACATATTTTACTAACTGTATTTTATTCCAAGGAAAGATAAAAAATCATTGAATTTATAAATGCTCTCTAGTAAATCAACAACAGGTCAAGTTTCTTTAAAGACTCAACAATGGCTTTGTACATTTTCATTCAGTTCTATAGCTTCTGTGTGATTTCTATTATTGCTAAGATTTTATCACGTTTGTGTCATATCACATAAGTGGAGAACCTGTCATTCCAAGAGACAGTCATAGAAGAAAGCTGCAGGCAGTGCAAGAACATACTCAGTGTGTATGCCATATTTTAACTATGTCACTATTCTATGGGAGTCTTTAAAGGGCCCTAATACAGAAATGTCTGTAGGACTTTCCAAAAAATGGCTTAAGCCTAGATCATAAAGGATGTAGTGTTTCTTAGCCTAATTTTTGGGTCATGTCTGTGGATCTTGAATTCATTTTCATGTGAAACAGTATCTTCCCTTTTTTTCCTTTTATTCCCTATTTTCTTTTTATTCTTTTCCCATTTAAAATAAAAACCTAAAGGAATATACTTTGTTCTCCTTAGGTAAACTAAAGCTTTATTTTCAGACTCCATCCTGATCTTAGCTCTACTAAATCATTTTTACCTGAAGGAGGATTCAACTCCATGCACCTCCTTCAACATAATTGAATTCATGTGACTGTCTAATAGTTCTACCCTGAACAGTGAAGTCTGTTTTCTTTTCCAACAGGAGTTATGCTTTCAATTTATCTTTTTAGTTGGATTCCCATCTGGAAGTTACTCTATTTATCAAAAGGTAAAGACTAAAATATTTTCACATATTGTCATATTGCACAGAGCACACACAGAAAACAGATCTCGATAGACAATATCACAGAAATGTGGAACAAGAATTTTTTACAGATTTTTTTTTCTAACAATTGGAGGACAGATGGAAACTAACCAGCCTCATATATCCACCAAGCCAAAGGTACCTTCCTGTGAGCTCTTTGTATACATGCACTCAGCCAGAATTCAGTTCTGCAGAGTAGATGTACAGCCCTGATGTTTCAAGGAGTGTGACAGCATATGAGTGCCTGGGCACACAAAAGATGTCAGAGGAGACATCAGTCTTTTAAGGCACAGAATCTAAATTGGACTCAAATGGTTTTCATTTTCAAGCCCTATATCCTGAGTATTTTTTGGCACGTTTTTGCGGGGGTGGGGGTGGGGAGTAAAAGTAGAGTTACCATCACAACTTATTGAAAAAATATTGAGTACAAATGTAAAAGTTAATGCATATAAATGGAAAGTTCCATCCTATAATGTGCTTAGGCAGATTCAGACCGGTTGCCATGGTGCATGCTATATTTTACATACATTAGTGGAGAGTTGAAGATAAATGGAGGGAGAAGAGAGAGCTGTTGACATTCATTGGGAAATTTATGAATCTAGCAACCTGCTAAGAATTTGTCAGGAGTTACTAAGACTTCCAAACAACCTCATAAGTCTGGTACTATTTTTTGTCGTTATAGAGAGGATGAAATGAAGACTTGATAAGACCCAGTCATTCAGATGTGCTCAAACATGTCAAAATTAAACTCATTTTTATTTCATGTTTATATTTTATTCTCTTAAAATGTATAATCTCTTTTCATTCAATGAGCAGGAAAGGGACCACAGAGTAAGAATGATGCCTCAACAATCATAATATTGAACAAACACTGAGAGGTTAAAATTCTTTGTTTCAAAATCAGGAAAATGGTTCAGAGAGGGGGGAGTTGCAGCAGAATCTAGAAGTGTACATATATCTATATAAATTGGGTTACCAAAATTTCTAATATCCTACTCAATTCCTTTTACAAGGACATTCTTGCATAAACAGGGTCTTCACTTAAATCCAAACAATTACAAAGGATTACATTCAACTGGCAGCTGTATTTATTTTCTACAGCTGAATCTTTTATGAGTAGGACAAATGTATGGAGTTGATACTTGATGTCATCCTATTCTTTTAAGTTAGATTTCCCTAGACTCTTAGTAACTGCAGGAGTTTCTGTGGTTGCAAATGACTCAATCATATGAGGAGCTCAGTGAAAGTTGCATTAAGTGAGAAGTGAAATGATTTCATGTCGCCTGGCACTTCTCTGGCATCAATGATTTAGGTTAATATAATCCAGTGAATGGCTGGTTTACCTCCATTTTTTGCAAAGCTCCTGAGGGAATGGAGCCCATGTGTCCCTGCATACTTACAAATTTGGGAAGATATTCTTATTTACGATGGGCAGGGGAGAAGCACCAGGTAGAGACATACAGCACAGTCTGTGTCGTAGAACCAAGAGATTAAATTATTTCAAGGGCTAAAGCTATAAATTTTGGGCACAATTGAGGAAAAACAGAGCAAAGCGAATTTGCCACAGAATTTTGTGGACTGACTGAGAAGGTGGAAGCACTTGCATCCTTGATAGTCTGTGGTGTGTTGTTAGTGTCCTATCAATACAGAAAGCATTTCATGGAAAAATTGCTTGCTTCTTCACATTCTGTACACAAGCAAGAGAAACACTCCTCTGTAAGGATTCAAAAGCATCCTGAAATATGAAGCTTGCGCCATACAGCCAGATGTTACATGACCTCACCCCCTCTTCTGATTTAACCAAATGGTCTTCTGGGGCCAATCATATTATAGATATGACCTAACAGACACACCCTTCCTGCTAACCAACATTGAAAGACTTGCAATATTAGAAGCTAAAGGTATACGTGGATGCTGCCAATGTTTTCTCTCCACATGAATAATGGAATGCTTTAAATCTATTCCTCAAGCTGTTCATTTGAAAATATTTACTCCCAGTGTAATTCCTCTGTTGCGCTTACATCCTCGAATCAATAAATATTGCTACTAAAAGGAGCATGAAGCTGAAGCTATAGTTAGTTTGCACTGGGTGCCAGAGCTCCAAACAGAATTTCACTCATCACATTTGATCTTTTTGACAGCTGTTTTGGGAAACACAGTATTATCTCTCCCTATATATTTTACTCTGATACAAAATTTAATATGAGCATCTGAAGTAAGAAGGAGAATCATAAATGATTTCCAAGGATTCCAACATAAAAAGGCATGGCTTCTGTGCAGTGAAGCTACCAGCCTATGATGAGATTCTTAAGTAAAAGGGAACTCTCAGTAGCAGGGCAAGTGTAACTGCCCTGTTATTATTGAGGCACTCATAGAAGGAATGTGTCAATCAGGGAGCAGAGTCCCCATTTCACAGATAATTGTTTCAATAGTCCACAATAATGTTCCAGTCTTCTGCAATTATTTGTTAGAAAAACTAGCATTTTCATTAAAAGAAAATTATTTGTTGGGTGTAAAAACCAATGTTTTAATCTATCTATCTATCTATCTATCTATCTATCTATCTATCTATCTATCTGTCAGTCTGTGATTGTGTGTATAATGTCATATTATTTAGTTTTATTTGCTCCTTTCTCCTTCTCTTGTCCTATCTTACCATTGTTGTTGTTTATTTCTGCTTTCTAAATAGTCCCACGATGCTCACATACACACGTGTTCTATTACTCTCTGTTTTTTCCCTTCTAACTTTCATTCTCCCCACTTTTATCTAGATTCTGCAAATGAAATGAAAGAAAAATACTTGTCTAATTCTGACATATCTCTAAAGAACTCTAAGATCTATGTACAAAAAAAAAGGGACCATGAATTTGTCAGAGAATTCTTTTTTTTTTCCATTTTCTTTTTTATTGTATATTTTCTTTATTTACATTTCAAATGTTACCCCCTTTCCAGGTCTCTCCTCCAGAAACCCATTCCCCCTGGCCCTGCCTTATGAGGGTGCTCCTCCACACCCCCACCCACCCATTCCTTCCTACACCCATTGTAGACCTTCCCTCACACTGGAGCATTGAACTCCCTCAGTTAATTGAAGAAATACAAATGATCAATGAATATTTGGAAAAGTATCACATGGCATTACTCATCAGAGGAATGCAAATTAAAAGTGTTCTCCATCTCACCTTAGCAAAAAAGCTATAGTGGAGAAAAGAAATGTCAATGAATTCTGTCAGGGATGATTAGAGAAGGTTTACTCATAACTCCTGGTAGGAATGGAAAGTGGTGTAGCCTCTATGGAAATCTGCATGCTCAAGAAAATGGAAATGAAACTACCACATGACAAAGCTACAGCATTCTTGGACTACAACCAAAGCAATCTAAGTTAACAAGTACACTTTTATTGATGCACATGAGACAATATACACAACATGCTTAGATGTCCATCAACTGATGAATGAATGAAGAACCAGTTATGTAGCTACACAACTGAAGCTCATTCAGCTGAAACCAAGAGGATGAGTTTCAAACTGACACAAATAAAGGTAATTATATTAAGAGAAACAGCTACGGATGTTGATGAAAATAAGAACAAAATATTAAAGTGAAAATTTCAGAACAATTATCTGTATTTTAGTTTGGGACATTCCATGAAACCTTTGTAGTGCCCAGAGATAATGAGCAAAGGTAACTATGTGGTATGAATGACTTCAAAACTAAGTTTCCAGTAGGAGACACATTTTGAAAAAGAACAAGTTAACTGGAGCCCGGCTTCCTGCATTCAACATCATAGGGTTTCCAATTACCACACGAGCCATCCTCAGAGTACCATTTATATTCACTGAGCATTGGTTTCCTAGTTTATCGGATGAGAGCAATACAAATACTATTCCATAAAGGTTGTTATAGCATTAAATATATTTATATAATTTACACATACCTGCCTTTTATGATTTGAGATCTACACACTATTTGAAGTAGTATATAGACCTCACATATATATGTACACCAATACATACACTTCTATAGAAATATTTATGTAAATACATATATATGGAGTGTGATGTGTTCCCTGGAACATACGGAATGATGGATCTTCATGCTTATTTTTACTACTTTCTACCAACAAACTACAATTCATGTTTTAAAAATTGCAAATTAATTCTTGTTCTAAATATGATACATATTTTATATTTGTGTCTATTTAATTTTAAATTACAATGTTTGCTCACTTTCCAATGAAGCTTTTGAGAATGGTACCAACAGAGACTATGACAAATATGATGCAACTATGAGGGACTCTTTGATCTTTACATTCTGCAATGAGAGAACTATCCCTAGAAAACAACTAAAGGACCACTCTAGCAACCAGAAATCCTAACTTTTGCCAAATGATGTACCTACAGAGGCATTTGTGGTATTTAACTGTTATTTAAAGAATAGATTTATCCTAATCCTTGGTTTATCCTGTCTTGAATCCTGTTTTTGATAGGAGCTTTAGCAAATGTATTGAAAACATTGTAGAAGCAAAGAAAAGACATGCCAATCCTCTTAGAAGCCAACCCTAGAGGCTGTACACATCCTAGCTTTGTCCTAGCTCACTTTGCCATTATGAAGACATGCATCCAAACTTTTTTGTTTGTTTTTTGTTTTGTTTTGTTTTTTCAAGACAGGGTTTCTCTGTGTAGCCCTGGCTGTCCTGGCACTCACGAGACCAGGCTGGCCTCGAACTTAGAAATCCGCCTGCCTCTGCCTCCGGAGTGCTGGGATTAAAGGCGTGCGCCACCACCGCCCGGCGCATCCAAACTTTTAAACTTCATTTATTCTTATTATATGGTAGATGTCGCTGTACAGTTCTGTGTTTAGTGAAACTTAGTAAAGTGTATATTTAAATTATTTCATCGTGTTTATGTTAGATTTGACTGACACTACCCAGATTTTCAAGTTGATTGTTTCGTGGATGAAGTTGATCACGGATTTCACTCCGTTGTCTTAATCCAAGAGTAACCTCAATGATTTAGCTAAGAGGAGTGCTTTAGAAAATGCAAAGTGTCTTAAGACTCTGAAATCCCCTTACCTGTCTCAGAATAGACAGGGGCTTTAAACACGTACAGATGTTAAAATGATCTGGAGAAATTTAGGCACAAACAGATTAAAGATTTTATCACATCATCACTGACACCTGCAAGGTTTAATTAAGCTGAAAGTCACCAACTTCTGCTCAAAGCGCTGACTGGTGGCTTGTTAATTAGTCAGGGTTTTTTTTTTTTTTTCATTGATTAGCAACTTATGCAATACTTGGTTAAAATGGCTGCAATGCTTGCCTTGTTTCAGAGCTTAATTAATATGACATAGACTATTTTACAATGATGTCCTTGTTTGATTTATGAAGCAAAAAGCACAGTATTTTATTGCCATCCCCAAATAGTGACATGCAAATACAATTTTCAAGGCAATGCAAAACGGATAATATGAAACTTTCTTCATCGTATAGAAAAACTCTGAAGAAATGAGCCATTGCTTCTTGTCATGAGCAATCAATTAATTTCTCAGTAGCAGTGCTGTCAACAAAATTTCAAGATAAATGTTTCAATAAAGAGCTACTCTTCAATATTCGGTTATCAAATTGTTCTTCAGTATACAGCATGGAATTAATTAAACTTATGTGGCTGTTTCACTGCTTTCGTACATGCAAGTGATCCTCAAATCTATTTCTCCAGACCTGGAAGCCAGGGCAGCTATTGTTAATTGCTATCTTGCCATTTCTCTCAAGTATGTCTGACAGGCATTGTGACCTTAAGATCAAAACTGGATCATTCACCTTGTGTGCTGTTTCACCCTACACACCTGATTTGGATTCATCCCAAAAAACTATTCTTCCACAACACATAAAACAAAAGTAAACACATGTAATCCTTTCTTACATTTCCTCATTCTTAACATTCTACCTTCAAAGTGTTCTAAAGTTACAATGTATGAATAGGGTCTCTCTCTTGCTCTCTCTGTCTCTGTCTCTCTCTCTCTCTGTCTGTCTCTGTCTCTCTCTTTCTGTGTGTGTGTAAGACAAAGGTTGATGATGAATATCTTCCCCAATAATTCTCAATTTTTATTCCTTGAGATAATGTGTCAGTGAATATGAAAATCACTAATTCAACTAAATTGCATGATAAGTGAATCCCAGGGTAGCTCTTGTCTCTACCTTCCCAGTGATGAGATTATAGGTATGTGCTACAGTGTTTGGCTGTTTTGTATGGGGAATCTGAACTTTGGTCATCATGTGTGTGAGGCTAGCACTTATCAATTGAGTTTCCTAAATACACACACACACACACACACACACACACACACACACACACACACCATCCCATCAATTCTTCTCTAGAAAACAGGTACACTCACTGCTTTGCTCATTTCTGTATAAACATGCTTCCTACTTCTGATGCAGTGAGTGACTCTGTCTCAATGTATAACTTTGCCATAATGTCCCTCTGTACTTGGCTTACCCTTAAACACAAAATCCTATATAATCCAGCACTCCATTGTCTCTCTAATCACAGGTCATATTTCAAGCTTACTCCTGTTTGAAGGTTCTGTTTTGATTATAATCCTTTAAAGCTGAGAATACAGCCATGTCTGGAATTGCATGCTGTTTTCTTGTCTGTCTTACTTTGAAGGTTAACTTCATTTTTCCCAGAGAAGAGAACATCATCAACTCTTTGAAACAATTACCCATTTTTATTTTACCACCCATCTTAGCTATCCTATTTTGTTTCATTGCTTTAGTAGTTGACTTATATTGTTACATTCTTTTTTGTCTGTCTCATCCATTGTTCTCTTTACCATAGTAAACAGAAAAATAGTGAGCACAAAGAAGAATAAACATTAATTTTACAGATATTTGTGTGTACAGAGGGCTCCTATGTGACTTCAGGAACTTACAACTGGATCTGGGAAGGATAAGGCTAGCCTCAACACCATAGTAGCATTATAGTGTTCAGATAAGGATCAACCACCACAGTAGAGGGACATCACCTCTTCCTTTCTTTTGTTCTTGGGGCTTAAGCTACTACACTTGCTGGCTGATTTTACCCTTGCTATTTTCCCCTTTCCCATGCTGGTCTTGAGAAACTTATGGCAACTTTATTATAAGTTTTTGGTTTGGAGTTCTGTGAATAATTTGCCTGTTAATCTTTTAGGTCTTCATGAGTTCAATAGTAGACACATAATTAACATTATATAATTATGTCATGTGTGTTATAAAAACTGGTTAAGAACTTGAGGTTTATCATTTTCATTCAAAGTCACATGCACACACATCTTAAAACTCTGTTCACAACATCCATAGATTGAGATTGTGAAAACGTTTACTGAGAGGACTCATTCTGAGGATTGAGAGTGATAAAATGTTCGAAGTCCATTTGCGGTGGAGATGGTATAAAGCATGCAGGAAAATTACTCAGGTAAAAAATAGAGCAAAAAGAAAACCCATTTACTAATTGTAATACAATACATCAAATATAAGTTCCCTCCTATTAACTAATTATGTCATAAATCTGCAAAGATTTTTTGATACTTTAGAACATTGCGCTGATTTCTCTTGATTATTAAACACCACTGTAGTTTTAGGAAAGGCTCTCCACAAATATTTACAGTAGCTGCTTTTCTGCCTGGGTGTGTGTTTGTAATTATAAGATTTTTCATATTATGAGATAGCTATTAAACTGTTCAGTGGAAAAGAACTCACAAACAAATGCACATAAGAACAAATCATCCTCCTCGATACCTTCTCACACCAGATTTGTTGTTGCTGGACAGAATTGCACATTTATAGTACACAAATCTTCCCCCACAATGGCAAAATGGGTAAAGTGTAAGATTTTACTAGATGACGATTTGTCATGAGATTTCACAGGGATGGAAACTCGAGTTGGTGGAAATGGTTGGAAAAAAAAAAGCTGATGAAAGCAAAATTAAAAAAAAAAAAAGAAAAGAAAAACAAAAAACAGCAAACCTCTCAACAAAATGTGTCCTGAATAGCAACAGTGATTTAAAAATGGATGTAGGTTTCTAAAGGAAATGTACCTTTAGGGAGACAGCAGAAAAACAAAATTAACTCATCCAAACAAGAATTAACTTATCCAAGATCCTCTTCTATACATAACACTTGTTCCTTTACTAAAAGATTATGTCATTTTCAAAGTCAAAATGAGTAAACTTGATTAGACTGACCGAGGTGAAAAGAAAAACAACACAGATTTCCCTGAAGTCTAATGGAATGAAAATGATACCTTTACATAAAACATGATTAAATCCAAACTATTCTCATGGGAAGCACACAATTTTTTGTTCAATTCTTGAGAACATTCAACTGATTTGTGCTTCTTGTCTCTTCATCAATTATTTGCTCTATAGTTACTAAAAAAATCTATATTTTTTCATTTATTAGAGCAAGGAATGGAAACAGAAGCTCTGGAAGATCATTGCCTATGAGCATACTCAACATGGCTTGCTCAGCTTACTTTCTTACACAACACAGAACCACCTTCCCACAAGAGGCACTACCTACAATGAGGTGGGTGTCATATATCCACTATAAATCAACAAAATGTTCTGGGCACATTAGCATATACCAAAACGCATTTGAGATTTACTCTTTCGAGGTGATTCTAGCTCGTGTCAAGTTGCAAAAGAACTAACCAGCACAATATAGACACTAAAATCTGTCATATACCGTATGAAAGCAGATAGGAAAAAAGAAACAAGAAAATATACAGTCTAAAAGAACATGGCTACCCTGATTAAAAATATATAGTAGTCAGTATAATGGCACTTATTTATAATTCCAATAATTCAGAGGCTTAGTTCAAGGCTAGATTAGACAAAACAAAACACCACAAACACAAAATGTCAAACAATAAGAAACAACAAATGTATTTGTTAATCATGGTATCCTATATTTACATTTTATGCAAACACTTTAGACAGTAGCCAAATAAGTGCCTGCCTTGACCCAGCACTGTGCAGGGACTAGCATAGTACAACCAACACATCATCTTGAATTTCAAAAAGAGAAAAGAAACCAGATAGCATCTATATTGTTTGGATAAATGTATTTGAAAGGAAATTTAAGAATATACAGGTGTGTGGGAGTGTGTGGGTGTGATAGAAGTGATGATATTTATTTAATGAATCAAACATGGTATCTTTTGTACTTATAAAAGTCTCAAGGTATTCCTTTACCAAGAAGTAATTTAAATTTACTTGAGAATTATTAAACTCTATAGGATCCTTAAAGGAAAAAATATGTCATAATTTTAAAATGTAAGCCACCCTAGAAGTGTATTCTATAGTACTTAACCCTTTATAAATCCACATGATATATCTTTAGAAGAATATAAAAATAAGGACATAAACTAATGAGTAATTAATTATTCTTAATATTCTCTGACAGATAACTATCCTATTTCATGTACCATTTTTAACTTATTACTATGTGTTTATTTTACTTCAATTTTTTATGCTTACATTCTTTTTTATTATCTTTAATCATTTTTTTTTACAGTCCATTTGTTATCCCCCTCATGTTCTGCCTTTCAACAGTTCCTCATCCAATTCCTCATCTCCTGTCTCTTAGAGGATGTTCTCACCCCCCTACACCCCTCACACCCTGCCAGGTCTACCCATTCCCTGGGGCCTCAAGTCTCTTAAGGGTTAAGCGTATCTTCTCTCATTGAGGCCAGAGTTGGCTGCATACCATTTCTTCAGAACAATCTATATTTAACAAAGACAAATAACTATTTCACTACTTGCAAATCCACAGAAACTGTCTTACCTGTTTCTGTTACTGTAATAAGACACGTTGTTCCAGGCCCTTTATGAAAAGCACAGCTTTATTGTTCATATTTATAGAGGATGGAGGCTCATTATGAAGATGCCAGCAAGTATGGGGGAGGGAATTTTTGAGAACCAGATACTGCTTCTTAGAACCTTAGGCAATGTCTTAGGCTGACATGTGGCAAAGAGAAAAGATGTCCAAAGAGCTTGAAGCAATGCCTTCATTTTTTTTTTTAATATATCAAGGCCATTTTCATGACTTACTTTCCTAAAGACCTCACCTTTTGTATAATATGTAATCAAAACTCGGAAAGAAATTTGAGCATAGGATGCAAATAAAATTGCTCACTGAAGAAAGCCAGAATACATCAGTGTTTTCAAATTATAACTTGGCAGAATTATCAGTGGGCTTCTTTTTCCTATTTTATGTGTACTTTATGGGTTTTCCTTCATGTATGTGTGTGTGGCATGTGCTTGCCTGTTGCTCTTGGAGGCCAGAAAAGGAATCGAATTCCATGGAACTGGACTTATGAATGATTCTAAATTGCCAGGTGGTTGTGGGGAACAGACCCAGTCCTCTGTTGAATCAAGTTCTCTTAACAGCAGAGCCTTCTGTCTAGCCCCTCAGTGGGTTTCTTAATTATTTGTTATTGAAACCAGTGAGTAAAGAGAAAAAAACACAGTGCTTAATAGCTGGAAATATATTTGGTTTTATAATTCTCAAATGGTAAACAAAATAAAAATCAGGTTATTAGGTAGTTAATGTCTCAACTTCCCTCTACCAATTTCACACAGGAAGTCTCTCTTTTTCAGAGACTACTGTTAAAAGTGCTTATTTCAATGGTTCCAGTAAATGCAGAAGGGTAAATGAAAATGCGTTACTATACCGTGAATCCTCCATCTAACTCACAAATAGCTGATCACAAATATTGATCAGCTATTAACTGGAAGCTTCAGTGTTAGCTCACATAGTCATGCATATCAACAAAACACCCCAAATTTCACCCCAAACAAGTTATTTCAGTCCTATGCTTATATTTAATAATAAAGCCCTATGATATAATTGGAAAATCAATGTAAACTTTAAGAATTTAGCATAACCCCTATGTTTTAGTCTCTTTGGCACAAGAAGGTATTCTGCGTGCTATAAGAAAAGCAACCTGGGCACTAACCCAGTTTAAAAAAAATACTTGAACTACAGTCTGTCCTGCTTACAAGATGTGCTGGGACAATGGAGGCACAGAACTTGTAGGAATAGTCAATTTACGTCTGCTTTAACTTGTGGCCCATGCAACAAGAGTCAGGTCATGCCTGACATTGCCAGAATGATGGGTAGCTGTGCTCATGCAAATATTGCTTTGGTGAACATCCTTGTATATGTACTGTATATAATAATGTTTTTCTAAGGTGTTATTGTTTCTGGGTTGTAGATATCACATATGTGACTTTAGTCCAATGTTCTACATACTATAGAGTTTGATTTATAAACTTCATACTCCAATGACTTGCTTTTATGAAATTTTCTCTCAGAAACATAAAGGTTGAATCAGATACAAAATAGAAAAAAAGTATGTAAGAAAACTATGGTCAAAAGTCCAAGTTATTTATCCAGGGAGAGTGATAGCATTGTAATAAGAATGAAAATTAAATGTTTTTGAAAACATGGAAGTAAGAAATCACGGAAGTGAAGTACAGGATACTGTAAGTAGGAGCCAATGGAGAAAGAAGAGAGAGATATCTGTAACTCACAGATTGGCGATCTAAAGAGCCTGAGGTCATCACTATTAACCACTGATAATAACAACAGGGAAGAAGCCAAGAAAAGACTAGGTCTTCTTTATATCATCCACTTAAATAGTAAATGTATATTAAAATTTCAGGAAACCCTTTTTTTTTCTTTTGTGATTTAGGATTCCTCTTTTTAAATTTTTTATTGGTTATTTTATTTAGCTACATTTCAAATGTTATCCCCTTCCCAATTTCCCTTTGGAAAATCCCTATCCTACTCCCCTTTCTCCTGCTTCTATGAGGGTAACCTATTCACCCACCCTCTCACCCCTACCTCACTGTCCTAGAATTTCCCTATACTGGGGCATTAAGCCTTCAAAGGGACAAGGGCCTCCCCTCTCACTGATGCCAGATAAGGCCATCATCTGCCACATATGCAGCTGGAGCCATGGGTCCCTCCATGTGTACTCTTTGGTTGGTGGTTCTTGGAGCTCTGAGGGATCTGGTTGGTTGATTTTCGTGTCCTTCCTATGCAAATGTACCATGAGCTTTTAAAGATATGGAGTTTACAAAGGAATTCATAGTTGTGTTGGAAGTAATAGGATTGAGCATTCCTCTCACTAAGAATACTGACAAATAAGTAGTTATGGTAGCATACATGGGTAAACATTTACTTTATTTTAAAAACAAAACTAACATCAGCTTGGTGTGCAAAGACAAGAAAAGAATGCAGAATTAGTCAACACAGTAGCTTTCTGAGTGTCTTCATTGTCAAAATTCCCTTTAAAATCCATTTTCATCCCAGCAGTCAGAAAGAGGTATTTTTAAAAAAGATAAATCAGGTTATATTTTTCTCTGCTTGAAACCTTCCAATGTCAACTTATTGTCAAAAAACTGCGACAAGGTAAAAATTTTCCTCAGTCTGTGAATCTCAGTGTGATCTGAACCCCAGTGACAACCTCATCGACATAGATCTGCACTTTGTGCTTTTAATGTGAGTCTAACCAGGACACGTTTCCTCTGGCTAGCTAAGTCTCCTAACCATTGTACTACTTCTGTGTCTGACTAGAACACTCTCCCTCTTACCTAGACATTTCTTCAGTTCTGATTCCTTTTCATTTGAGTAACTCAACACAGTCTTGCCCTTACTTCATTTGCTTGTCCTATGTGACAATATATAAATCCTTAGGCTTACACTTTTTTCTTATAGCATTAACTTCTATCTACTTTATAATTAATGACTTATTTGTCACTGGCATCCTTTGGCTAGAACCAAACCCCATAATAACCATTCAACTGGTGAACCTCAATTTGCTACTAGTACTAGACAGGATACTAGTTACATGGACTGAGTCTAGCAGGCAGCTTTAACCTTCAAATTCAAATGCTATAAAATCAGAAATATGTTGAGAACTAATATGTCATAAGTTAAAAGTGCACACTATAAACTTTATTTCTGAAAAAAATAAGAAAATATACATAAGATTATGTTCAATCTATACATATAAGATGTGCATTAAGTGAAAATTATTTTGAGGTTTTTGATGTTTAGACTTGGGTCCTATCCAAGATAATGTTGTTATGCTTATGTAAATATTTCTCCTGACCCACAACTCTGAACATGTTTGATCTCAAGCATTTCATAGAAGTGATACTTAACCTACATAAATGAATCACACTGATGTAGTAATCATGGCTGTTTTAAGATTTCATGTATTCCACCAGGAAGTTTCACAACTCTACCTTCAAATGCATGCAAAATTCAATTCCCAAACCTCAGATCTCTGGTCCAAACACTCATGCTCTCACATGCATAGCTTCAACAGCTGTCCAGCTATGGTCCTTGAACCTATCTTTTGGGTATACATGTTATTCTACATAAAGTATCTATAGCCATTTTAATCATGCTATGATGACCCTTGATTTAAATTTCTGCAATGAGCAACACCTCAGTCAGAAAGACTCCAAAGATCTTACTTCCTGTATAAGATTATACAATTGGCTATCTTATCATCTCTCTTGTTAAATCTCAGCTTCCCACTACCCACTCATCACACTTGAAAGAAACTGGGAAACCCTGCTCATCAAATGCTGGGCTTACAGTCATGCAAAATAGCTGTGTTCTAGAAAGTTTCTTTATAACATCATTCCTCCTTAGAATAGGGAACAAAATACCCATGAAAGGAGTTATAGAGACAAAGTTTGGAGCTAAGATGAAAGGATGGACTATCCAGAGAGTACCCCACCTGGGGATCCATCCCATAATCAGCCACCAAACCCAGACACTATTGCATATTCCAGAAAGATTTTGCTGAAGGGACCCTGTTATAGCTGTCTCGTATGAGGTTATGCCAGTGCCTGGCAAATACAGAAGTGGATGCTCACAGTCATCTATAAGATGGATCAAAGGACCCCCAATGGAGAAGCTAGAGAAAGCACCCAAGGAACTGAAGGGGTCTGCAACCCTATAGGTGGAACAACAATATGAACTAACGAGTACCCCCAGAGCTTGTATCTCTAGCTGCATATGTGGCAGAAGATGGCCTAGCCGGCCATCACTGGGAAGAGAGGCTCCTTGATATTGCAAACTGTATATGCCCCAGTACAGGGGAATACCAGGGCCAAGAAGTGGGAGTGGGTAGGTAGGGGAGCAGGGCGGGGGGAGGGTATAGGGAACATTCAGGATAGCAGTTGAAATGTATATGAAGAAAATATCTAATAATAAATAAATAAATAAATAAATAAGGAAATATGATTAATAATGCTATGGTATCTACTTAAAATTTTTGCTAAGAAGGTATGTTATATGTTATAGCTTTAGCTCTCAAATTAGAACATTTATAAATATAATAAAATATATACATGTGTATATATGCATATACATGTTGAAGCAAAAACATTACCATTAAGCAATATTCCAGCTACTTCTTAAAAATTATTTTTAAGCCATTTGACCTATAACCAGTAACTAAAAATTACAGAACTGTTTGTTTAGAACCTACTCTCTCTGCTACTAATACACTCATGTTTTAGCTTCTTTCTTAATTTAGAACTAGAACACCAGAATTATTTTCTAAAAAATTTGGTTTTGTGAAGTAAAGATTTGATTGGCTGCTTCTCTCACGGGGCAAATCTCCAGTCTATAACTTTCATATGCTTTGGGTCAGTAGCGATTTTAGGTTTGCCTTCACCATGTTATACAAGTTTCTGATCACTTTTCTGCCCAAAGCAACCCTACAATATCTTCTGAATCAAAGAAAATACTCCAATTATCTATTTTCAATAATAAGGAATATACTACATTTCAGATTTTATTAGAACTACATTTTATATATGGAGGCAATGCATTACTCTGTTGGCTTAGATGAGAATGGCTCCCAAATCTGAAATATTTGCATGCATGGTGTGGACTTTTTTAGCAGCTAAGTCAGTGGGAGTGAGTTTTTAGGTTTTAAAAACCCATGCTATTTCCTACTAGACCTCTCTGGGTCTCTGTGTTGGCATATCTGTGTCTGTCTCTTTCTCTCTGTCTCCTTTTCGTTTGTGTTTGTTGTCCAAATATACAAGCTCTCAGCTACTGCTCCAGCATCATGTTTGCCTACCTGTTGACACGTTCTCGGCCATGATGGCCATGAACTCAACCTGTGAAACTCTTACTAGTCTCCTAGAAACTCTTTTTTTCTCTAAGTTGACTTGGTCATGGTATCTTAGAGAAATTGGAAAGTTCCGAAAATTCTTCAATACATGTTAATAAACTACATTCAATTAAGGTGAGGAAGTGAATCTTCTGAAAACACATTTGTTGATCTGCTGCACCCACCCGTGAGTTAGAGCTTAAGGCAGCCCCTTCATCTTCTTTGACATGGTATGGCATATTCTGACACATGTGCTCTAGGACCGACATTGACTTTAGTGAGTAAGAGCAACTTTTTTCATTCAGAGAGTGGCAACACACACTAAAATAGTCCATTAGCACGTTGGTTTTCTGGGTTGCTTCAGGCGTTCTTAACAAAGAACACTTGTAATCCTTGCTTGCTTGTCATGTCTATGCATACCTACTCAGCAAGCCAAAATAGGGTTTGGAAAGAACCCCAGAATCAAACTTCAGTTTTATCAACTGAAAGCAGGTAGTTACAAGTATCAGTTTTCAAATATACTTTTATAGATCACAGGGATCTCAGGGAATGAAAAGCTACATAGAATTCACATCAAATTCCCATGCGAACTCGATCTGTGGTTGGGAATTGTCAATAATACAGTCTCTAGCACAATAATAAATAATGCTGATGTAATTTCATACAAGTCATCATTTTCGATGACTGGATATTTATCCAGAAATCCCCATGGTGACAAAGTTTTAACTGACTGACTGATACAAATCTCACTAAACAAAGTATAATTGTAGACAAAACAAAGCACACTTCCAAAATAGGTTTATTCAGGCAAAAAAGGGAAGGAGGGAGGGAGGGAGGGAGGCAGGGAGGCAGGGAGGCAGGCAGGCAGGCAGGCAGGCAGGCAGGCAGGAAGGCAGGAAGGCAGGAAGGCAGGAAGGCAGGAAGGCAGGAAGGCAGGAAGGCAGGAAGGCAGGAAGGCAGGAAGGCAGAAGGGCAGGAAGGCAGGAAGGCAGAAGGAAGGAAGGAAGGAAGGAAGGAAGGAAGGAAGGAAGGAAGGAAGGAAGGAAGGAGAATCAAATGAAAGATCCACATTTGTGAGCTGTGCTTGCTTTATTCACTCTCTTGTATTTTGATGCCTGATTTCTCTAATTTACCGGTGGTGTGCTGATTTGGCTCAACTGTCTGACAAGCCAGCCCCAGGGTTCCTCTGGACTCTGCCTCGGCAATGTTAGGATAATAGTTACACACCACTATACCCAGAATACCCAGATTCTTTTTTGGCATCAATTCTAGAGATGGAACTCGGGTTCCCAGGGTTTCTCAGCAAACACCAACAGCCTCCATAATTCTTTATTATGTATCAGATATGTGATCTGGAGAATTTATTTGAATCCCCTAAACCTAAGTTTGATCATCCTTAGAATGGGAGAGTGCAAACTATGACTAGAAATAATGCCAAAGATATTTAAACTATATAGCTTCTACTTGTGCACTCCACATCCATTATGTAAATAATAGACAAATTTCCAGTCTCATATATACTGTGACTTTTGGTATTTTACAAAGTATTACTGTTTTTTATTTCTGTTTAATATATGCACCAAGTGAAACTAATACTTAAAATGAAAATTAAACTACACGTGAAACAAGGATACTAGGACTGAACCCACTCTATAATTTCTGAGGCCAGTATAGGTTGTCCAGGTTTTCAGAATAAACTCAGATTGTGCCAGACCAAACACTGCTTTGATGACTGAGAAACAGAGACTAGATAGGCCAGGGATCTAGGGTAAGACAAAACTCTATTTGATTAAAAAAGAAAAAGTATCAATAAGTGACTACAAATGCTATTCTCTCCTATGCTCATAGATTGGTGCCTTTATCCAGTCATCATCAGGGAGGCCTCCTCTACCAGCAGATAGGAACAGAGGCAGAGACCTACAGCTAGACATTACATGGAGAGAGTGTGTAAATGGGAGATCTCCATCAGATCCCTCCCTTCAGAGCTTGCAGAACCCAGAAGAAGAAGTGATGGAGGGATTTGGGGAGCCAGAGGGAATGAAGGTCACTAAGAGATTAAGACCCTTTGAATCAACAAAGTAAGGTGCATATGAACTCCCCGAACCTGAAGTAGCAAGCATAGGGCCTTCACAGATCTGCACCAGGTCAACTGACTGTACAGCACATCTTGGGCTTGATGTTTTTTTGGGACTCTTGACTCTTAAGCCTGCTCTTGAGACTCTTTCCCTCCTGTTAGGTTCCCATGTCCAATGTTGAGATGGTTGTTTTCGCTTCACCTGGCTATATTTTAATATGCCAGGTTTGATTGTTATCTCTTTGAGGCTTGTTCTTTTCTAATGAGAGACAAAGCAAGTGGATCTGTAGGGAAGAGGGGATGCAGAGGATCTTGGAGGAGTAGAGAGTGAGGGAATACTAATTTGGATATATTATATGAGAAGATAATCTATGCCCAATAAAAGGAAAAGTAATAAAAAAAATAGTACATGCAAACATTTTGTATAATACTGTCTTTACTAATTACTCAAACAATTTCAATTAGTTTTAATAAAATATATTACAGAGAAGCAAGTCTACTTTCCTTAGATCATAAATGGTTTTAAAGCCAGGAAAGAAAAACAGACTTCTCCCCTTTAAATATCTTTCACTAAAAATATTTACTACTATTGTAAACAACTTGAAGAAACTGGTTTAGCTACAAAACCAAAGGAGTAGATATTTACTGTCCAGTCACACATATATATATAGGGGCAACACTTATGTAAAGGTTATGACTGTATAGGCATAAATAAATACAGTGTAGGTTGAGCTAACTGATGGGTATTTGGATGCTGGCAGGAATTTGAATTTACTGGCCCTTCATTCCTAACTTTACTTAGTTTCTATGAGAAGTCAATTAGGGTCCTCTTATATTTTGGGAATACTGAATCAATGTGGTAAACACATAAAACCAAGGAAGAGTGCTGGCTTCTTAGCAGTATTAAAATATAAATGAGAATGTGTGTACACATACTCTCTAACTTCAGTTCTAAATGGAAACATCCAATTTGAATGGGCTTCTTAAAGTTCTAATGCTTTGTGATCAGAGTATTGACAGGCAAACACAATTTGTTTTCCCTTTCTTCCATTCCTCTATCCTTTCTAATGTATTTTCCTTCCTTAAAACAAGCCAGAGAATTCCTGTATAATAAGGGCAAGACAATTCAGAGTGTGCAAGTATACTTGCTAGTGCCAGTTTACAGGGTACAAGAGCTGCTTAGGACTCCAAGCACTGCCAACTGGGCTCAGTAATAGGACTAACAAGGCTCTTCACTGACACAGCAAGTAAAAATTAAAATCAGAGGAGCAATCGTGTTTGATATGGGGAGCCACTAAAGGAAGCCAGAAGAGACACTGCTAGGCTAGAAGCACCTGCTGAATTTCCAGCGTGTTACAACCTCAAACAGGGCAAAAAAGAAAGGCTGGAAAAGAGAATTGCAACACAATGCTTGGGGCAAGCACGGCATGAATAAAACTTTCAGTGGCTGCTTGGTTAGCAACTGATGGATGCAAAAATGTTCATTAAGAGGAAGATAAAATTGGATGATCCCAGTGTTGTTTTCTCCTTGCATACATGGCATTTGCTTTTAGATGTATTTCTCTTTATATTCTATTAATAGGTTTACATGGGAACAAAGCAGGCTGCCTCATAGGATTCACAAATTGTACTAAGTCATTCCCAAACACCCCGGGTTTGATAACATTGAAACCCCCCCTTCACCACAGTCCTTTGGTTCCAGTGAAATTTTACACAGGGGATAGATAGGTCTGTGCTATTTACTCTCACTTGGCTCATTCCTAGGCACCAAGCACCACTTCTCAGGTGCCATCTTTCATGCTTTCAGGCTGCTGACTCTCTTTTGCACCTTTCAAGAAGAACAGCTGGGATGCAGTCTCCAGATGTCTCCTGCCGCCTGAACCGCAGGATGGAGTTTATCAGAATCATGATTCATGAGCTGTGAGTCAGGAAAGAAATGTCTTTCTATTTTGATTCTACTCCCCCCCCCTCTTTTTTTTTTTAAACAAAAAATTTCTCACTGTTTACTTAGGAAAAATCCCTTCCAACTCCATATGAAGTGTCATGCTGAGCCCTGAAGGTGTTTTCCAAAGACAGAAATATATTGTTTTCTCATTTGCTATCTACTGTTTTAGACTTCAGTCCATGTTTAACAGAATGCTCTCCATTGTCATTCCCATGGAAGCCTGTGATATCATGGAACTCCTATGGACTCTTGGAGAAGTAGGACTTGGTATAAAAAATATACCTTGCCTTATATAAGTGATAGAAGATCTGTGATTGGCAGGGCTAGCTGGTCCCCATGAAGTTTGGTCAGAATATCTTTGTCCTGGATTTGCTTCCCATAAAGAAGCCCAGGATATTTGTTCAGTAACACACCTTGAAAGCCCACAAAGAAAATAAGGCCTTTAAATCTCAACAGCCTAGATTTAAACCACTTTCACTGTAGCACAGTGACTGGAGCTGGTGACAGAACTTCCTTTAAACAAGGGTAACCGAAAAGTAGGCACAAAAATAAAAATCCACTTCCCATTGTTGATGTAGAGATTAAAGGGCATGTAGAAAAATGTGTGTGATGTTTTGAATATGATTTCCCATGGGAAGTGGCATTATTTTCAAGTATGGCCTTATTGGAGGAGTTATAGTCTTATTAACAGAAGTATATCACTGTGGAGGTGGATTTTGTGGTCTTTCTGGTCTTGCAAGTGTGATCTAGACTCTTCTCCTGGCTGCTGGCAGAAGACAGTCTCCTCATGGCTGCCTTTAGATCAAGATATAGAACTCTTAGCTCCTCCAGCACCATGTCTGATTTGGCTGTTTGCTGAGAATTTTTAACAGCACTTGACCAATACAGATGCAGATACTCACAGTCAACCATTGGACTGAGCCTGAAGACCCCAGCAGAAAAGCTAGGGGAAGGATGGAGGGAGCTAAAGAGGATTATGACCCCATAGGAAGAACAATATCAATTAACTGGACCACCCAGAGCTCCTAGAGACTAAACCACCAACCAAAGAGTACACATGGAGGGAGCCAGGATTCCAGATACATATGTAGCAGAGGATGGCCTTATCTGACATCAATGGAAGGGGAGGAAGGCTTGATGCCCCCGTGTAGGGGGATGCTAGAGGGGTGGTGTGGGAGAGAGTGAATGGGTGGAGGAGCACCCTCATAGAGGTGAAGGGGAGGGTAGAGCATGGAAGTCATGGGGGATAACCAGGTAGGGGAATATCATTTGAAATGTAAACGGATAAAATGATTAATAAAAAAATCAACAAGAAATGAAAAAGAGATCCCTTAGTCTTGGTGTTAATTCACAAAAATAAAACCCTAAGACAGTACTTGTACATGTGCCTATATATAGATATATAAAGTTATGTGGCTCAATTTCTAGTTACAGCCAGAGGAGGCAGTCTACAAACAATTGACACTGCTATCTCTAAGCTTCGAATTACTACTGATGACATAGCATCTTCACCTAAATGACAATACAGAATCTTTAGAAGAACAACTGTTTTCTGTATAGGCTAACATTAGAAAAACATGCTCAATGCATGCACTATTGTTTGTACAATAAACTCATTAAGATGTAAACTGATGTCTATATAAATTAAATTTATTTCAGTAAGTGTCTTGCTCTTTCTTCACTCCAAGGATATAGGCATAGCAAGATTATTACGAAGTTTATTTTTAAGGTTAAAGCCATTGAAGCCAGAAGTATTGCAGTCACACTTTGCTCTTTATTATGACCTCATGTAGAGGCATGTGCAAAGGGCTATCTTTAATTCATAAAATTGAGACTTTGGGAGTGAAGTCATCCTTATAAATTCCTAGTCACCTAATTTGTTTTACCTAATATTATTAAATCAATTAATTAAATAAGTTAATTAAACATTAAATAATTATGTTCTTAAACTATTAAATTTTACCCCGTATTCTTAAATGACAGCTTGATTGGTTTTACTGTGTCTTGGTGTAATGCCGCCCACATATGACAGATGATGATAAATAAATCCCAAAGTAATTATAGTGATTCTCCCACTAAAAGGTGAGCCTGTTAAAAGGTGACCAACTTTGAAAACATGTAGTTCCTGTCTGCTTCGGGATCAGGTTAACCTACTGTTCTAATTTAAAGGATAAGAAGTGTGAAAATAACATTGGCTACTCACTCTGGGTAAGCTGAGTGTGTGGCATAGCCAGGATGGAGCCATTCCTGTGCTCACTGGGTAGGGGCTGTACTCAAGCTTACCCTCCGCTATATGACCAGGGCCTCCACCTCTATCGCAGTTATACTATAACATTCTACCAGGTATGAAGATCTCCAGAAGCTGGGTTACCGCATTCCAGGATTTCTTCAAATAGTATGCTTTAGGCTAAATATTTTAATTCACTAACATGACAGTTAATGCTAGTGTATATGGGGTGGGGACTTTAACATAGACACATATCTATGTTGCAGGCCGAAGGCAGGCTGACTTGCTACATCCTTAGGTAAGATGGAAGATCATGAGACCTCCACATATTTCTTTTTGGTAACAACTAACATACGCAATTTTCTTAGTTAATTTTCTAGTCTAGGATGTATAATATCAAAGAATGTGTCCTTATGCCTAGGGAACAGCTGTAGAACCTGATGGGGTCTAACTGGTTTGATGAGTAAGAAGAAGATATTTTTGGCACGACGTGTGTGTGTGTGTGTGTGTGTGTGTGTGTGTGTGTGTGTGTGTGTGTGTGTGTGTGTGTATTACATTATTGTTTGGACACATGAGTGCATATATGCAAGTGAAGGGTCAAAGTCAACAATAGGTGTTTTTACTATCAAACTCTACTTTATCTATCTCTCTCTGAACCTGGAAATATCAATACTGGTTCTGGTCTAGTCTAGCAAGCCTGATCATCTCAGGGACCTTCTGTCTTTGTCACCTAAGTGCTAAGATTACCTGTGGCTAGAATACCTGCCTGACTTTCTTGTAGGTGATGGGTATTCAAATCCTGACATTCACAATTCTGTAATTTTTTTTTGTTGTAAACTAAGCCATCTCCCCACGTGAATGGTGTTATCTTTAAGGTCCATAGAATAACTGTTTGGCAAAAATTATTTATTTACATTGGATATAACAGAAATACATATGGAAAATATTTAGTAGATTGTATATTATTTGCCAGTATTTTGAAGGAGGTAACAAAGATCCATTAAGGCAACCAAAGACTATGTTGTTATCCAAAGATGGAAGAATCTAACTAATATACAATCAGTTACAACCAAGGTTCTTTGCTTTACTTGGCTAAAGGGTGACCATATGTGTAGTTTAAAGGGGAAAACTGACCATTGTGATAAAATAAACAACTTTTATACAAAGACTTTGCCCTCACCATAACTCAAATGTTCATACTAACAAGATTGGCATCCTATGTAAAATCTGGCTTTGAAAATGAAGAATAAAAGTTATAGAAGTGTGAACATATTCACATATACAATACAGAGGTATACAACAATCACTCACTGCTGACTTTTAAGATAGAATTCTGAGATCCATTTTATATTCTGGATACAGATTCCACAGGGAAATTATCTTCTACCAGAACATGTATGTACATAAAAGAATGAATTTTAATTTTCAAGTAACAAGTAGAAATTTTTATTATACTGTATGCAAAGAATTGGCTTAAACATTATTAATTGTAATGTTTCAAATTGTCAAAAGAAAACAATTTCTCAGGAATGGTGCTTAGAATTACTCTAAGAAAATACAGCTCTCCAGTAAAATGATAGACCAAGAGGCAGAAACCATGGAAGTAGAGTGATGCATTATGTTTTCAAAATCAGCTTTTGCCTGTAAATTGATTTTAAACATATGCCAACAGGGTGGCAGGGAGTCCAATTTACATGCCATTCCCAAGCAAATCAAGGTCCTCAAGGCACTATACTTTTGAAATATACAAATTGTGAGACTGTTTGAAAACTCCTATTTTTGTAAAACTAATGGAAATTTTTTCCAGGGCCGTGATACTTACTGAAATATATGATTCTATGCAAATATACGTCTAGCTATTTGAAACTTCCTGCAACATCACTGGAAATAAACTACATATGAGTACTTCAGTCAGTGGCAGAAATATTGAAATACATTTTATTTCTTTTTCTCTTTCTGACTAATTCTTTATCAGGTGTTGTTATACATACAGCAAACCTGGTATTCAATTAGATAGTCTCTAAATTATTTTCAAAATGTCTAGGTATGGATTCTGAAAGTAGCATTTTTTGTGGGACCTAAATCTGCAAATATAAAAGAGGTTATATTGTTTTCTACCCTAAACACCCAATCTACACATTATTATAAAAGAAAACCTTGCTATCTCATAGACCTAAAATTCATCAATTGTTAGCTTAATAATTTCAGCAGCATCAACCCCAAATTTCCATTCTTCCATTATTCATAAGTAGTGTGGCAATCTTATAGATTTTTTTTAACTATTAAACTGAGATAATCTCAAAGGACCCATCTGGGTTTGAAACATCGGTTGAGGTAGAGCATTAGGTAGAGACCTTGTCAAAAAGTACATGCAAACCGATTGATAGTTATACTACACCTGGATACTTATATGCATGATACTTATATGTATTTTCCCACCATGTCATTTGCTGACTGGTCAACAACCATTAAAACATGAATGTGAAATCAACGGAATTAGTTATTTATATTGGGTTTGTATTTAATGAGATACTTCCAAACACTGAGGAAATGTATAGAACAAGCATATGTTCTTGTCTACTCATGTATGTTAAAACTGGAGAGGTAAATACATAAGATGGATTTAAAGAATAGTGACTGGGTACTATATATAGTATGATTAAATTTGTGCTGGCTAAAAAAACCAAATTTTCTTAAATCAGACTTCCTGTGTTGACAGTTTCTTTCCTTTAATATTTAATCACTAGAGTCCAATTCCTCAATAAAATAAAGACAAAACAAATATGGATAAAGACATAGTTTGCTGCATACTAGATGTATTTTCTAACATCTGGGTGAGAATTTCTAAGGTTTTGAACATCTCTGAAATTTCTTTGGTTTAGAAGATTGTTATAGTAATTCCCCCTGTCATTTAGTTTTAGCAAACTTAAAACAAATATTTTTTTACTTATAACACATACAGTTGTATTTTCCCATTTCTTTATTGGAATGTATATTAATAGTATAATGATAAATAAAACAAAAGTTACGAGAGCTTACACATGCTGCCTTATCTGTCAGAGTCATGTTACTCATCATGACAAGAAACCAGCACAGCAGAAAGGCAGGACCAGAATAATCCTTCTGTGCCTGCTTCTCAGTCTTGACTGAAATGAAGTTCAGATACCTGGCATTCGATACTCACTCTGTGTCATCTAATTGACATGATGGTCACAGTGAGATTTTGTTTTCCTGTGTTTATGCCAGAGAAATATAGACTTCATCTATTTGCCAAGGTTCAGAAGGCTGTTCTTCCTGAAGAGTCACTAATCTCAAAAGCCATCTTCCTTGTGCCTTGTCATAAAAAGCTTCCAGACACAGTTGACATAAAAGTACAATCATACTTCTCCTGGGAGCCCTTGCTACCTGATGATACAGTTAACTGTGCATGAACTAAAAACATTTTATTGAACACCTACAAGGTTCTGGGCAATATGGTCACAGAATTGTAGCACTGGTTCCTAAAGACACATCTTGTCTTGACTTGGGATTTTATGTAGATGGGAAGATGAGATGTACTTAACTGACATCACTGCAATTAGCCATTGTTAATTATAAGAAATACTGAGTTATTCTAACTAGTATTTTTGTGCCATTAAAATGTAGAAATTCTCTTGAAATTTTCCTTTTAAATTTGGAGATAAATTTCCATTTATTCAATTGTGTATACTTATGTATTATGTTTTTATATACATAATGTGAAATGCTTAAATCTAATGAATTGATGCATGTATTGCCTAACAGAATTACTTTTCTAGGAAAGAATACCTCTTGCCCATTTTGATAAATTTTACCAATTAAAAAAATGTGTCATTCAAGGGCTACTATAACCAACCTTGCTGAAAGAATGTTTTTCTGGGCTTCACCACTGCCTTTTGACAAGCATTGGAAAACGGATAACTAATGAGTATAATGTTAGGTAGGAGACAATAGGACCATTACTGATATGCTAATTTTCGATTGTGGTGTTTGAATCTTCCCTATTCCAGTGTTGAAGTTCATTTAGGAAAAAAAAAATCGCTGTACCATGCAAATAAGTAAGAATGCTATCACTTATGGCCTATTGGGAAATACCATTTGCTTTATTTTATAGTTTCAATTATATTTTAAAATACACAAGTTTGAAGAAAAACATTTAAAAATGTGTCATTATGTAGAATCTCAGGGTACAGTTTTAAAAGGTAAGATGTTTGGGAAATGTGCAACTTTTGATGATCAGGAAATATATTTTGTAATATGTGTTCATTACTTTGACTGTATAATGATTTCTGGGATGTTCAGAGTAAGAAAAGTTTTGAAATTCAGTACCATTACATTTTAAGGAAGAGATTGTGCATCTCTATACACAGCAGTGCATATATACAGACAAAACATGTACATAACATACAAAACCACAAAGGAGCATAGGAAAGAAGCAATACTAAGTACATGAGAAAATGTCAACTCATCTGTAGAAGATACTATAAGAGTACTATAACTTCCATCAGTACCTCTAAAAGCCATGAAAGGGTGGAACAGCATACTTTAAGCCCAGCTAAGATTTTTATAGTCAACAAAGCGATCTTTTAAATTTTACAGAGAAATTTGGACAAGATAAGCAAGCCAGCACTTCAGAAAACATTTAACAGAATATCATATTTAAACAAAGAAAAGGCAGTATTTTTTATGTGTGCACAGGAAAGAATAGATTTCATGAAACATATTAATAACTCATTGATAAGCAAGGAAAAAGAAATTCACCACAGCCAATGCAATAAGCCAACAGAAGCCAAATTCTAACAGGAACATTGGAAAATAAATAATAGTAATCTAACCAACAAGAAGAAATGAAATGATAGAAATGATTAAATTTTTCTCAATAAAAAACTGAGATGCAAAGAGATTCAACTTTCCATTTAAAAGATGCAGACTATTGCTGGAGAGATAATACAACTGGGCAAAGTGATTGCCTCCACTCTGCATACAATTTCTTGTACACAATACACTAAGCAAGGGGATATACAGCTACAAAGTCAATACTTGGGTGATAGAAGGTAATAAATTTAAGTTCTTCTTCAGCTTAATAGTGAGTCTCACAGTAGACACTATCCTATCTCAAACTACACACTCAGAGAGAAATACACACTACCATCACCACCACCAATCATCATCATCATCACACAAAAAGATACATACTAATAGATAAGATTAAAATAGTATTAAATAGTATAGTGTATTCAAGGATGTTACTAGCAAAGATGCCCATTAAATGAAAGCCATAGGGTAGAAGTCAACACACAAAGAAATGTGAAACAAAAATTGAACTAGAATGGCTATTCTTACATCTGATCATGTTTGACTTTAAACCACAACTATGCTAGCAGACAGAAAGTAGACATAAAACATAAAGAGGACTATTACAGAGAAATACCTTATAGCTATATGATGTATTTAAAGAGTTTTGAAACTGTTAATTTCATTTAAAACACACTAAAAGGATTAAAATTCAGAAAGGTCCTGAAAGAAGAGTAGTTATTTCCATATGTCACTTGCATTTTTTTTTACTGATGTATTTTTTTTAAATTTTTAATATTTTTATTACATATTTTCCTCAGTTACATTTCCAATGCTATCCCAAAAGTCCCCCATAGCGCCCCCCACTTCCCTACCCACCCATTCCCATTCTTTTGGCCCTGGCATTCCCCTATATTGGGGCATATAAAGTTTGCAAGTCCAATGGGCCTCTCTTTCCAGTGATAGCCGACTAGGCCATCTTTCGATACATATGCAGCTAGAGACAAGAGCTCCGGGGTTCTGGTTAGTACATCATGTTGTTCCAACAATAGGGTTGCAGATCCCTTTAGCTCCTTGGGTACTTTCTCTAGCTTCTCCATTGGGAGCCCTGTGATACATCCAATAGCTGACTGTGAACATCCACTCCTGTGTTTGCTAGGCCCCAGCATTGTCTCACAAGAGACAGCTATATTTGGGTCCTTTCAGCAAAATCTTGCTAGTGTATGCAATGGTGTCAGCGTTTAGAAGCTGCGTATGGGATGGATCCCTGGATACGGCAGTCTCTAAATGGTCCATCCTTTCATCACAGCTACGAACTTTGTCTCTGTAACTCCTTCCCTGGGTGTTTTGTTCCCAATTCTAAGAAGGTGCACAGTGTCCACACTTTGGTCTTCATTCTTCTTGAGTTTCATTTAGATAGGTCTTCCGATCTTTCTTTTTTTCCAAATTTTTATTAGGTATTTTCTTCATTTACACATCAAATGCTATCCCTAAAGTCCCCTATACCCTCCCCCCATCCTGTTCCCCTACCCACCCACTCACACTTCTTAGCCCTGGTGTTCCCCTGTACTGGAGCATATGAAGTTTGCAAGACCAAGGGGCCTCTCTTTCCAATGATGGCTGACTAGGCCATCTTCTGCTACATATGCAGCTATAATGGAACTGCAGAAAAAAAAAAAGCTAAATATAACATAGACTAGCTGGATTTAAAGAATAGTTACACATTTTATGTTCAAATACAGGATGTGTATTCTTTCTAGAAATCTGTGAAATACTGTCTATAGTCAATCACCTTATAGATCATGAATCAAATCTTAACAAATATAAAGAGTTTTGAATTAATTCCACATATTTTATCAGTTCATGTTGGAAAGAAGTTAATAGCAAGATAAGCAACTGAACACATATGAATATGTAGTGACTGAAGTACAATTTTATAAATAATGATTTTTAAAGAAAATACAGAGAAAGTGATAAAGGTCCTAGGCTTAAATGAAAACAGGTGCTGAACTTTTCTGGATCTATGTGTTACAGCTAACTTAGTTCTAAAAGCAAAGTTTACATCTGTAAGTTATCACCATTGGACTCTGCTAAGGAGAGATGCGCATAGAGAATGGAGTTAGCCCAAGTGTAAGAGATGCAGGTAGGCAGCAAAGCAAGAGGAAAAAGCCACAGATAATGGAATTTGTAATGCCGGGTTCTCATCATTTGGTCCAGTATTTCCTCACTAGAACCTCCTTCTTCCACTCTAAAAACATATTATGTGTCATCAGGTTATAAGTATGCAATGTTTTAAATTTTATAGGAACCTACAATTAAGAGATTTTCTTGTATCTCAGAAGAGATTAGAAGTTTTGAACAGTATTGAGGCTGGATCATGGCAAAGATTAATTACATGGTGATTAAAAGGACAACATACAGGCTTTATCAGTCAAAGGGCTGGTTCTCTGAAAACACAAATATGAAGGACAAAGCCAATGCAACTTTATATGCTCCAGTATAGGGGAATGCCAGGGCCAAAAAAATGGGAATGGGTGGGTAGGGAAGTGGGGGGGAGGGTATGCAGGACTTTTGGGATAGCATTGGAAATGTAATTGAGGAAAATATGTAATAAAAAATATTAAAAATTAAAAAAAGAAAAAAAATACACGCAAGCAATACCATCAGAGTGCTACACAATCTGTGAAAGAGACTAACTCCCATGCCCAAGTTTAGTCCCAGTTTGGCTCTGACTCAGAAGACAGCACGCCAATGTAGACTCATCAACCTTCTCCACACACTTCCTTAAAAAAAAAACTAAGGAAAAGAAAGAGAGAGGGGGGGTTGGGGGGAGGAAGGAAGGAAGGAAGGAAGGAAGGAAAGAAAGAAGGAAGGAAGGAAGAAAAGAAAGAGAGAAAGAAGATCCAATCAAAATCTGAGAATGAAAGGAAGCTGTTCAAAGAGATTCCATTGAAATCTACAGACTCTGATAGGTTGCTTCAATTTTCTTGTTTCTGTTGTGACTTGCTTTGTATCCAAGCTGTGGTCAATTTCCTTTCCAAAATTGAGTTCCATGAAGTTTTCAGGTTCCATGAGGTGCTGAGAAGAAGACATATACTTTTGCGCTTGAGTTAAATGTTCTGTAGATGTTAGGCCCATTTGATTCATAAAGTCTGTTAGTTCCACCATTTTTCTATTTAGTTTTTGTCTGGATGACCTGACCATTGGTGAGATTAGGGTGCTGAAGTCTTCTACTATTAGCCTGTGGGAATTCAAGAAGTGATTTTAGCTTCAGTAAATTAAAAAAAAAATATGTGGATGCCTTGCATTTTGTGCATAGATGTTTAGAATTGAGACATCATCTTGGTATATTATTCCTTTGATGAATATGAAGTGTTCCTCCCAATATTTTTAAAATTAATTTTAGTTGGAATTGCTATAGATTAGAATAACTACATCAGCTTGCTTTTTGGGTCTATTTGCCTGGAAGACCTTTTTTTTAAACCCCTTTACTCTGTGATAATGTCTATTATTGATGTTGAGGTATATTTCATGTATGAAACAGCAGGGTGGACTCTGTTTTTGCATCCATTCTGTTAGCCTGTGTCTTTCTATTGGGGAATTGAATCCAATTGAATCGATTTATATTGAGAGATATTAGTGACAATGATTGTTAATTTGTTTTATTTTGTTGTTGTTGTTAGTAGTTGTGTGTGTGCCTGTGTGTGTGTGTTTCCCTTATTTTTGTTTTACCAATTTGAAATTTGTGTGTGTGTGTGTGATATTTTATGGTGTAGTTAACCTTCTTGTGTTAGTTTTCTTTCTATTACTTTCTGTACCTTTGGGGCTTGGTAGGGATTCATACAGGAGGAATCAGGTATGGGGAGAATGAAGAGAGAGAGTACTGGTACAGACAACTAGAACCGGGGCATATTGGGAAAGGAATCTGCGAGGGTGTCCCTACTTAAGGCTCCTAGCAGTGGGAATACAGAGTCTGAACTAGCTACCTCCTAAAAGCAAGACTTCTAATAGAGATATTGGGACATTAACCCAGCCATAAAACCATTGACCTACAATTTGTCCTGTCTTCAAAATACAAGATGTACTGGTGTAAAGGTGGGGCAAAAAATTGTGGAGAGGCCAACCAAATGGCTGACCCAGCTTGAGACCCATAGCACAAGAGGAAGCCATCTTTGACATTGCCTGGAGGACCAGGACCCAGAAGCTGGATGGCCCAGAGACCTAGGATAAAGTCAAACAAGACTTGCTATAATAACCAAAAGTAAATATAATGATTCTTATTGATATTCTGCTATATTTATAGACTGGTACCTAGCCCAATTATAATCAGAGAGGCTTTGCCCAGCAACTTATGGAAACAGATACAGAGACTCATAGCCAAACATTGTTCATAGCTCAAAGAATTCAGTGGATGACAAGGAGGAAGGTTTATAGGAGCAAGAGGGTACAAAAACACAAGAAAAGCCACAGAGTCAACTAACCTTGGCAAATAGTGGCTCAGAGAGACTGAACTGCCAATCAGGGAGCCTGTATGAGTGCGACCTAGGCCCTCTGGATATATGTTATGGTCCTGTAGCTTGGTCTTCTTGTTAGACTCCTAATAGTGGGAGTAAGGGCTATCTCTGACTCTTTTGCCTGCTTTTGGCACTTCTTTCCTCTTACTGGGTTGCCTTAGCCAGCTTTTATATGAGTGGAGGGACTAGTCTTACTGCAAATTGACATGTTATATTTGATGGATATCCGTTGGAGGCCTGCTGTTTTCTGATGACAAATGGAGGAGTACATGTGACAAGAAAGGTAGGGGAAGAAGGACTAGGAGGAGAGATGGATTAGAAACTGTGGTCAGAATGTAATGCATGAAAGGAGAATAAATAAAAAAGTTATACATATATGGGATCATGAGGGTATATTTTCAAACATTATGTTTTATTTATTGGAAACTATAGAACAAAATCCTAAATATTATAACCTACCAAAATAAAATCAAGAAGATATAAAAAAAAGTAGCTTAAACAGAACCTTAGCAATCATGACAACCAGTGCTATGTGGGGGAGGGGGAATCAGGTTCACTGTTGGAGGGAGTGTTAACTTCCACTGCAGGAATCAGTAAGATGGTTTCTCAAGAAGCTGACACCTTTTGACTGCAGATTCCTGAGGGAATTCTCAATCAAAATTACCTGTTAAGCTGCTCACAATTTCTGACCTAAAATGTGTATACACAACTAAAAATGTTGTATTACTATATTATAGAGGAAAAATACAACTGATCTATTAGGAATGATAGCTAAATTCTTGTAAGGGTTCCATGATTCTGATATTTTATACAGATTTTATTCAATTCCAGAATTATTATAATAGCAGCTAATGGCCAAACACACAGACCAGTGAGTGGATTAGCAGCAGCTTTGTGAACAAAAAGACAGTTGAAGCGACATTAAAGTATCTGGCAAGGGAACACATAAATTGTGTGCTTGAGAGCCAATTGGGCTCCCAAAAATTTGGAGAATGGTGTGTGTGTGTTGAATTGCATACTACAACTGACAAATACTCAGCACTCTGTCAAAACATTGTGCACTCAACAGGCTTCTAGTCATAACAATGTTGCATGCCAGGCTATTACTGTTCCAGAATTCCAACTTCAAGCTTTACATCCAGCCTTTTGACGTTACCCATATGATATTCTGGGTGAGGATAGAACAAATATAAGATAGGCCACAGCTCAGAAATCTTTCCCATATCATGATATTTAATCTTGAATGCAATAGTCTTGTTACATTTCTTGGGCTCAAATTAAACTATACTATGTAGATTGTTAACTTTTATATGTTAACTTAAAAATATAAAAATAATACTAAGAGATAAAATCTGTTGCTATAGTCATAGAAAATTCTTTGGTCACATGAGACGTAAATGACACCTGAATGTGGTTTCCTAAAAGAATTTTATATAACACTTGGAGATAAAACAAACAACTGTCATTTACATAGATAAAAAGACAACAACATATGTTCATTGCAGTCAGTGTACATATGGGATCTTTCAGGTTGGGTCATTCCAATATCTAAAGCTTAGATAAGACCTACTCCAACATAAGTTTTTCAAAAAACTTTCAAAAATAAAAATAAAAGAAATACAACACTTGTGTGTGAGCTAAATTTTTGATAATATGTATGTGACGTATTGAACCATATTGACTCACTTAGGAATCAGTCAGTGACTCCTTAGTCATTTCTCTTTTGGGTTCTTCTGATTCAGCTAATAAAATGAGCTGCAGATGGCATCACAGTGTCTTCCAAAGCTTTGTCCTATATCACTGTCTTATTTTCATAGACCAATGTGTTGTCTGACAAGAAGTCAGGCTATAATAAATGTTATTATATACTTAGTTTATATATATACATAATATATATATATATGATATGTATATATATAAACTAAGTATATAATGATATATAGTTGAATATATTATGTATATATAATTACATATGTGTGTGTGTGTTTGTGTGTGTATATTTGTGTATATACATACACACATAGACAATTTAAATGGTGGTGCTTCTATATAACTAGGAGTAATTGTAGGAGAGGAGAAAGATGATTTTCGGAGGGCAGAATTTGAACCTCTATAGAGGAAATTATAGTTTCTATAAAGAAAGAAAGAAAATAAGTGGGGATGGAGGCGGCTAACAGGGAGGCGGGAAGTAATAAGGAGGAAGAAAGGAGAGGAGACATGAATAGGACTAATGATGTTTGAAAAATCTATAGGTAAATTTTATGAGGTTTAAAATATATAGACACATGTTTGTATACAATACAGAGAAATATAGTAAAAATAGAATCATGTCACATGGGTTATAATATTCCACCCAGGAATCATGGACTATTTTACAAATACCTTCAAGTTATTCAAGTTGTTGTTTGGCAGATACCAGGCATAGAAGTGTATGTGTGTGTTGAGGCAATTATCCAAAACAAGGTAAGCTACTAACATTGCACTGATTGCCTTTCAGAACAGAAAGATATGGCCGAAGACATCATAGACTTTAGACACAGAACGTGAGGAAAATAACCTGGGGTCTATTTCTCATAGTGTCAGGAACTATTCGCCAAGATGCCAAGGTAGGGAAATCAACAGGCTTACCCACTTATTAACTCTACAAAAACACAATGGATGGCTTGGCAAGATATCTCCAAAAATGTAATAGTGACACAATCTCAGGGCAGGGAGGACAGAAACCAACTATGGTATTATAGTAAAGGATTACTAAGTTTGTAAGAATGTATGCTTGGTATTATAAACCTAGTCAACTGTCACTGTCTGGAGAGATTACAGACCCTAGAGCAGAGTGCGATAGTACTATATTCCTAAAGTAATAGAGTAGTTATGCATATTCTAAGCACTTATACCCATAGGTGAGTGGGTATAAGGATCTCACCCATCATCAAATAAGGGCTTTTATTTTCCCCAGCATACAGAGATCATACAGAGATCCACAGCAGAGTAACTAGGAGTTGCACTGCTCCAATTCATATATTTATAATTCAACCCCTATGCCTAAGGCTTAAGGAGCATTGCAGAAAGGGAGAGAGGAAATTATAAGATCCAGTGATTCAGGATTTCTGCAGCAAGTGTGTCTTCTAGACATAACAAGGAAAGTGTTCCTATAAATGTCTCAATAATGTGTCTGCATTAACAAGGCCTACATAATGATCATGCCAGATGACATGTAATGGGGTGTTAAAAAATCCACAGGGCTCTCTCCCTTAATGAAGAACAGCAGGAAGACAATGGCTACTGTGTGAAGGAGAATCTGATTGTTCCAGGGACCAGAAACCCATATAGGTTATCCCATCCAAAATGGTCAGCTCTAAGCATATGTGCATACCATACCTATAACAAGATTCAGTAACTCGTGTGTGTATGTGTATGTAGTAGAGTTAATACAAGAGACTGAAGTAAAATAAATATGACAGAGAATTCACTATGAAAAGAGATAATCAAATTTTGGAGCATACTGGCTTAGAAACCTCAGTTTAGAGGATTCTACATTTGTAGGATCTGAAAATTTAAGTGTTAGAATTAATTTCTAGAAGTATTTGGTGCTCATAGATAGGACAGTGGTATCTTTGGGTATTTATCTCAATAATTTTCATGGAAACAGTAAAGATCAAAATTCCATACTGATTTATAATCAGTGAACAAAGCTTATATTTATGTAAAATTAATAAATTCACTGTAATTTTTACAGATTTACTGAATTTAAGATAAAGTTTAAATAATAAATCCATTTGTATGCAATGGTGGCACAAACCTTTAATTCCAGCACTCAGGAGGTAGAGAGGAAGGTGAATCTGAGTTTGAAGCCAGCCTGGTCTTCAAACAGAGTGAATTTCAGGGCAGCCCAGGCTACACAAAGAAACCCTATTTAAAAAAATAGCTAAAGAAATAAATACACTAACAATTATGAATATAATTGATAACCTTTCTTTCTTCTCCCATCATAAATGTAATTGAAGAGAGAATGTAATGAGAAAAGTACAGAAAATACAACATATCTAGAACATCAACTTCAGATTAGTAGTTTTATCTCAACTGGACACCACCTAGAGTCAAGAGATAGGAAACCCATCTGAGAAAATGTCTCTGTAAGATTAGGCTGTAGGCCATTCTATAGGGTATTTTCTCAATTAATGTTTGAAATGGAAGGTTCCAGCCCACTATATGTGGAGCCACTCCTAGGCAGGTAATCCTGAGTTCCTGAGCAAGCCATCGTGAGCAAGCATGTAAGCAGCATGCCTTTATAGCCTCTGCATTAGCTCTTGCTCCCAGAATTCTTCCCTATTTGAGTACCTACCCTGACTTTCTTCAGTGTTGAGCAGTGATGTGGAAGTGTAGGCCAAATAAACCCTTTCCTCCCAAGTTTCTTTGGTCATGGCATTTCATCTTAATCTAGGAACACTAAGACAATCTAGTTGTATAAACATTACATTACAACTCAAGTTTAAGTGGAAATAGTACAGCATGGAGAGAAATTCCTAGAGGATTTCCTATTGAAGAGAATCCTACTGAAGAAAGAAAGAGAAAACGGGGAGGGAGCGCTGCTATTCCCTGGACAATCTGTCTGTTTCCACTGGGCAATTTCTGTGTTGCCAAGATCACTTGTGTTCCAAATATAGTCATCTGTCATTTGTAAGTTGTAACTTTACAGCGGAATTCTCTAGAGAGGATCACATTAGTTTCTCACAAAAGCCATAAATGGTTGACCCTGACAAATATTGCTGCATTTTTAACATTTACCCTTTGCTCTGAGAAGATGAGAAATTTATTATGGATTTGCTTGCTTCTTTGAATTACCATGATTTCCGTAAGTGTGTGTGTGTGGGTGCAATATTCTTTTGTACAGATAAGAATGTGGTACAGTATTTCACATGCTCTCTCAAAGGAACACAGAAAAACAATACATATGAAAATCTTGCCACACATGAACATATTAGTCTGGTGAATTTTAAACAAATACATTAAAACTTTATTCATTTCATCTCAGAGGGAGGTACACAGTTGGAGTTCCAAGGTGTGTTTAAACACAATTTAATTAGCTTTCAATCTGTATTTTACAGCAAAATATACTTAGACTGAGAAAGCAGAGGGGTACAAGGAGGGATAAAGAACATAGCTGAGTAGATCGCAGGGAGTGATAATGAATATTGCAGCAGGGGGTGGAAAGAAAAACAAAGTAACAACTCACAGAGAAATAAAATCTGGGGAGCCAGGGGAGGAATGTCTCCCAGGAGGAAAGCAGAAACTCCCATGCTGTAGTTAGCTATGAACAACAAATAAAACAAGAGAAAGGGGTAACATCTACACAATATTTTTTCCTTTTCTTTTTTAGTTAATAAGCAGTGGATCACTACTGAGGAAGAAGCAGATGAGCAGCAAAGCAGAGCAGCCATTAAGTACAGGGAGGTTAAGTCTAAATTCAAGAGACCAAGGAAGGTTCTGTTGCTTTAGAAAGGCCATAGTAAACTGAGGCTGCTGATGTCCAAGATAAAGTTGGTCAAATATACCTGCTGTTAGTATTCATTGTCTTTGTGCAGAAATATTTAAGAAGGGCAACTTCTGGAAGGAAGTGTTTATTTGATTTCAGGGTGTAATACATAGTGGTAGAAAAGCTGTGGCAGTAAGTGGGGCTAGCAAGGGTGATGGTGATATATAGCACTGGATTTCAATGGACGTCAATGGATGCTGGTGCTCAGGTCACCACCAGCACCTGCTCCAGCACCAGCACCAGCACATCCTCTCTTCCTCCTCTTCTTCGTTTAGTTCTCCTCATACTCATCTTCCTCCTCCCCTTCTCCGTCTTCTTCCCCTCTTTTCTTCCTCTTCCCCTTCTCCCATCTTTCCTCCTTTCCTCCTCCTCCTCCTCTTCCTCCTCCTCAGCCTGAGCTTGTAGTGCATAGGATAGTGCTGCTCATGTTCAGAGTGTGTTTTCCTAATTCAGTTTACTCCCCGAAAACTCCACTACAAACAAAACCATAGGCTTGTCCCATAGGTGATTCTAAATTCAGATGAGTTGACAACAGACATTAGATATTACAGTGTATACTAGTACAGATAGCAAATTACTTAACATAATTGGCCATTCCATTTCTAATATAAGGATTAGACTAGTTGACAGAGTAGGATGGCTTTGAGCCCACTATAAATATATAATTCAATGAAAATGGCAAGCAGAGTATGAAGAGGACAATGATGGGTTTTAGCATTATTAAAAAATAACTTTATCTGTAATAATCATGTCAAATCATGCTTTGACATCATACCATGTAAAAACATGGGGAAAATAGCAATTCACAATTATACAACATTAAGTAAGTTATATTTTCCTCCTTTAATGAATTTCTTTCATTTCCATATTAGCAGATTATCCAACAGATGGTGAAAATCTAGAAAAAGAAGGCTTGTGTGCATCTTTGCATATATGGCTACAAAAGGTATATCAAACAGATTCATCATAAGAATAATACAGTTTCTGTGGACAGAGTTTCAACTCAAAGCCTCATATCTGATATATGTTCTATCATTGACCTTTGGCCCCCAGCCCTGGAAAATCATCAAGCAAGAGCAGCAGCCAATAGCTTTTGTCTTCTTTGTTCTTCCCTTTAAGGAAGAAAATTAGAGTGAAGAACGATTGTCCTACTCCTACAAGATCAAAACTAAACTCTATCAGTCTGACCTTCCTCCCAAGTTTTATACACAGTAAGACAGCTAGAAATGACCCTTTAATAAGGAATGCTGTTCTGGCCACCCTCTCATTTATTTTTGTTTTGTTTTTCCCTCAACCATTTAGTTTAAGATTCACTAAAGATAAAACAGGTGGACATATTTTAGTGGAAAAGACAAATATCATTTATGTATTTTAATCTATGTTCATTTTATATAAATATTTATTTGTTAAGTGATTTATGTGCTTAGAATAATCAATATAATTATATACTTGAACTAAAAATAGAAAACTGTATACAGTTTAACAATACTATATTTGGCACCTAATAAACTTTAAGATATATACATAGTATGTAATAAATTACTATATATTAGGCAATAAATATTTTACTAATTAATAATAGATATAAATAATTGTTTAGCTCTGATCATAGGTCATTGAATCATTAATATTTATAGTCTACTCAACTTCCCAAAGGTTCTGTTTTGAACAATTATACTAGAGGCAAGTTTGTAAGCCAGATTAATCTCAGCCCCAGGACTACTTACTATCTTACCTATTAAAGTTAAACCTAAGTAAAACTTTTTAACATAGTAACAATATGGGCCAGTAACAAGCACATTTCCAATAGTTTGGAGATTTCATTTAAATCTTGCCTAATATATGCTTTTAAAGCAAATTAGTTTATTTCACAACTTTATAAATCCTAAGAATATAAGTTAGTATACCTAATAGGTAGCAAATGCTTTGGAACGTATAGCCAGTGGATATATAAGTTGACAAATGAATGTGTTAGTATTTTCAAAGTCAACTGTTATAAATATGAGATAGTAAACCCCTCATAGATATCACAGTCACTATAGTAAAAGAAGAGAAATTACTCTTAGCTGAATTCTTTAAGACCATTGTATGAGAGTTACTCACCAAGACAATCCAATAGTTTGTCTAAAAAAAGTATGACACACACACACACACACACAAACACAGAGAGAGTTTAGATTTGTTGTACAGTAACAAGAAAGCCATCGTGAATTCCAAATCAGAAAAAAATTGGTGCTTTTATGAAAGTAAATTAGATATTCTCAATATTATTGTCTAAGTCTGATAGCATGTAAGGTTGAGGGAGTAAGTTTTTTTTTTCTTGTTGTGGGAAGATTATGACTATTTGAGCACAAAACTTTTGACAGTCTGTGAATCTCTAATGAAGAAGTATCACTCTGGGGTTGTGATGTCAGCCATTGGACAGATCTTCAAATGCCTTAGACACACAGAGTAAGGTTTGCTCCTGTGTCTCACGGTTCCCTTGACTTCTTTGACATTTGGTTGTACTCTAACAAGAGCAGAATGCTTTTCGGTTTTGCTCATGACTTTGAGGTACAATTGTGGGAACAAATTGATTGAAATAAGGGGGTTACTTGTATTTTACACTAAATAAGATTATATATGCATGGCAAACCAGGAGACACCCAACCAGAAAGCTGAGTGAGAGTCATGGAAGATATACTGGGTTGGTGAAATTTGGGTTCTGTTTATTTGCTCTTCATGGATTAGGCTTTGAAAATACCATGAAGCAATCTAGAAAGTAAGAGAGCTGGGATAGATCTGTGACTCTATGATTCTCTTCATCATATAATTGGCCTTGTGAGTGTCTGAGAGCAGAGACTGACAAGATAAACATCTTTTTTTCCCCCTCAGAACATTATTTGTTTATAACATGTAGATACCATATTGTATGTATATGAGTGTTTGGCCTGCATGAATGTATGTGAATCATTTATGTGCCTGGTGCCTGCAGAGGTCAAAAAAGGGCATCAGTGCCCTGACATGAGAGTCAAAAATGGTTGTGAGCTTCCCCCCCCTGAGTTCTGAAAATTGAACTATGTCCTTAGCAAGAGGAACAAGTGCTCTTCACTACTTAGCAACCTCTCCATCCACAGAACATTAATTTTGTTGATAAAAAGAAAGAAAATAAATGTCTCATTCATCTTCATTCTACACTGAAATCTGACTTCTCAAAACAAGAGTCAAGGAGGAAAGTAAACGTCTCTCGAATAGTGAACTCTCTAGGGTGCCATATGGAATTCTTCCCTGGGAATAAGAGAAGAGAGGCATCTCCAGGGAGAAAGAGGGCATGGTCAGGTGATTTTATAAATGGAAGGCAAGCAGAAACCTCATCTCTTTTCGATTAATTTTACTTGGGAAGCATGGCATCTTTTCCTGACACACTGCACTATTATAGCCCTTCAGTAGGCAAAATTAAAGTTTGTATTGAGTGTTATTGACCCAAAATACATTTCAAGAGAGTTGTTATCCACTCTTTAAATGGACTTTTATTAGCATTTATTAATTTCATAAAATAATGGATTTAATTATGGCATTTCTTACTTGTGTAGAATAGAATTTCATTATCGTTAATTCCATACTATGATAGTTTCCTCCCCTCTTCTACTGTTTCTGTCCAACATCACCAACCCTTCCATGTACTTTTTAAAAATGGTTTTAGAGCTTTATTGTAGAAAAGCAGAGAGAAAGAGACAACGTAAAAGAAAGGGAGGGGCCAGCCATGGCCATGTGGAGAGAAGGGGAAGGGAGGGAGAGAAGGAGAGCTAAAGATGAGAGTAAAAAATGTGAGAGATTAAGAGTTCCCTGTAATTTTATGGGTTATCTATATAATTTTCTTTTATCATTGTTGTTACACATATGTACAGATATGAAGATATAAATACAGTCCACTTAGTGCTGCTCATGTGTATAGTTTTTTAGCCCTGACCACCTGATAATGGATAACTAAACAGAGGACTCATCCCTAGGTAACATTGATTTTCCATCTCTCAGCAGTCATTAAATGACTCTTCATCTCGGGGTAGGGCTTTGTGAGATTTCCACTACCTGAAACACCATACAGAACAGAAGGCAATTTTATAGAGAAAGAGAATCAGAAAAAGATCATGAGTTCAGATTAATTTCAATGACAAATTTATTGATAATACAAACAATATTCAACTCAGTCTTTTGAGAGGCGTATTTAAGTCATGGTATTATAAAACTCTAACTACAATCTAATCTTTAATTATTCTTTTCATCATAAGAATATACTACATAGAGAGTATCTGTCCTTTAATCCTGTCCCAGTCCTGTTCTTGATAAACACAATCTTATTTTCTCTTTTGATTGACATGTCTGGGGTTCAAATAAATGATATATTATAATAAATAAGCCTTGGTTATGGCTCGGACCACTTAAAGTAATTTTTTTAAGGTTCATTCATGCTGTCACATATAATCACACTATTTTCCTTACATTTTATTGATAAATAATATTTTATTGTTTGGGTTACTATATCTTACTACTTTTTTTTTCTTTACCAAATGATCAACATCCGAGTTTATCCCACTTTATGAAACTTATTTCTTTAAACAATGAGTACTGGTTAATTTTTTTCCTCAATGCTATCTACATGCTGCTAAAAAAAGTCCCAATATTTATGATTTCATTCTTTTTACTGCATACAAATCAGGTAATCTTTACTTTACGAAGGTTCTCATGGAACTATGATTAAAACACCTCTCTCTCTCTCTCTCTCTTTCTCTCTCTCTCTCTCTCTCTCTCTCTCTCTCTCTCTCTCTCTCTCTCTCTCTCTCTCTCCATAGCTCTAGCTAAGATTCCTATCAATGGGGATTATGGAGCTTGAGATGGCCATCTCCAAGACTTTCAGTGGATGTACTGGGACTCCAACTCAGCCACAAAATCTTAAGCCCCCTTTTTTGTCCTGTCTACAAGATGTGCAGAGTTAAAAGAAGCAACAGGAATTGAGGGGATGGGCAAAAGATGACTGGCCTAGCTTGAGAGACTCATGCCATGAGAGAGAGCTCACCCTTTCAGACAAGAGCCTAACAAAATTTATCAGGTAGGCTTCAGCCAGCACTGACAGAAACAGATGCAGAGATCCACAGCTAAACATTAGGCAGAGCTTGGGGAAACCTGTGGAAGAGAGAGAGAGGAAGGACTGGAGGAGCCAGAGGGCTCAAGGACATCACAAGAAAAGCAACAGAATCATTAACCTGGCAATTTAAGGGCTCATAGAGACTGATCTGCAACCAGAGAGCATACATGGGATGTGCCTAGGTACTCTGCACATATGTAGCTGTTATGCTGCTGGGTCCTCATGTGGGACTCCTAACAGAAGGAAAAAGGGCTGCTGTCTGCCTGTGGATACCTTTCTTCTAATTGGATACCTTTCTGCCTTGTCTAGCCTTAATAGGAGATAATGCTCCTAGAATTACTGCAACTGGTTGGTTGCTATCCAAGGGAAGTCTCCACTCTTATGAGGAAAAAGAGTGAGAGGGTTTGGGGGAAAGGGGAGGTGAGAGAAAGGGACAGGAAGGGGAGGAGGGAGAAGAAGAAGCTGCAATCAGGATATAAGAAAATGAATAATGTAATTAATAATAAAATAATAAGAGCAATAAACAATCTCTATATACGCATGCATAGATATATTTTAGTCAATACCTTAGTATATTTACATATATGATTTCCTTATTTTCAAAAGATTCATTATTTTGTATTCATGTGCTTATGATGTACTTGTGAGAGTGTAAGCCATGTATGTATAAGTCCCCACAAAAGCCAGGGATGGATGTCATATTCCCTGGAGTTGGAGTTACAGACAATTATGAGGCATCTGACATGCATGCTGGGAACCAAACTTGCAGCCTCTGGAAGAGCAAGCAGTAGGTGTTCTTAACCACTGAGCCATCTCTCTAGGTATATAAAGTCTTTATCATCAAAGCCCATGTTGTTCATTGGAAATTCAAGACAAAGCAAGTCTTTACTTGTAAGTTTCCTAAGTTCCCACATTAAAGTAAAAGGAGAAATGAAAGAGGCAAAGCTTTATTTTACATAAACCAAAAGATCAATTCCAATACATGATCATATAAAAACCACTAATGAAGTGTTCTGCACTCAACAGCCTAAGAAGACAATGGACAGAGCATAGAGAAATGTACAAGTAGAGCCAGATACATTATATCTGTAAGCAGCAAAGTAGTTAAGATTGCTGCCACAGTCAGACACCTGGAACAGAAGAACAAAATCTGCCATCCTCAAAATGGATGTGGCCATGTGGCTTTTAGCAATTGCCTGTAAGTGTAAACATTCCATCCTCATAAGAGCAGGATCATAAGACTCAAGAAGCTAAGGAAACCTAGAAGATCAGGAAACAGAGAGCTACAACATTCGAAATTCCCCATGTACATGCTTATAAATGGAGTAATTGCCAGGATTGGGGAGCCTCTGGGCTACTGCCTTCATGCAGGACGCTCTAATAATGAAACTTTGGTGAACAGCCAACTTTTCCCAGAAACAGTTACCTTTAAGTACTTAAGTCACCCATGTCCCTATAAGTGATCTTTCTACCCTATTGTCTCAATGAGCTAGACCTGGGTGGAGTCATTTCTGGGGAGTGTTGGTGGTGCCTTACCTGGGATAGAAGACATTTGCTTTTATTAGCCACGAAATTATAACATAGAGGCCTTTGGGTTCTGACCTCCAACATTAAGAACAAGGGAACTAATTTTCTGATGTTTCAGACCCCACTGTTGGTGGCAATTCCTTAGGCCAGTTCTGAGGTGCTGATATGCATATTGGTGAATCAGTTTGTACAGGACACATTTCAAGACATAAGGAGTCTCAAGCATGGTGTGAAAGCTGAACTTAAAAAAAAAAAACAAAGAACTTCAGTGATGGTTTCTTTTATGACTGTTTTCAAACTGCTTTTGAAGTGAAAATATTTGAAATAAGTTTTAATTTGGATCTGAGGAGGTGAGCCCTCTCCCTCAGAGTCAATTATTTTCAAAACAAAATAATGTCATTGTCCTTAAGGGAAAGTATGCTTGATTACTCTGAGAAAATACGAAACAATCTGGCAATCCACTAGGGGTTTTGTAAACTATGAAAACTTATTTTATCTCCCAAAGTACAGAATTCATACCTAATAATACATATTATCATTTGCTAAAATGCTGTGCAATTGTACTCTACTTGCATGCTCAAGGGATACATCTAAATACTCTACAGCACATTTTCAATTTCCATTTAAAATTATATTTAGCAGAGGATGGCCTATTAGATCATCAATGGGAGGAGAGGCCCTTGGTCCTGTGAAAGTCCTATGCCCCAGTATAGGGGAATGCCAGGGCCAGGAAGCAGGAGTGGGTAGATTGGGGGGGCATAGGGGATTTTTCGAGGGGAAACTAGGAAAGGGGATAACATTTGAAATGTAAATATAGAAAATATCTAATAAAAATTAAAAAATAATATTTTCTATATTCCATCATAAAATTGATATCACAGGGCTATATTATTCCTACCAATATGTCAGAGACAATGAAGAAGGGTTTTCTGAAAGAGTAAGCAATATTGATAACCAGGGTACACTTCTGCGTAAGAATATCTTTCATTTCAGACTTTTAACTCTTTTGATGGAATTCCTGTCCTCTTGAAACCTAATTAATTTCTGAGAATCAATTGTAGAAATTATCACTTGTCGTACTAACCCTATAATACTTGCCCTGCATGCCTGGGTGGTAAGAGGGTGAATCTAAATGTTTCTTTGCCTACATGAAAATATGTGAGGACCACTGATGTTCTGCTCGTTCTGATAGTGTTGTTTCTCACACTTATAACGAGGGTGACCATAGAAGCAGCAGATTTCTGTACTCTATATGAAGGCAATTGCTGTTCTGAGTACTCCATGCTTCCACACTTACACATATATAAACAGAGACACACATGCACACAGACACACACATTACACACAAAACACATGGGCATACACATAATTACACACCTTAAGTATTTAGTATTCACAAACATTTACCATGTTGCCATTGTTTAAAGAAGGTGACATTCCATATTTTGAAACGCAGATGTGCTATAAATCCTGGTATACAAAAACTATAACTTCTAAAGAACAAGAAAAGTGTTCTCCAAGAAACTAATAGCTAGAGTCAGTAATCTCTCCATATAATCACCACCAGTACTAGCACATCATCATCATCATTATCACCATCACCAACACCACACACCATCAACATCATTAGTTTTGAGATGATAAGAAGTGTTTAATTTAGAACCATTCTACTTTCTTACAGTTTAGCAATGGAAGGTCATTGAACATATGCTGAATGAAGCAATGAATCATAAACTCACCCTAGCACTTTAATAAACTTGGACTATACCAGAGACAAAGTACATAACCGTGAGTCCAGTCCTCAGAAACATCAGAGGAAACCATTTTTTTGTTTGTTTGCTTGCTTTGCTCATTTTATAAATGAGAAAATAATGATATGAGTCATCATTGCCATCATCATCTTCATCTGACGTAGAGGATGGCATTCCTTGATAACATGGCCAAGAAGCATCAGATCCTTAGTAATGGCCAACTCAGTGCTCTTAAGTGTGAACTCAACCAAGTTTCTAGGGGGTTTTCTCTGCATGAAACTCAATATTCAGAATCAGAAATTGAAATGATGGGCCTGCATCTTGAATGAAGCAGCATCATTGGTTAACATATCAATAAGGAGATTGGTCAACTGATATTAACAGCATCCAGTGTTAATGTGCTCACTTGTCTCTTATTTTCTATCTTTAATTCATCTCACTCATCAGCATTCTATCACTCTCCCCTACATATGATAGGACATTGACACTCTTTGTAAATTCTTCCCTTATTTATAGTTAAGATGCATAGCATGGCTGAGCATACCAAATGAAGTCATTAAGGTCTTTGCTTTAGGAAAGGTTTTAAATTGATTGTTCTAATAATTTTTTATATTACTGCCACTATGCATCCATGCCTATGGGCATAAACAATTATTGCTGGTTTAATCTATTTACCTCAGCTTTACTACTGATTAATATTTTTCCATTGTGAAATTATTTAAATATAAAACTCATCACTGAAAAAAAATCTTTCGGCTCTTCTTTTTTTGGGTGAGAGCAGATATTTTCTTTTTTCCTGTCCTGAATTCTTTACCATTGGAGTCATTGTTTTCTTTGAATATAATTAGCTTTCTTCTGGGCTTAATCTTTGTACTACTTGTGCTTTATTTTGTGGTCATAATTATGAGAGAGCAAGAGAAAACAGGAATCTTAAACTTCAGATTATATAAACTTTATAAACATGCTTTCATAGGAAAACAATCAAAAAAGACATCACTGTAGGACTCTATTTGAAGTTACTAAATTAGCACCCAGTCTGCTCTCTTTTTGTCTTAATTAAATACATTACTACTATGAGACCACAAACTACTGTAGGTTTAGCTTTTTTGCTATTTAGCTATTGCTATGACAAAACACCATGACCAAGACAACCTATAATAAAACAAATTTATTTGGGCTTATAGTTCTAGAGAACCAGTAGTATATCATCATCAGACTGAAGAGTCAGGACAGCAAATAGCAGGAATGGAGGCTAAAGCAAGAACCTGAAAACTCATGTCTTGAACTACAAAAACAAAACAGGAGAGACTGGGCTGGATGTGGATTTTAACTCTCAAAGCCCACCTCCAGGGACATACTTCCTCCAGCAAGGCCACACTTTCTAAGCAGTCCAAAACAATGCCCTCTGCTGGGACTCCATGGTTCAAACGTATGGGACTATGGAGGCCATTTTTAATGACTATCAAGCATCACAGCATCTGTATAGAACTTGGATTATTTGATTTGGGTATTGCTTATTTTTCTGTCTTATCTGGAGGAGAACAGAAAAGTGTTTGAAATTGAAATATTACACCTGTTGTACTGAGAGATCAAGCCTTGCAAATTCCTAGGTATTATCTCTTCCTTTTGAGCCTATAAAGACATAATGAAGAAAGAATGAAGTGTGAAGATGTTTTTTGTTTTGTTTTGGTTTTGGTTTTGGTTTTAGTTTTTTTTTGTTTTTGTTTTTGTTTTTTTTGTTGTTGTTGTTGTTCTGTGCTGTAACATTCTGATAAAGTGGCAAAATGTGTGACCATCAAATTCTATGTACAAATATGGGTAACCTCAATAGAGTTATTTTATATTCAAGGCCTGTAGCCACAGACATCCCACTTTTCATTTTAGGCACCAAGGCTTTCTGATCCTAAAATAAACTTCCAGAAACAAACTTGGGCCTTTTCCTCATGTGTTCTTACCTCAGATGTTGACCTCTGTTTAGAATTTATACTATTTCTTGTTGAGCTGCATCCCTGTAATTCCCTCTTCTACTGAGGACTCTTCCTTTTTCCAGTTTTATGAACACTTACCACTCTCAGGCTAATCTCAGAATTTCTATTTCTTCTATGTATTATCCAAGACCTTTCTCCATCACTCATACTCAGAGGCAGCTATAATAATAGCATAGGTATGGTGTGTGGGGGGTGGAAGGGGCGGTATGTGTGGTGGGAAGTGGTATGTGTATATTGAGTGTGTATGCAGTGGGAAGTGGTATATATGTGAGTATGTGGTGTGTTTATGTGTGTATAAGTGTGTGTTAGTATGTCTGGTATGTGAGTGGTGTGTATGGTATATGTGTATATATATATTAGTGTGTATGCATGTGTGCATGAGTTTGTGTGTATATGACTGTGTGTGTACATGTATGGGTTGTGTGTGAACATGTATGGTATGCAGTGCATGTATGGTAAGTTTGTGTGTGTGTGAGTATGTGTGTGGTGTGTGTGTGTGTGTTATGGGTGTGTTTGTCTTGTGTGTATGTTCCTATGTATAAGTGTGATTGTGTGTGTGTATGTGTGTGTATGTGTGTGTGTGTGTGTGTGTGCACATGCGCGTGCGCATATGTGCACTCAGGCATTTGTGTGAACAAATCAATAAAATGTTCATAGTTGCCGAAGAGTCCTTTTCTAAAAATGAGATAACTGCTGAAGTTGGTAAATGACAAACAGGAGAATAAATTTAGCTCCCCTGAAACCAAGACAATCTGAGACTGTATGGAGCTTACATTTTTACACATATTCACAGAGGGTTTTCTTTTAAAGTCTTCATGCCTCTTGCTGCACATAAACATATGGCCCAGGCATTTTATTCTTTCTTTCAAACTCTGCCAATGTGAACAGAATTGGGAACACATTGTAAAGCATATGACTTGTAAGAAATTTCATATTATTTGAATTAAATTGTAGACTTAGTTCTAGCCCTATCAATATACATATTTGCATCTCCAACTGTGAGTACAGATAGAATTGAAAGAGGTTTGTTAGAGATCATCTGCATTACACAGAGGGTTAAACTGCATCCAAGAGAGGCAAAATGACTTGTCCAACATCTGTTAAACAATAGAATTAATAAATACTGAAAAGAATGCATCTATCCAGTTGCAAGACCTAGATTTTCATAGGTTTAACTCTATGATGCAGCATGTGCATGAACTGCTATAAGTACCAAGCATGTTAAGGTACATACGAATAAACATATGCAGTCAGCTCTTCCATCATTAGCCAAAGCTGTGCTTCCTTCCTGGTGTCCTTCCTTATTATTGCTATGAACATTAAGTATTTGTCTTCTATTGATTGTTGTATATGTGTTATTGGTTTGCAGTCCCTCAAAAACAGAGTCAGAGAGAAATAGAAGAGTACAGAGCAGAAAAGGCAGAAGTTGCTACTGTGGGCATCTGGGGCTCTTCCTGTTGGGAATCCCTAAGGCACTGTGAGAAAGACTTCCTAAGAACCGACTCTAAGTAACAGAAGAGTGAGTCATTTATTTATGGACTGTCATGCTTCATTAACTGAGGACTGCCCCCATGGAGAGGGTTACTGTTCCATGGTTCCTCATGCTTATGATGTACGAGAATGGCTAGAGGCAGAGAAATATAGAAAAATGCCACCAGAGCTGTAGTTGAAGTAAGAACGGTCCAAGGGGCTGTTGGACCAACAACATGTGATACAGAGTTCCAGGGAACCAAGCAATAGTAAGCAATTTTACTATTTTACACACTCATTTTTAACTTGAAAATATGTGTTTGTGTTGGTTCCATTGGCTACTCATTTACTGAGCTATAATAAAGGTGATATGACTATCTTACGGGATTCCATAACTACACTAGAGTATAGAATTGGTAATCTTTATTTCTTTCTCTCCTCTCCTTTCCTGTCCATTTTATGTGACTGACCAATATAGGAAATTCATTAAATCAATACCAGCCCTATATGCTGGACCTCTAGTTGTTAGGCATATAACAGTGAACTAAAAGGACAAAATCTTTCAGCAATATAGCTAATAAGAACCTCTTTAATTCTATACCTCAGAAATAGTATTCTGGAGATATTGATAGGTGATCTGAAGAAAATGTAAGCAATTAGGAAAGTAGAAGATGTGAGAAACAAGGAACAGGGCTATTTTGTCTTATTTATAGTTGTCATGAAAACATCTTGTATCATACATAGCATTGTAGAATAGATATAAAAATGATAGAGATCAAATCCTAGGTGATTAAAGGCATAAATTAAAGGTATATTATTGACAAAAGGAGGCCCTGAAGTCCAATTGTAAGTGATATTATTTTGTATGACAAGAAAACCAATATTAAGGGGAAATACTTAGGAAGTAGCAAGGTAAGAACTACATACAGTTCAACTTGTGTTTCTTTGTATAAATCGTGTATCTTTAAAAGTATCTTAATTTGACTCATACTCTGATACTTAAACTCAACGATCATATGCATGAAATGTCAAACATTGAATCTGTAGATTCAGGTACACACATTAACTACGAGCCTCTGTTCACTTTTCATATTTGTAGGTTTCCTTGCTCTTTAAAAATGTAGAATATTGTCATTCCACATTAAAATGTCTTTAGGGATTCAGGAATAAATTCAATCACTTTATTATTCAACTTTTAGATAATTGCTACAAGTATTTTTTGAATTATGTCTAGAGACGGAGCCTAGCATTTTCTGGAAACAAAAAAAGAAAGAAAAGCCCACTGACCCAAAAATCACCACTCAATGCCCCTGAATAATTATTAAACCTTAAAGATTTCCTTTTAGGCATGGTTAGCCTGGTTATATATTTGGAATGGAAAATGATCAGGAAAAGAGTTGATAATTACAGTAAACATAAGCATGCATATTCTTCTTGCCAAACTCATTCTGAAATTTAAAGCTAAAGAATTATAGAAAAAATATGGATGATACACAGAAAGATGGAAAAGAGCAGTTAAGGAAATCTGTTCAGCACTGAGGGTGTCAAGTGCTAAGGAAATTAATGAAATCAAGACAAATAACAAGCAAACAAAAACATTAATTAAAGCTTGACTTTACCTACTCTGAAAGAAGCATATGGTAAGAGAATATTAATACATGTAAAACAGTTCACAGAAGGCTCATGGAAACAGTCAATGTACCGAGTCTATACAAATAGCTGCTCGGGTGAATGGTGTGCATGCTTGGGGTGTCTAGAATGATAAAAGTGCAATTTAAAGAAAATGTATTCAAATAATTATAAATAAAATACAACAAATTATAAAAAAGTACACTAGTAAACTAATAAAGAACTTATCAATGATTGACAGTCTAATGTTTAAAAATTAAGAATGCAAACACAATTTTAAGGGTTAATTTCAATCATAAACTGGACAAATTAACAATACTACTAACAGAATGTAACCCATGATGCTCGAAACTATACTTTGCTTGAGTTTGAGACAGCGATGTCCCAAGTAGAGGATCAGTGACTTTATTAATTTTTTTTTCAATTCTTGATAGATCTGCAATATTGTCTACTACTGGAATTAAGGAAAAAAAACATAATAACTGCTTGCTTCCTCGGGTTAGTGTAAGAATCAAATAAGGTTAAACACAAGTACTTAGTACAGTGCCTGTCATGCCAGTGAGGAACCCATACATACTGGCGCTGTCTTAGTTCCAATGGCACAGTCTACTTGTGAATCAATGGAGCCTCCATGGTAGCTGTGTATTTTCTGCTTAGGATTATAACCTCAGGTTCCAGTACTGAGCTTGCTTACTATAACCTAGTAATATCTAAATTGATGCATCAGTCAAAAGCAGGGTGATCCAAAACCCCTCTTTGTTTCAAGTTGTTAAAAATGCAAATATATTCAAGTATCATTATAGGACTTAAGGCTATGAGCAACAAATCAAGTTAACCAGAGTCAATTAAAAAGACTCTAAAAGACACATAGTAACTCAACACATGAAACAATTTCCAGCCCAGGTGGATTTACAATTCATCACTCCTGAATCACACATGTCAGGTGCTAGGCTCAAATCTCCCAGAAATCCAAAAAAGCAATAAACAGCATGTTTGAACTTTTAAAGCCTCTTTTCTAGTGGTTAGCCATAACCACATCTTCTATATTTTGTTTTCAGGTTCCTACTAGACTATAGGGGCATTGAAATGCAAAAAGCAGATAATAATAAGATGGAGTGGATTCAAAGAACTATTCAGATAAAACCCCATCCACTAACAACAAACAGGTAATGCTTTAGACTATATTATCGGATTTACTTCCTAATACCTCTGTGCAATTGAGCCCTGGGATGAGCAAAAATAACAATGTTCAAACTAAATTATGGCTTAAAAAGCTGTAAAGAGATCTATCGTCAATTCAAACATCACTGCGGATGTTTGGACAGATCACTGTGGAAAGAGCTGAGGATAGACTAGCAAGAAGCTATGTTCACCACTGTCAGCAAATGCTAGTCACTGTAACCTGTGCACTTATGATTTTACCATTGCCGTCTAAAGCAAAGGCCCACTTTTGAATTAGTGTGAAACACAGTGGCACCTTTAAATCAAAAAGTTTTGAAATGACACTCTACCTGCAAGGCACAACATGAATGATTGCAGCACTAGCAGTTCCCATGGCAACCTCATCTTCAGTTTCCGAGGTCAAAGGAGTTTCAAGTCCAATAACAAGTGAATAGAACTGCTGCTTCTGTTCCTTTTAAGCTTTGTGCAACCTTTAATCTGTGGACAAGAAGAGATATTACAATGAGATTTGGCTCCATGTCTCCTTATGGTCTTTGCATATCTGCCTTTAATTGAGTAAGAATAAAATCCACTTGTGGAATATATTACTGAAGAAAAAGAAAGAACACTGAATTATGAATATAAAGAAAAATAAGCCTCCTACTTCTATTCTATTTTGAGATCGGCTCTCTCTCTATAGCCCACACTGGATCCAAACTTCAGATTCTACTGACTTAGTCTCTTCAGTGCCAGGATTACAAATGTAGAGTCATATGCCCAGTCTGCTTCATATTCAGTTCTCCTAAATAATGCTTAGGCAAAACTGGGGCTACTACGCCCCTATACATACCTGGTAATATAACAAGAACCTAGGATAACTGCTGATAAACAACTTCTTTAAACAGACAAGCATAATAGTTTCCCTATTTGACCAGAAATCTGAAACTCGAACTCTGCAGTAAAGATAGCCTCTTTATTCTGTGAAACTTTTAAAAGCTACATAACCAAATGTAGGAAACCACAGGCGTTCTGGAGAGCCCTGGCAGCTCCTGGGAGAAGGGAGCAGATTCTACCCATGCTCAGGGCAAACAGAGCAAGGACATGTGGGACCCAGCCCCAGATTTGTAAACTTTTCAAAGAAACACTCAACAGTATTGTATTTTGAAAAGTGATCAAGTTTTAATGATTGGCAATCACCTTCAAATATTTTAAGATGTGATCATGTATGTACAGAAAGACTGGACATTTGATGTGAAAGCATGTATAGCATCCCTTCTAAGGCTCAGGGTACACTGCAAAAGAGGGAATTGGAAGCATGTAAGGGCAAGAAGATAGGATGATGATCTATAAAATGCCATCTTCTATGCAAGACACAGCAGCATAATCAGGAATTCACAGCAGCTGCTTATACCTGCACTGCGGTACTCAAGAATAGCTCATCAACACTCAAGCATGGATGGATAAAGAGCTGAATTATTGGTACTTATCTGTTAAGAAATAGGAGAGTCACTACCTTCTAGTTTGTCTCAACTGGTGAGCCCACTAGATAATTCAACCAATGCTCACAAATTTGGTTCTAATTAACTAAGTGGGTCGAGAATAAAATCAAATGTCGTTCGGGACTGGTTTGGATGATAGTGTTAGAGACTGGATAAGAGAGGGTGGGATGGAGGATGAGACTCATCAGCATACATATTATACATATGTGCATGGAATTCTAAAAATATGATTAAAAATAAAGAATTTACAAATTCATAGTAAGGAACTTTTCGGTCTTGGAATGAACTTATGAACTACAGCCTCCTAGGCCCTCAGCAAAAACTGCTGAGTCAGAGTCTCCAGAGGCTGAGTGTAGAAATCTTCAAAAGTTACCTGTGTTTGAAATCTGCTCCACTAAAGGAAAGACTGTATGTTTTTGCATCGTAGAAAATAATTGATATAGCTGTCTCATGAGAGGCTCTGCCAGTGCCTGACAAATATAGACGTGGATTTTCACAGCCATCCATTGGACTGAGAGCACTGGGTCCCCAATGGAGGAACTAGAGAAAAGACTCAAGGAGCTGAAGGGGTTTGCAGCCCCATAGGAGGAACAACAATATGAACTAACCAGTACTCCCAGAGCTCCCAGGGACTAAACCACCAACCAAAGAGTACACATGTAGGGACTCAAGGCTCCCGCAGGATATGTAGCAAAGGATGACCTTCCTGGACATCAATGAGAGGAGAGGCCCTTGGTCTTGTGAAGGCTTGATGCCCCAGTATAGGGAAATGCCGGGATAGAGAAGCAGGAATGGGCAAATTAGTGAGAAGGGGGAATGGGGATGGAATGGGGGGTTTACAGAGAGGAAATGAGGAAAGGGGATAAAATTTGAAATGTAAATAAAGAAAATATATCATACTTTCATTAATATGTATTAGCTATCCACTGTACTGATTAGTTTTATGTCAATTTGACATGAGCTAGAGTCATTTGGGAAGAGACAGTCTCAAGAATCAAAATGACCTCTGAGCAGTGGTGGCGCATGCTTTTTATCCCAGCATTTGGGAGGCAGAGGCAGGTGGATTTCTGAGTTTCAGGCCAGCCTGGTCTACAGAGTTAGTTCTAGGACAGCCAGGGCCACACAAATAAACCCTGTTTTGAAAAACATAAAAAAAATAATAAGGATGTCCCCACCAGAGTAGCCTGTGGCAACCTTGTGGTGCATTCTCTTCATTGGTGATTGATGTGGGAGGGCTTAACCTATTGTGGGTAGTCCTACCCCTGGGCAGGTGGTCTTTGGGTAGACAAGAAAGCCAGCTGAGCAAGGAATCAAGAATAAGCCAGTAAACAGCTCTCTTCATGGTTTCTAAAACAGGTCCTGTCTCCAGGTCCTGTTCTGTTTGAGTTCCTCTTCTGATTTTCTCCCTCCTCAAGATCAGAGTATTATCAGCAATACAAACCGTCACTAAGAATTTTACTTAGGTGATGCTATTTTGCAGTAAATTTGATGATCAAAGATTTTTAGACAAATTGCACTCTGTTACATGGCTTCATTGCTTTCTCTCATCCTCATGGCTTCCATAAGGCTGGCAGGCAGCCACACATGACACTCATATGGAGTACCATCTGTTTTCCAGATACAATGGACCTGCCCAAATGAACAAGAGACTGTCTAAAGCTCCTAGGAGCTCATGTTCCAATTGAGACAGCTAGCCACAACTTTATCAGGTATAATATACACTTTTATTATGGAAGGATACAAACTTTCTGGCTTGGAGAGCCCTCTGCAAGTCAATGAAGGCAGAACAAGGACTCTTACAACACACCTGGTTACCACATAAGTCAAAGCAAAGAATTCCAGAGAATGATGAAACTGGAAACTCTGGAAGTAACTAGTTGTGTGGTCCTAGGTATTTCTTAGCCTTTCTATGAAGGTTATTTTGGGGGACAAATGTCCTGGTTAAGACTGTGAAATCTCTGAAAACTGTACACCAACAAAGTTACCACATATACTGATAATTCAGCCTCAGCCACAAATACACACACATCAATATGTACATATACTATAAATATAATACATATGCACATTGTGGGAATACCAAGTATTATTTAATTGAATATAACTGGAGACTTCTCATCCTGTTCTCATATATGACCAACACACTGTGAACAAATACAGGCCTCTGTGACAAGGTGCTCTTAGGGTTAATTTACCCTACCTGCCACTGAAAAGCCTTTATATCTGGCAGGAAGACAAGAGAAAATGAGCTATCATCTTTAGAGAAGTCTCTCTTTTGTGGTCTTAAGTAGATCCAACTGTGATAGAGCCAGACTTAATATGTTGTGAAGACAAGAGGAACCCTTGACCTGTAATCTGCTGATGTGGCTGAAAGTGGGTTGCATCTCAAATTGGACCTGTTCAGATACTCTTACAACATGAATGGTGATTAGAGCATTTGGATAAACAGGATGTGCTGATCAATGAAAACTATTAATGTCTAAAGTGAGTGATCAGAGTATTAATAATTAATTTGCTAGGGTAATGTCATCTCAGATCTAGAGGTTGATCTATAATATTAAGCAGTTTCTAGGAGCAATTAAAACCAGCTTAGGAAAGGTATCCAGTTACATGGTAAAGATTTAGTTTATGATGTAACACTATTTATAAGGCGTAGTCTGTGAAGAGCTGAAGACTCTAAAGAAGGAGAAATTCAAGAGCTGTATGGACATTTATTTACATTCAGGTGTGTACAGTTCATCCTTAATAATCAGAAATAATAGCATCCTTTGTGGTCATTTTTCTAGTGGGCAGGATTATCAGAAGCAGGAGGTTTTCTGAAGAGTGCTGGAGATTCATGACTCTCATGTGGCACTGAGTTGCTGGATAGAAAGTTTCATAATTTCGGTTTTCTTGCCAGTGCCAGAAAGGAAGGTGCAGGATACGCTGAGAGTTATGGTGGCAATAGATCTCCAGTGCAGCTTTGAGCTCTCTCTGCTTTATTGGAAGGTAGCTGCAGCAGAGGTAGTATACTATGCACTAACTCTGAGATCTTCTCCAGGACTGACACGCATAAATCCTGGAGAGGATGCTACACAGTGCAACAGAACTTGGTTATTTTTCTCTGAGGAAGGAGAAGGAAAACTGAGAATTCTGCTTTTCCTGGTTTCTTTTTCTGTATATTCTGATACAATACAGAATTCCTCCAGTCCCTTCAGCAATGGCTTTGCTAGTAATCATACACTGGGCCTCACGATAGATCACTGATGAAGCCACAGAAGAGGGACTCAGCCCATCATTGAAATGCTAAACCTAGTCATATATTCATCTACTTCTGACACTTAACTAAATTAAAATTATATAGTCATTCAAATGGCATTGATTCAGCCCATGTGGTGGGGACATTTTTAGGTGGAGAGTACAGAAACATTGAAAGCAAGACGTTGTCTTCAGTGAGTTCACAGATGATTTGTGAAAGGCAAGTAAACCCGTAATGATAACTCAGCACAAAGCTTCGAATGAGTCTGTTAAGGAAAGTTGTGGAGATAGATAGAGGGAAAAAGGATCTAGGAATGGATAAGGCAAGGTCTTGAAGAAATTATTTCTGAGGGGCTATATGAGGTCAAATAATGGAGAAAAACTTTCTAATCTTAACTACCAGGAAAATCAACAGTCATGAAACCATGATCTCAGACAACATCAGGTTTGTAAAGACACAAAATAGTGAAAAATGTACTCTGGCACACTGCCTTGTGCTCTCATCTTTGACATAACATTCTCCAGCTGGGTGGTTCATTTATAAAATAAACTGTACCTATAACTGTAAAACCTAGTGCTTATTGTAAAGATTAAGGAGCATAGATATGAGCTTCTTAGCATGGGTACCATCCTTGAGTTGGATCTGGATGGAATACTATTAAGCTATCCTGGATAAAGACAGCTGTAAACAAGCTTTTATTGGAGTCAGAAAGGAAAAATGGGTGCTGAAGATCAAATCTTCCATCAGTCTTCATGGTATAGTAAAGGTTTTAAACTTGGGCTGGAAAGATAGCTTAGTCAGTAAAAAAATTTCCTTCCAAGATTAAGAACCTGAATCTTGATCCACATAAGCAATCCAAACTACTGGGTATGGTGGCATGTCATAGGGACAACAACTTCTGAATGCATAGAGTCTCAGACTTGATTTGGAAAGGTGAGAGCTGAGCTAGAGTGACATTTAAGCAGGACAGGATCCTAGCAAGATGACTTCCCTGTACAGAAATCTGCTTTCCAAGCCTCTCATCAGAGCACCAAATACTAATCTATTTCTTGTCTTTTTCTCCTCTGGCCAACAAGATAATTACATGTCCAATTATTGGGTATGCTTTTTTAACCCACGATGTATTTTTAAGGCCTCTAACCATGGAGATAAAGCAGGAAGGTGAGGGATTTGGAATGAAGCACATTGAATTCTTTTAAGTTTTGCTATGAAGCATGTGGTTTGGGGAAAGCTATGTGATTTCTAATTGTGTCAGATATTCTGTAGGTTGGAGATCACACATGAACGTCTATCAGCTACCAGAGACTATTCTAAAGGTAAACCAGAAAGTTTTGTAAATGATTATTCTTGTGCTAGTTCAGATTCTAATTTAGCTTTTTCCACCCCCTTCTTACTTATCAAACTGAGTTTTTAAATTTATGAAGGAAAGGGACCTTTGATTTATTCTTTGATATTTAATAGGCACATAGAATAATAGTGGCTTGTCAGGAAAGCCAGCCCCTAAGTAGCTAGCATGTAAATGGAAAAATAGATATACCTAACATCTTTTGTCTATGAACTATGGGTTTTTACACTCACTTCCCATTTAAACCTCACAAGTACCCTGGGGTCAGGCTGCACTATTCTTTACAGAATTACAGCTTTGCAATTTAGAATATGAGAGTCTATGGAACTTTTCCAAGGTCAAACATTCAGAAATCAATACAGACTCTATTTAAATCCATGTCTTCATACTTAAAGTAGTTGACTTTTGCTATAAGCAATGAATTCTTTTCGGAAAGTAAGTGTCTTTTGGTCTGACATCATGTTCTGATAGTGACTGTCACCTCCAACTCTGCTTTTCATGTTGTCCTTTAGCCAAGGCCAAACAGGATGCCATGCAGCAAAATTATAAAATGTGTATAGTGTTCTCATACAAAGTATAGTGTCGATCTCAGGACCGAGTCTTTGTCAGACCACATTTCTTTAGTGTTAATTTAAAAGTCCTTTCCCACAGCAGGGACTTTCCTTTTCTTGCTTATTATTACTTATTGAAAACACTGCCATTCTTAAATCAGCAGTGCAAAAGATAATCAATTGAAGTTGCATTTTTATAGTTGATCATTTTCTAGCTCTATTCCTGGTTATTGATGGGTCAGGTTAATTAGAATGGTAGAAAGAGTGAACATAGATTGAAATATGAAGATGAGGGGGAATCCATGAAAAGCAATGTGCCAACTATATGGATGGGGAAATGGGATGTAGTCGGGAGTTACTATTCAATAGATTTTTTTTTTTTTTAGTAAAGCCAGTTTTACAAATAATAATGTACAAATTGTAAAGGTCAAGGCCTCTACTCATAAGATATTTTAAATTCAACTAGATAGCCAAGATAAGTGACCATAGAAGTTAGCTGCTAATTAAAAAAAAAAAGTTGACCTTGGATTCTAAAACCTCACATATCTTAAAGTAGATTATTTAGCTTTCTCTTTTTTATCATCTTTGTTTTTGAACTACAATACTTCCATTCCTATGTGGCATCCATCACCTGCCAATTTCCTAGAGATTGTAATAAGTAGACTGCTAGTAATTCTGAAGGAAAAAAAAAGAAACAAAAAACCTGTATTTTAATTGATTGTATTGCTTGGGAAAGAATGTGAGGAATAGTGTAATATACTTGAGAAGTCACAACCAGTAAGCAAGGGGTAAACATGAGTTAGATGGAATTCCTCATGTACACTCTACTCACTCACCTAGAGCCTGCTTTTGATGATGCCTACCCAAGATCATATTAGAGAGGATCTCAAGAAATGGTGAACCCTACTCACCATCTAGTTGAAGGATTTTTCATCTAAAAAGTGTTTTCTACTTCCTTAGATTCCATAAAATGATTATTTTAAGTTGACATGTTCTATGGTAGAAGGCAGCTATGCACTATTATCTTGAATTTCAATTGAGGATATCAGAATTTCTGAATCTGGAGTCACAGGTTGTTGCAAGGAATCTATTATGGGTGCTGGGAACTGAATTCAGCTCTCCTGGAAGAGAAATCTATGCTTGTAAGGGACCTCTCCTGCTATCATTTCTATTCTTAAAGGATCTCTTTCATCTAAGAGTACTATCAATTTCTCTGTGCCATTTCTCCTCATGATAATTGACTTGACCTTGGACCTTTATTCATGGCTATTCAACATCAATCTGTAAAAATTAAAGTATCTCTAATAATCATTATATGGTATTAAATATGTCACTTGTCTAAAATTCAGAATAACTGGGGTCCAGGCTCAGTGGTACTACTGTCTCATTGCACAATTTCCTTATGCCTTTAGAGATGGTTAGGCCAGATTGTTATGCTTCCTATACCATTGAAATGCTTTGTTCTCTCAGAAAAGAGCTGTTTGTTCATATTTGGTTAAATAAAAAGTAGTCCCCAGGCCTTTGTTACCACTGAATTTTCTATATTCTCAATTCCCCATCTAAAAAATTAGTTTGAGACACCTTGCTTGTAAGTTCTGTGCACAATGTTTCTATAGGTAATTGAATCTCTAGCTACAAACACAGAGTCACTATCCACACATTGCACTAAATGATTGCTTACTGCACTGATTCCTAGACTTTTCTTTAACTTGTATATATATTAAAGGAGTATGTAAACATGGCTTTCTTATTTTTATTCTCCCAGGGGATAGCTCCCCATTCTAGGATCTTTCACTGGTTTCTCAATAGTGAAAATTAAGTTTTCCTTATGTGCTATTTATTAATTTTTTATTCTGTTTACTAATTTTGTATAAATAAATATTTTCATCTGTTAGTAATCATTTTCACTGACAAAAAATTTGTTTTCTGAATTTAGTCATATCATGTAATTTGGTTAATAAATTTTCCTCCAAGTTTCAATGATTATATTTCTTTCCCCTCCTGTCTTCTTGCCCCCTTTCTATTACCACTAGCAATTTCTTCATCTGGTTCCATTTTAAACTATATATAAAAACTTATCCTGATCTCTCTATCATAGTGAATCTATTCAATAAGCTCAAATATACCTTTCAGCACATCCGCTTTAATGTGCACCATCAGTTCAGGACAAAGAGATACGGGACATTTTTAAAGAATGTTTTTCAGTTTCTATGTACAAGTGTGTTGTCTGTGTGCATGCATGTGCACAATGTCCATACTTGGTGCCCACAGAAGCAAGAAGGAGGTCCTATAACTGAAGTTACAGTGGTTGTAGGTGCTGGGAATTGAAACCAAGTTCTTAACAGAGTACAAGTACCTTTTAACTGCTGAACAATCTCCCCAGCCAAAGTAACGAACATTTTAATCATTATGTTTAAAAATAATTATAACAGATAGAGCTCAAAGTCTCTACCATTGTTTAGTTAAAAATACAAAATATGTCTAGTCTACTCAACAAGAAAGAAAATGTGATTAAGCCCTTCAATCATGGTAGTGATGTGATAAGGTGATATAATACAAAATTACTGTGGAAATGATAAATAATAGACATCACTTATAGAATTCCTCATGGAGCAGTAGTTACCTGTGTATTAGTTTTAAGTGACATAATCTTTAAAATAACACTTAAAGTAGGCAGCATACACTTTTCATTTTGCAGGCTATCTAAACTATGCCTTGCTAGTCTTTTTTTTTTTTTTTTTTTTTTTGGTTTTTCGAGACAGGGTTTCTCTGTGTAGCCCTGGCTGTCCTGGAACTCACTTTGTAGACCAGGCTGGCCTCGAACTCAGAAATCCGCCTGCCTCTGCCTCCCGAGTGCTGGGATTAAAGGCGTGCGCCACCATGCCCGGCTTCCTTGCTAGTCTTATGAGTAAGACAATAATTGTACTTACATATTTTTTTCCTAAGATCATTGAGGTGTATTTCACATAGTGATATAGGCAACAGACATACAGAATACTTAATTCCCACCCAGAAGTGAATCCTAAAGTTTTACTTCTTGGGTATTTAACAACTCTTAAATTTCCCCAAATAGGGATGTAGAGCCAATTGTTGAATATAAAAACTGAGCCTTTTTTTCTTGCATTCTTATGGCTCTGATACTTCATTCTTTCATTAGTGTGTCAGCCCTATATTGTTGCATGCTCATTACAATAAAAATAATAAGAATAAATAATAGCCCAGGAAAGAAAAATGCCTGGCACCTCTCCATTCTTCCTCTCCCTCAGAGAAAAGTGTTAATTGATTGGTACCCATCCTGCCTAGCCTGAGGGCAGCCCCAGAATCTTCTCAACAGAGCACTTCAAATAGACACGACAAAATCAATACATGTTGCAAGTAAAATAAAAATACCTTAGCTCCCATTTGGTGGTTGAGCATGTCTGCTCTAGCATCATAAGGGGCAGGTTGAAATCCCAGCTTTACAGTTTAGCTGTTGACCTTGAACAAGTCATTTAACCTCTACTAAGCTCACTTTCTTCTTTGGTAAAATGACAGTAAAGATGCAGAGTTGTTGAAAAGAATACGATAGAAAAAAGTCTTTATAGTTGGATTCTTCTAGAAAAAGCTGAGCTTGGTTTTGAGTAGGAAAAAAAAAAAAACTTGTTGCAGGAATATGGGCAGGGCCTAGAATCATCTGGCTTTGGGAAGAAACAGATGCAGAGAGGAGTACCTAATAACATAGGGAGAAATCTTTGGACTCCCTCCTGACTGAGCATTACAAGAGAGAGTCCGTGACTGGGGACCAATGGCAAGGGCCAGAAGCGCCATACTTTTCTGTGGGTCTAGGAAAGCAGGCTCTGGAGATCCTTGAGTTTTTAGCACAAACAGAGGAAATTACATTTCTTAGCAACCATCTCACGTTTGTTTTCTTCCTGCCCTCTGGTGTGCTGCACAGTGCCAATTCTGCTAAACTCTCAAATAAATCATTGTTAATGAAGCATGTTGCAATACAGACAGCAACAGGCATTTTTTAATCACCTAAACTAAAGAAGAGCTAAAGGTAAGCACAAAACACTCTAATACCTAATACATTAGGTGTCAGATTTAAAGAGGCAAGAGCCATGCAACTTTCAGGGCTTCTACTTGCATGTACTTAGTGGGAAAGTAAGCCTTACTAGTATATTTATCATTATGCACAGCTTGCCAATTGCTCAGACAGCCAAATCAGATATCTGGGAGCTTAGCAGAGAGTCTGTATCTACTTCATCAAAACCAGAAGATTTCTAACAAAACAAAAAATCCCCACAGATTTGTACAATAGTCTATACCAATAAAGGGGCTAAATAAAATCTTACAAATTATTTATTGAATTCTAGCAGCAAGCTCCAACAAGGAACAAGAAAGAATCTGACCCATGGAGATCATTTTATTTTGCCATGAAACAAATCATCAAACACTATTTTAAATAGAGTAGAGCTAAAACATTAGGGCATAGATTCTAATTAAGAAAATATATGGTCTTTGGTGATAAACGCAATATTGACTCTTGATTCTTATGATTTCAAGCGGTTTTATAGCTCTACTTTTTCATCTTTAAAATAGAGATATTACCACAATTTTTTAGAAGATTAAAGCGAAACTAATGAGATATTGCATACCCGGTTGTATCGCCATCATGAAAAAAAAAACTATTGTCATTTTGCTAGATGAACATAATTCTTTCCTACATTCTAAATCTTACCCTCACACACACAGGTAAGTGTAGGTACCACCCATCATCAAAGAAGCCTCTCATTTTATCAAAGAAAATCACAACTGGACACATTGCAGGGTTCAGTCCAGTCTACATGACAGCTACTAAACCTATGGCTCAGGGATCATCATAGAAGAGGGAGATCAATGCCTGTTAAGAGCCAGAAAAAGAGGTAGAGCTGAGAAATAGTCTTTCCTAAAATGGCTACCTAGACAAGACTGGAAAAATGTCAATGTCAATGGATGTGTTAACATGGAATGGAAATTATGTGGAGTCTCAATTTTAGAGGAAGAACTCCAGCTAACTAATGACTGTTGGGATTAGAAGACAGCAATACAACCTTAAGAAGTTGGTTTTACTTATGGCATACTTGGAGCATCTCATAAGGAAGTGAGTAGAATTTTAGGATATACTATTACCTCCCCCAACTCCTTGCTTAAGACACCTAAACAAATATACAAAAACCATGATTCAAAATGAGCAAAAATAAAACAAAATCATATGCTTGGATTCTGTGGAACTATTTATAGAACCAATGTTATTTTGAAGCAGCCATCTAACAACTTGGATAGAAAGTCTGCACAAGATTGGGTCTGTCAACATCTTGCCATGGAATTGAAACGAGCATATGGGCCCCATTCATTCCTGAGGATATTTACAGTTAATAGCTGATGAAGGGGGAGACCTCGTCTTTAAGACTGTAGCCAGTCATGAGATGTGTCTATAAAGAAACTCTCACTCATGTTCCCATACACAGACTATTGAAACACATCGGGTCACAAAAGGCAAACAGCAATGGGAACATGGAAGGGCTAAATAGTTTGGATGAGAAAAGTGATTACTGTGTGTTGAAAAAACTCAAGAGAGTATAATGTGGGAGGCAGGTGGATATGATATAAATACATTGTATGCATATGAGAAAATGTCAGACCTATATATCTCTTTGGGCACTGGAGATTTTAATGAATTTGACCAGTTTCTGTTCTCATTGAGTTTATATCTAATTCATATTCCAGCTTATTTTCTTGAACACTTTCTTCAGCAAATTAATTTTTCATAAAACAAACTCCTGTTTTATTGACTCTTAATCAATGACTATATAAAGATGTTGCCACACTTCCTTATCATATGAACAACTTTTAATAGAATTACTTAGTTCAAAATGGCTTTTGAGGGGCTTTTTAGAAATAATAAAAAAGAATTATTTAAATAAGGTGCTGCCTCCAGTTCCTTATCTTTTTTTTTAACACCCAAATCTGAATTTTTGTATAGGAATTAGAGGGAGAAATAAAAATCACCAACTGTGTTTTCCTTTCTTGAGTAAATGTCATGTAGCAGTTGCTACCCAAAGGGTTATACAGATTACCTAACAATCACAGTAACTTGAGGTATATTATGGCTTCTATTTGTCAAAGAGGCCAGGAGATCAGAAGTAAATGGAAGCCACCTATTGCTTCAACATAACTTCTGCTACTTCCTTCTGGCTCTGTAAATGGCCAATTTCACTTCTGTGTGTGACATCAGGGCAGACATCTGTGACATTCAAAGAGACAGAGAGAGCAAGAATCCTATAAAAGTCCCTGTAAAGGCTGCCTTTCTTTGCATTGGGAGGGAAGACTTCCTCATTAGTTACAGAGACCAACCAATGAGATGGAATTACAACATTCAGATTCAAAATGATTGGCATGCTGAGGGCTAGCATGTTTCAACCTCATAGCAACATAAGGAATTATACATGTGACAGTTTTGAAAGAACTATGTACTGCTCTTATCAGTGGGCGGTTATCTATCTAGTTAATTTAGTTAACCACAAATGGGCAGTAAGTTATAAATATGTGTGTGTGTGTGTGTGTGTGTGTGTGTGTGTGTTTTCAGATGACTTAGGCTAAATTGGCAAATGATACAGGTTCTGAGAAAGCTGGGTGTCAGTGCTAGACTACCACTTATATAACATGTCTCTGTAGCTCTGGGGATGAAATGAGCAAACTGCCAATTTACTTTTTAACTATTCTATTAATGACCTTATTTAAAATGCCATGGGTGATCATGTCTACTTATAAAATGATTTTTATGTAAGAATGTCTGTATACTAGTTCTTATCAAATATAAGAACAGGTTAACAGCTAGATGGCAATATTATAACTTTTGGTATGGAAATTAAGAAGGACAAGATATGCCTTGGTATAAAGTTGGCATCAGAGTGGAGGGTATGGTTGCAGTGGTGAAATCATCCAACCTTCTTAACCTAATTGTCAAGCTCACAATTGACAGTGATGACATTGCTTCATGCTTTGTTATTTTACTGGATGGGACACATTATTCTTTTGTCATATCCTCACAATTTTTTACTACAACCTGAGCATGAGAAATGTCAGGCAGCTAATGATATTCTACAAAATAATTAAACTAGTTTCCAAATATTCAAAGATTTTAAACAGGCACAGAAAGACTCAGGAATAGTCATTTAGTGATGAGGAGTAAAAAGTCATAGAAAGCATAAATGGTGATATTCTGGGGATGAATCCTAGAATTTAAAATTGTGGAACTTCAAATAACAGCAGTTACTTAATTAGCAGTACTGTATCAGTGAAATATTCTTGGCTTTGTCTACTATATTTACATATAATATTAAGTTAGAAGTAGGGCAAAGGATCTATGAGAATTTTAAAATATTACTTTAATATTTTATGGTATTTATTTGTATGTATGTATGAACATGTACATGAGCACAGGGGAACATGTGCAGACATACAATGAGGTACTTGCCACTAAACTTGGTGATCTGACTTTGATCTTCTTGACCTACATACTGTGAGGAACGAACTGACTTCTGCCATTTTCCATAAGTCTATAATGATTTCAAAATATCATTGCAGCATAAATACTCCAATAGCCTAGAAGCTTCACTTGTACTATTTGTGTTGCTATTGACACAGAGCTATCTTTTATAAATACACAGTATTACAGCTAGTTTCCTCTGTGGTGGCTAGTGACAGCTGCCCACAACGTAAAGGTATCTTACATGCTGGCTGACAGAAAATAAGAGCATCAGAAAAAAGCTTCTGGGAAATAAGAGGTGTCTGACATTCTAAGATACTATCATTAATATCAATGATAAACCTTGTCATTGAACCATTTAGACTATGGGGAACTAAACTAGGCATTCAAAAGAAGCAACTTTGCCCTACTAGCAAAATGCAGAAAAAAAAAAGGATAGAAATTTGGTATGTACAAAGAACAATAGGTTTCACCTGAATTTGTGATAAACTACTAAATTACTACTGTAACATGTAAGAAATAGATAGATAGATAGATAGATAGATAGATAGATAGATAGATAGATAGATAGATAGATCTGCTTTAGGAGAATCAATACCAACACAATTAGTACAAGTGAAATCCCAGGCTACTAAAGTATTTGTGCCTCAATGATATTTGAAATGGCAATTAAATATGACTTGTGTGTACAGGACAAAATATTAAAATGGCCATAGTAGCTGTGGTGAATTAAAAGAGAAATATATCCCTTAGATTTAAACACTTAAACATGTGTTCTCTAGTAGGTAGTCCTCATTTAGGAGGGTTAAAACTGTAGACTTGCTGGAAGAAGTTTGTCATTGGAAGTGGTCTTGAGAGATCATATGATCACACTGCTTCCTGTTTGTGCTTTGCTCTGTGTTTACAGCTGAAGGTATCATCTCTCAGCTTCTTGTTCCTACTGTCATTCCCACCATGTGTTGCCATTCCTCCTGTCATGTTGGAATCTCATCCTTCTGGACCAGAAGCCCAAATGAAGTCTTCCTTCTGTAAGAAGCTGTTGGTCATGGTGCTTCATGAGCAACGTGGACATTTTTAATGCTGCAGCATTATGGAGTTGTATGCTAATTACATACAACTTTTTTTGTCGAATTAGCAGCTTAGAAATGTTAATGTAGGATACTGGGGTAATTTAAATTATTTGCAGAAAATAAAAATAGTTTACATGTTAAAAACTACTTTTGAGACTAACATTGTAATTCGTAAGATATAAAATTTGAAACCAGTGCTATTTCAGAGAGCTAAAAAACAGCAACAGAAAAAAAACAAACAAACAAAAACAAAAACAAAAACAAAAAACAAATACAAGTTGTTATGTCAGACAACTGAAATCCATAACATTTTATAAGCATATGGCTACACATGGTTCATGGTTTTATTTTATTATCTACTAGATTCTTACTATACACCAGCTGCAACTTTATAATAGTATTTTTTTAAACTGGAAGAAATGTTGATAGGATGTTGATTTTTTGGTACAGAAGGCTATTTCTCTGTCAATACCACTAAACCTTCATTGGGCTCTCATTTCACATTCTGATTACTTCTTGGGTACTGTAAGGAATCTCAGTTACAGAGAAGACAACAACAAAATACCTCTTGGGACATAGTAACCTTGTTAGAAAAACAATAATAACCTGCATAAATAATAAGAAACAGTCTTTCAAGAATCTAACCAAGTGCATGGAAGACAAACTTTACTAACTGCAATCAGAAGGGCTCAAGTGAGGATCAATCTCACTTGGGAGGGAGAAGAAAGCAGTAACAGGAGGCAGAGGGAGGGAAAGATCTGGATGGGAGAGGGAAGGGGGAGGGGAAAAGACGAACATGATCAGGTATGGGGAGGGAGAAAGGAGAGAAGCCCTGAGGGCCAGCAGAATGAATGGAAATATACAACATTATAGAAGGGAGTGGGAGGAGGAACCCTTTAGAAAGTACCAGCAACCTAGTAGGTGAGAGACTCTCAGACTCAAAGGGACCTTAGATAAAATGCCCAATAGAGGGGAGATGGAACTTGTAGAGTCCACCTCCAGTAGAAAGACAGGACATTAAGTGGAGGGATGGGGTTGCCATCCCACAGAACTCTTCCTGTCTAAAAGAACTGCAGGGACAAAAATGGAGCAGAGACTGAGGAAAAAGAGGTCCAGTGATGTGGGAGCCTATTTTGGTTGAGTGAGATTTGCTCCAGAGACCCAGTAGAAAAGTCTACAAGAGACTGAACAGTGAGCCATGATCCCAGAGACAGGTGCCTGACACAACAGAGCCCCCAACTCCATAATTATGTAACTATCAGTCATGCAGACAAAGCCCCAAGCTCCTGGCATTCTGGTTAGACTCCATCCTCACAGTTACCTGACAATAGCCAGGTATGCTCCTCCCCACAGTCAACCTGCAACTGCAAGAAAGCCCAGCCCACTATAAAAGGGGCTGCTTGGCCCCTCCTCTTTCTCTTAAGCTCTCACCTTTCTTACTCTCACCTCTAGCTCTCCTTTCCCCATCCCTTCCTCCTTTTTCTCTACGTAGCCATCGCTGACCCCTCTCTTTCTTTTACCTTCTCTCTTTCTCTCTGTCTTTCTAGAATAAAGCTCTAAAACCATAGACCATCTCTGCGCATCAAGGCCAACTATACTTGAATGATGGAATAAGCTTTCCCCTAAAGAGCCACATCTATCCTCCTACAGGAAGTCCTTCCTGTGCCCCAGTCATGGATTGGACCAAAGACTCTCGCCAGTGTTGGAATCACCCAGTGCCACCTCTCTCCCTGCCTTCTCCTCTCTTCGGTCCTGCAGATGGCCAAGCTGCCTACTGGGTCCCCACTTTGTTCTCAGCTCTTCCCTGGTATCTAGCAGTGTCTGGGATGCCAGAGACTAAGAACCTGTTATATCTAGCTTCAGTGAGGCCCAAAGACCTTAGACTGCCCCTAGTCCACCCCCCATCCCCCACCCCCGCAGGATGGGTCCATGGCTTCCCACAGCCAGACACCCACCCGGGGCTGGGTGGAAAGAGTGTGGCAGTCCTCCCACGTCTGCCTGTCCAGAGCACAGGAACTCTGGCGGGACTCGGATTTTCTCCTACTCGCTTTATTCCCCCAAGCCCGCTGCCTGACACAGTGACAGACCCAAATTGAGATCCATCTCATGGGGAGGCTCCAAGGCCTGACACAATTACTGATGCTATAGTTTGCTTGCAGAGAGGAGCCTAGCATGGCTGTTCTCTCAGAGGCCTAACAAGCAGCTGGCTGAGTCAGAGGTAGAGACTTAACACCCAACCTTTGGACTGAAGCCAGGGACCCCTGTGGTTGAATTAGGGAAAGGCTGGAAGAAGCTGAGGAGGAGGGAGACCTCATAGGAAGACCAAGAATCTCAACTAACCTGGATCTCCGAGATCACTAAAACACTGAGCCACCAACTGGGTAGCATACAGGAGCTGGTTCAAGACCCTCAGCACATATACAGCAGAGGACTGCCTGGTCTGGACTTAGTGGAAGAAGCTGTGCCTAGCCCTAGAACTTGAGGCCCCAGGGAGAGGGAAGCCTAGCAGGGTGAGGGCAGAAGGGGAAGAAATCCTCTTGGAGACAGGGGAGGAGGAATGGGATAAGGAACAGTGGGAAAGTAGACTAGGAAGGGATCAACTATGAGACTGTAAAAAGAAAATAATACTACAATAAACATTAATAAATTTAATAATATAAAATACAAAAAATGCTTTGTATTTTCTCAATGTTTCTGACTCAGTATAAGCCCACAAGCTGCTGACATTGCTGATGTAAACACATCAGACTCTAATGACAGAGTGTGTAACTTCTGAGCTCTGTCACAAATTCTTCCTATGATATTTTATGCTTTTCTGAATTCATATAAGGAGAGAGAAGTTATGAACTGTGATGAGCATATTCATAGAGATTAGGGTATTGGTGGAAAGAGAAAAATATTACTCTTCATAGCCTGATGATTACATGGACTGATGTTAATAGTGTTGCTATGAATTTTCAAATCTTACCTATGGTCTTGTTCTATCTACAGTTTAATATCCAATCCACGACAGTAACCAGTAGTTTTTTATGTTAGGTCTTAGAAGTGGAATTCCGAGTATTGTTGAGTAAACATTCCTCTGATATAATCTGAGTTCAAGTCCATTTCTTTTGTTGAGTAAACATTCCTCTGATATAATCTGAGTTCAAGTCCATTTCTTCATCTCCCTTTCCCCTTCACCCATAATAATAATATTATTTCCTAAAAATAGTATTGATCTTTCTACAATAATGTTATTTCTTAAAAATAACCACCCAAAAATTCGTGGAACACATAATCTATTCATTTATGCGGTCATACTATTATGCATTATATTATCTGGAATATGTCATTAGTATGTTACAAACATAAGCATGCATAATTATATTATAGAGCTAACTGTAGCATATTTGTTTCTTAGCATGCTTTTTAAACTGAATACTTGCTTTGAACACATCGTAATTTATAACAGAGAAGAAAAATTTCACATCCTTTATTTGCCAGTGCTCTAGCTTGCACAAGATAGACAATCCTTCACAGACTGTTGCTATAACTAAGAATCACTTGCATATATATCCCATACAATTACAAGTAAACAGTACAAGTACCTAAGAACAGGCAGGGTGCATAATCAGACAGGCATATATTTACATGACAACCACTTCTGAAGGCTTAAAGCAAACCTAATGCAAGTTTCTCCTAGGTTAATTAATGTTGCCAAAGAAAATTCCCAGGTTTATTTCTGCAGTCAACTATTCTCTTCACTTGCAGCAATCAGGTTGGCCTCTTGGTGCCAATCTCTGTCATATTATAAATATGTAACAAGGCCTCTCTTGAATTTTTAAGATAAAGTTTTTGTTAGTCACTCTTTATAATGTTTCTAATACTCACAAATGAACTTTCATTTTATGATCACAAGCAGATTGTCATGGAAAAAATATCAACCAACACTTGGTTTCTCATCATAACCCAGACAGTGTGCAGAATATTGCTGTCTACAGGAAGATCTTGGAACTATGTGTTTCCCACAGTAGATTCCCTTGAGTAATGCCATGATAGATTTAAAAAGGCAATGTTTCAATCTCAGCAGCCTGACTGTAACCAATCCACTCACTATGCTCTTACTGTAGCTACATACTATAGAACCTTATGTTAAATCTGGTCAAGCCAATTTAACTTCTGACTACTTGATGTCCTTTATTAAAAAAAAAAAGTCAGGCAAGACCTCTTTCTCCATGTCCACATCCTTCTACAATATAAATCAAATTTGTACTAATGCCACAGGCTATTTGCATGCATCAGCTAATTATCTCCTTCATACCTATTGATCTACTGTCTCTTCCTTGAAATGTATACAGTAGATTATCTTTGGTGGAATGCTTTCTTTATAACTTCCTACCAAGAGAATTTCCCATAGCTGCTCTTTCACAATCCAAAAATCATCTTACTAGAGGACTTACCAAATGATTTTAAAACGTATTGCCTTAACCAGTGCCTTAACTTCCATCTGTTATTCTATAGTCGTGAAGAGAAAGACAAAGTACGTCTCCTTCACCATTGCTTTTAAGTATGTACCTAGGCTGAACTGTTTTCAGTGGTGCTATATCAAATTACCGAGTAAAAACCCAAGCAACTTTTACAGCTCAAATTGTCAACAGGATGCAATACAGTGTGACTGTAATAAAGGACTTAATCACAAAATTGCTGTGTGAAAAGGTAAGTATTTTCTCTGGCTATCATTGTGGACAAGGGTTTGTGAGGTTATTTAAGGGTCTAGAGTTCAACGAAGATGTGTCTAGTATAATGTCATAGCCATTAATGAGCTGACACACATTTTACATATCTAAAAAAGAGAGTCTATGTGGTTTTCATCAGATTTAACTGATGAGAAGGGCATTTCAAGTCCTCCTCAGAATAAATGTAGGACAGAGGTCATTCTTTTTAATCGGGATTGAAGCAATGTGGATTGAAGTCAAAAACTCCTTCTTATTTGGGATCTGGATCAATTACTCTCAAATTATGGGTCAAACTTAAAAAAAACCTATGTCCCCATAGAACATTGGTTCATAGCAATATCTACTTACTTATAAACTCTGATTAATTGTAGGTGCAATGGTGAGTATAAGTAGTGTAACTCAGATAATAGTGCCTGCAAAGTATTACTTAAAAATATCTGCTTATAAAAAGAGTTGTGTGAAAGCTAATTAGCACAAATTCAATTTGCTTTAAATTTACATAATTAGGTAAATTTAAGTAAAATTAATAAATTTAAATTTAAGTAGCATACATATATTATAAAATATATTATTGCATGTATGTATGTATAATCTATTTTCCTGTATCATGTATATTATATATATATATATATATAATATTAGAGAGTGTCCCATTTTCCTTTATCACTGATTGGATCAGAAGTATCCATGAAGAACTTGAGTTCTTGTGTAGTATCTTCCATGCCTGGATTCTCCTTTCCTAAATGTCTGGTATCTATATCCAATCAAGGATAACATTTATTCATGGACAAGTCTTCAAATTGTTTCAGAAGCTTTAAGGAATATAAATCAACTCTACATGAACATATTAAGAACTTAACAAATGTTAGCCACTGCCTTGATCAGAGTCAGGGCTTTTATATTTCTTTCCTTTACTCTTTCCCATGCTAGGACATTCATTCTGCTTTGATCAAAATGTGCAAATTTTACAAATGCTTGAGGATCCTGCTCCAATCCATTTGCTTCTATTGACCTAGGAGGATGGGCTAGCCTGTGTTCATTTATCTTACTTATACCACATTTACCATTTATTATTTTTATTACTCAAACAAGTAGGTGTATTTTATTTGAACTGATTATTGTATCAGCACTGACACGTTTTTTTCTTTTGACCATTGTACAAAGAGCAATTTGCTTGAAGACAGAATACAGCCTGTGCCTTTATTAATTAATTAATTAATTAATTAATTAATTGTACTTCACCTTAATTGCTATTGCATTACATTTAAAGGGTGTTTAAAAACTTGGTTGGTTTTTATTTGTCTAATAATATTCTACTCAACATTTTCTGGTGGTTTTAGCTTCAAAAATGATTGCATGTACACAGTCAGTTTAATATTGCATAAAAATATCTTCTCTCCTTCTGCAAAGATAACTAAGGTTTCAAAATGTATGATAGGTGCGGTATTATTATTAGACAGTGTAATGGCTTGTATAAGAACGGTCTCCACAGGCTCATATATTTGACAGCAGTACTTGGGAAGAATTGGGATGTGTGACCTTCTTGGAGTAGTTGTAGCCTTGTGGGAAGAAATGTGTCACTAAGGGTGTGCTTTAAGGTTTCAAAACTCCAAGTCAGAGGCTGTGTCTCTTCTTTCCCTGCTGCCTGCAGATACAGATGTAAACTTTCTACTTCCCCAGTATCATGTCTACCTGCATGCTGCCATGCTTCATGCCATGATAACAATAAACTAAACCTCTGAAACAGTAAGCAAGAACCAATTAAATGATTTTTTTTAAACAAGAGTTTCCTTGTTTATGGTGCCTCTTCACAGCAATAGAACACTGAAAAATACAGGCAAAATATTAATAAAATGTCGTGGCGAAATTGTGGAGAATACCAATCATTACAGACTACTGGTGTGAATGGGATACAGCAATGGAAAATAGCACAGAAATTACATAAATAATTCAAAAACTATAACATCTTTATTTAACAATTATTTCATCCCTGAGTATAGAGCCAAAGGAAACAAAATTAGCAGTTAAAACAGATACTTAGAAGTCTATGTCTCTTCTGGAAATCTTTAAAATACCTTTGGTATAGATTCAGCCTAGGTGACAATTAATATATGGATAAAGACATGGATAAAGAAAATCACACACACACACACACCAGATGTTTATATTTTATTTATATATATTTATATTGTATTTATTGATAGAAGCCCTATGTAGGTCAAGTATGAATTTGTTCATATGTGGAGACTAAAAGACATGAAGATAAAAGTGAGACTCCGAGGTATGAAGAGTGAGGCATTCACTGATATAGGGTGGGGAAAGAGAATAATAATGAGAATAATAATGGTGGGCTCATAGGTTCATTGTGGCAAATATACATGTATAGAAATGCCATATTGAATCTAGGAGTGGATGTGAGGGAGTGGGGAGGTTTGGAGGGAGTTGGGGTGAGTGGAAGGAGGGAAAATTGTGGTTGGGATGTATGGCATTAGAGAAGAATCTATTTTTAATAAACATAAATATAACTCAAATATTGATAATTGTAATATTTTCAAAACCCATGTCCTGTCCCATGAATAATTGATACAGATAAAATATCAATGGTATATTTATAGAATTACTGTGAACATTGGAAAGTGGGTTCTGAGTAAGATTAATAACATTTATCACTGTAAGTATTAGGTTCACAAGTAGTAAACACAAATATCTGATTAGAAATAACTACTATTTCAAGAAAAGTTTAAATTAATATGTTAATAATAGGGGCTGTACTGTGAATCTCTAGGGGAAAAATAAAATTTGAGATATCATAAACATGCAAAGTTAGTGAGAGTATAGAGAGGGTGGGTTTAGCTTCGCCTCCATGCAAAAGTAATCCTTTATTAGGCAAAAATACAAATAAACAACACCATCATATGTATGTTCTGTTCTTCTTACACATAGGTCAACAGACATTGAAGATTAAATGTCTACTTAAATGGTCAGGGACATACCTACTCTAACAAGGCCACACCTCCTAATAGTGCCACTCCCTGGGCCAAGCATATACAAACCATCACTCATAAAACTGCCTCTTTAATAAATTGTACTTTTACATTAATTTGTCTGTTCCTTCATTAAGGCACTCTTTTATGTTTGTGTGTGTACGAATCTGTGCAACACCTATTTGTGGATGACAGAGAACAACCTCAAGGAGTCAATTAGCTTCTTCCACCAGGCTGGTTGTAGAGGATTGATGCCCTCAGGTTGTCATCCTTCCCAGCAAGCTTCTTTACCAACTGAGCCATTTTAGCAGCCCACAACTGCTTCTCCAACATGCTTTATTATTGGCTAATTAAAGGGATTTCCTCTGGTCCTCTGAGTTTATTTTTAAAGGTGAATTATCAGTCTGAGAGCTTTAACTGGGCAGCTCTGTTTTCACCAGGTGAACATGTATATGATCATGTGTGTGTGTGTGTGTTTCAAAGCTCAGCTCCTTTTTTTTTTCTTAGATATTTTCTTTATATACATTTCAAATTTCAAATGCTATCCCGAAAGTTCCCTATACCCTCCCCCTGCCCTCCACTCCTGCTTCTTGGTCCTGGCATTCCCCTGTACTGGGGCATATAAAGTTTGCAATACCAAGAGACCTCTCTTCCCAGTGATGGCCGATTAGGCCATCTTCTGCTACATATACAGCTAGAAACATGAGCTCTGGGAGTACTGATTAGTTCATATTGTTGTTCCACCTATAGGGTTACAGACCCCTTCAGCTCCTTGGGTGCTTTCTCTTGCTTCTCCATTGGGGGCCCTGTATTCCATCTTATAGATGACCGTGAGCATCCACTTCTGGTTTTGCCAGGCACTGGCATAGCCTAATACAAGACAAAAGCTCAGCTCCTTATAGATACAATTACATTAGAACTCAATTCCTTTCAAGTTAAAATATGCTACTCTTTATTTTAAACTAATGGCAATCAGTGATATCTTATGTTTTCTGAAAGTGACCAAATCAGGTTTCCAAGAGCAGTTAGCTGATGAAAATAACTAGAAAGTGTTCTCCCCAGAGCACCCTGCAGTATGTTACATGTATAAAATACAAACAGAACCTCTCATGACTCAACTCATGAGCATACCCTCTACCCCAGCCTTTGCAGCATATGCTTGCGTTAGTGACAGCAGAATAGGTGGGATTTTTTTTTTTTCAGTGTCATTCAAGATACAAGAGGATCATGGTCATATACTTTCTAATCTTCTAGTTCTAAAGAACTCAGTGAATGTTCCTTTTGCATCCTGGCCTCCTCTCCTGCCCAGGAGATATGCCACTCACTCCCCAGGACTCCTTGTACAACTGCATTCAGACTTTTTCCATTTGGCTTAAGAGGCAATTTTGCCACTTCATTTATGAGGGTAGAAAAAGTGCCACAAAGTGTCTCTGTGATGGCAGAAGCTCCATGCTGTGAGTTGATCTTGCCACCCTGAAACTAATCTGGAAATATTTTTACCTTAATCTCCTGCAGAAATAAACCTTCTGGAGGTCTCAATATGACATCTAGCAAAATGTGTACTCCATCAGCCACTGCCAGCTCACTGTTAGCAATAGAATGAAATCGCAGAAGCCTAACTCTGTGCTTGGGAGATTATTGCTTGTTTGTATTATTTCTTTGTAGAGTATTTTCTGATACAAATCCAACCCTGGTCCTGTCTCCCACGCTCCACTATTTTGCCTTTTCTCCTTCTCTTCCTGGGTCTTTAAATCACATCTCATGATCAAGTCTTTTAGCTTGGATTCCTGGAAGCCCTATTTTGCTTATCTGACCAGTATTAGGGTCCTTATTCATTTGGAAGATAAGATTGGAAGCTGAGACACCAGGTGGCTGTAGTGATTTCACATTTAGTCTGCTTCTAGCATCCTTCTTGGTTTTATCAAGATAATTTTTTCCTCGTTTAATTTAATCTGCTGTTGAGTTCAAGATGAAAATATAAATGCTAAAGTGGCATTATATGTCAAGGGGTACTGTGTCCCTGACCCAACACCATGCTGATACTCTACTTTCTGCTACAGTATACACGATGGTTAGTTTTAATGACCTGCTGGCAGGCTCCACATTGTTGTTGAAGACATTTAGAAGAATTTTGAAAGCACCTTTCAGTTCACATCTCAGTTCTATAGAAACAAATATGAGGTTTCCAAGGTCAGTGGTCCTGACTAATGGCACCTTGGACAGCCGTTCAAGGCAGTGGCTCTATTCATTGTCTACTAATCAGGAAGGAAAGGAATCTTTACCTAGTGCCACCAGAAGAGCCTCCTTCAGCACCTATTTTGCCTTTGGCAGTCTGAGAACAATCTGACATGCACTCTGGTACATGCCACTATGCTTGCTACATCAAATTTAAGTGACTCTACCCTCTGCCATCCACTGCCAATTAATTTTAAACCAAATGTCTGGGAGAGGTTATGTCAGGTATCATGAGAAAATTATATGTGACAAATGTAGGAGATACAGTGTCAGAAATAGTGAAGACTCTCAAAATTCCAGAGTTTACCTTCTCTTGGACCTATTTTATGGAGGAGGAAGTAATACTAAGCGCTTTGAGACTTCCATATCATTCAGGTTCATTCTGTCTGAAACATCTATGAAAAACTGCTGTTTTCTTCCACTTATTTTTTCAAACAGAGTTACCTAAAGTAGCAGGAAGCTGTGGCTTCTTGTGGCTCAAGTCGATACTTTTAACACTTGGGAGGTAGGGGCAAGACTACTAGGAGATGCAGGCCAGCTTGAGATATATAGCAAGACACTGTCTCAGAAAAAAAAAAAATTAAGGACATTTTAGGCCTATCACAGGCCTGTGAATAGATACATAAGCATATGTCTGCATATTACTTATTTATTATGCCTTCACCTTACTGCAGGAAGAAAACAATGTAACTTAGGGAAAGCATTCATTCCATATCCCTGAAGCCATTATTGTGCATTGCCACAGGCAAGAGTACAGGGTGACCCCACTTGACAGTTTTTAAAATTCAAATGAGCTGAGGCATGCAAACAATTCCCAGAGTTTCCCACATCAGCCTTGAACATCAGAAAATCACTATGGAAAGCTCAGAGACTACAAGGGGAAACAGAAATTTCGACTCTGGTTCTAGCTATCCAGTGTCAATCAATGGATCTGAGATTCTACAAAGCAATTGTAGCTTCCTTATTTTGCTGTGGCGGTCCTCAGATCCATATGGAAGGGAAAACAGTAATCTGCACTATCATCCATTTCCCTTCTTCCTAGTTTATCCTTTTACTCTGTTGTCTCACTTCTATGGTAAAAATAAGGAGAAAAACTTAAGTATGCACAAACACAAGTGACATACACAGTACTGTAGACCACTTTCTTTTGCTACATTTGTAATTTGCTTGTTTTATAAGGCATACTATGAAAGTATAATAAGTAAGTAATAAATGATACTAAACAACTCATACACAGTCTTTTACATATTCATCAGTCTTTGTGCCAATGAAATTTCTCAGTGTAATAGTTATTAACTATTCTATTAACGTTGTTTTGCAAATAAGCTTAGAGAAAAATAGTCTTTCCACTGAAGGAATTAGAATCCATAAAGCCCTAAGCATGACTTCTTTCTCCCTAAAATAGGTCCATGGAACGTAAACTTCAGATACAGACAAATAAAATAAATACAACTTTATTACCAAATTAAAAACATGTTGAAATCTGCACCTAGTATTTTTGACAAGTAATTGGTTATTAAATTATGTTTACAAAGATTAACTAACTGTTAATTTTACTTATAGATCATGCCTTAAATTTGTCCATCCCTGGAATTTCCTTCATATTTTTTTTTCTTTTGCTTTCATTCTTTTGTTTCATTGGGACAAAATCTCACTAATTAGACCAGGGTTCCTGAAACATAGTATGTACTAGAAGAGTTAAGTGCCAAACATATCTTCTGGGTTTAACCTACCAAGACCTAGGATTAGAGATGTCTCTCCCCCGACTACGTCTACACTCACACATATTTGGAATTTTTAGAGACAAAGGTAATTCAGTGCCCAGCATGAAAGCAGGACAAATAAAAATCTGTGTCCTTCCCATAGCTTTTACTCTACAGCCAAGCACGTCTGCCTCAGCTCATTGCTTTTTATTTTGTTTCAAGAGGATTAATACTCAGTGCCCATGGGAGTTATGATGCAAATCAAGCTGTCTGGAGACTCAGCCAAAGGTACCAGGGAAGCTGATGCAAGTCTGTGTAATCAAACTACTACTGGAGGAGTTTAAAAATACAGCTCTACCTGCCTTCAATTTCATTACTAAACAGAAGATAGACTCTCAAAATAAAGACAAAAAAGTGTATGACTAGTTATTAATGGGGTATTATGGGATATTTACTAGCTTTTGGGGCTGGCTCTTGAATTTTCTAGGCTTTGTAAGTATCTATCACTTCAAAATGTACTTGCTGATAACGCATACTGATGATGCTGATCCTGGCTCATCTTCTCCACCTGGTCACTGCTTTTCGAATGATGATTCCTATTTGTCACCATACCTTTCTTGCAACCTTTCTTGTACGCACTCAGAGGAGGAAAGGAGAGTCTTTTAGGTTTTTTTTTTCCATACTCTAAAGTAGGGAGCAGTAAGTGACTAACTGAATTTATAATACAGGCTGTGAATCCTTGATCAAGGCACCAAACCTAAAGTGATCTAAAGCACATTTTTTTCCCCTGCTGATATGACACCACAAGGAGAAAATGCTACATACTATTTTTTACAACTGGTCAAATTTTAAACACTGACGTGGTTACAGCAGTATCAAAATTAAGTTCAGGTTATGAGCATGAAGTTTGCACTGAACCTAAGAAAATTTCCATCTTAGGCTTGAGCTTCATTGCCTTGATATCTCGTTCTCTGTATACAAATATTTTAGACTCCAAAACAATGCAGAAATATTGAATCCTTCTCATCACAATCATTCAGGGTAGCAGACACTACAGGGTAGGTATCCAAAGGTTGTACTTCTTAATGCAAACTGTATCCTAGCCTGGTATATCTTATATTAATTACCAGAAGCCAAAAGCAAAAGCAAAGCAAACAAATGGCAACAAAATAAGCAAGAACACCCCCCCCCCCAAAAAAAATATCTAAGAGATCCTACTTTGTCTTTGGTTTCTCTATAGTCTTTGAAGTATGTAGATATTCAGCATGAGAAAGCAAAGCTGGAATCTACTTACTTACAATATTAATTTCATGTTTCCCTTTATTGTGAAAAAAGGAAAAGAAAAAAGTTCATGAAACCCGAAGGCTTCACTGATTATTGCATCAGGACCATGTGGTGAAGGACAAAACCTCAAAGTTTGTTTGTCAAGTATAAGTGACATGGATTTCATACCTTGCATCTCTTCAGGGATTTATACCTAGGGCATTTCAAGATTATTACTAAGAATATGATCTTGAAGGAATAATGAAGTTGACCAAAAAAGTAAACATTTTTTTTTCAAGGACCCAGATATAAAAGCAAGTTAGTGTCAAGAATCAGGGATTCTAAGCAAGAGGTTTGAGATGGCAAGTGTGGGGAGGTCTGAGGTTCCTGTGAAGAGTTTCAACTTTCTTCTAATAAAGTGTACACCATGTCCTGAAAATTCAAATTCCCAGGACTAATACTTAGCATAAGAATCATGGTTTATCTCAAGACATTGTATTACAGTTCAGGTTTATCAAACGTTTAAGGAAAAAATAGCTATTTTTTAATTAGACAATTTCACTATTATTGTGCTAAAATGAATCAATATTGAAATAATTACAAAACAATTACAACTTTACAATAGGATTCTTCAACCTTGCCCTTTCCTTCTTGTGGTTTGGGTAGTCACAGGCACTGCAACACATGCTGAAAGCTACAAATGTAGCACATGTTTACTTATGGAAAATGATCACATTGACCAGGTATAGATTGCTCCTTCAAATATTCAGCAAAAGGAGAATGAAAGTGTGGCATGTTTTATAGATATCTCTCACTTCCTGACCCTTGGCATTCCCCTACACTGGGGCATAGACCCTTCATATGACCAAGGGTGTCTCCTCCCATTGATGACCTACTTGGCCATCCTCTGCTGCATATGTAGCTGGAGCCATGAGTTCAACCATGTGTACTCTTTGGTTGGTAGTATAGTCCCTGGGAGCTCTGGGGGTACTGGTTATTTCACATTGTTGTTCCTCCTATGGAGCTGTAAACTCCTTCATCTCCTTGATTCCTTTCTCTAACTCCTTCATTGTGAACCCTGTGCTCAGTCCAATGGTGGCATGTTTTAACATACTAAGTAATTCCAGGACATAAGTGCCTAAAGCAGGATAAGCTATAAAAGTCTGAGGCCAGCCTGATACACACACACACACACACACACACACACACACACACACACACAATGATAGGTGGGGCTAAAGAGTGAGACTTCAGCCTCAAAAAAAAAGAAAAAGAAAAAAGAAAAAAAAAAGAAAAGAAAAATAAAAAACTTGGGAAAATGGGTTAACTGCTAAAGTGCATGCTGTATAAGAATGAAGGACTAAACTTAGATCACTAGCACCCATATAAAATTTAGTGCAGTGGAGCATGTCTACAACCATAGCCACAGCACTGATGGGGGCTATGGAGACAGGAGGATTACAGGGTAAAATGGGAAGCTAGCAAAGCCACAAGGCAAACTCCAGGAGCAGTTGGAGACCTAATCTCACAACATAAGACTGTTCAGCCAGCAAGACAGTTCAGAGGATAAAGTTATTTACTGTCAAGCCTGAAAACCTGAGTTACATTCTCAGTACCCGCAGGTTTAGAGGAGAGAACCAACTCGTAGAAATTATCCTATAATATTTATTTCCATGCTATTTGTGCAAGTGCAAAAAAAATCAGTCAATAGTATTTACCAAAAACTATGATGATGGCAATGATGATGTGGAAGATAACTGAGGAAGACACCCAATTTATGGCTTCCACATGCACACACATGGGTGAATACACACACACACACACACACACACACACACATACACATGCACACTCAGACAATTATTAACATTACATAATAGTTTATATATAGTAATTTTAGAATTAGAAATATATGAAACACATATTCACAAATATAAAATAGATCACTTAAGATCTAAATCAGACTGTATTATTAATTTGAAGAATTTTAAACAGGGGCATATCAATAAACTGATATATAACTTTATGATCATATTAGTGTGTTTTATTATAAATTTTAAAATTAGCATGCCCTCAAATTGTTAGAAATGATATGAAGACATATTTATTCACACATAGACATGTGTAAAGTGTATTGCTGAGTAGATAAAGAATAATTTGCATAAAAACAGGAGGGTTAAAATAATTTTTTTTTTAACTTGCTAGAGCCAGCATAGTGCAGTGCTACAAACTTAATGGTACACGCAAGACAGCTTTATAGTATAGAAGTTTTGGGGGATAGGAAACTCTCAGCAAGGTTTCAGTGGAGTCTAAGCACTAGGAAAAAAATCTTTCTACAGACAGAATGACTCCAATCTGTACATGGGAGTCACAATATATCTCTGGATGTCCAATCTTTATATCCTTTGTAAAACTCAAAAGAGTTAGGAGTACACAGGTATCTGTGCACATGAGCACAGTTGCTAATGGTTACCCAATGGAAGTTTAGGATTCTCTAGAGTTATAAGACACCAGAAATGGGTGCTGAGGAGCCAATCCCAGTCCTCTGGAAAAACAGTGGTGTATGCTTATCTAGAAAGCCCAAGTTGTCTCATTTTTGTGAACATATCAGGAGCACCAGATTGAGGTCACCCTCCTCCTGTATGACAACTTCTTAGCTACATCTGAAATATTTTCAATCCAAACTAAAGTCATTTTACAATGTGGGAATCTGAAAAAGGTCATAATTAAACCTGCATCATTACTCCCTGAGAATTAGGGGGAAGAAGGACCTTTTATCTCACTTAAGATAACTGTTATTGGAAAACAGCTCTCAAGCCCTTCCTCATCAGCTTGCTCACCTTTATAAAGATACCTGAGATGAGTATGTATGAAGGATATATGAGAATGTGTGGATGGTTGGATGAATGGATAGATGCCAATTATCACTCATATTCCTAAGCACTTACAAGATGTTTTCCCTAGAGATCAAATTCAGAGGAGACTTAGTGATGGGAGAGAAAATGGTAAGTTAGAAAATATACCTTTAACTTTGCTGAGAAATATCTTAGTCTGGATACTCATGCCAAAATTTTTACAGCAATTTGTGTTTATCAGCCATATGAAATATATAGGTATTGAGAAAGAAATAAGGTGGGGTGTATTATTAGTAATCAGATGTGAAGAGTTATGGTTTTGGAGGCATCAAAACATCTTGGTAACAAATAGATGAATTAGACATAGCTCTCTCAAAACTACAGAAACCCTGGGCACCCTGGGCACCCTGTGTTCTTTTGTCTCTATGCTTATATGTCACCTGGGACTTCACAGACACATCTTAGAATTTCCAACTCTGTTCTGTATGCTATGTACTAATGGGTTCACTTCTGTGACTCAGGCAATTAAAAGTCTCTAAGACAGTGTTCCAACAATCTGTGCACATTGGTAGCAATACAAATATAGTACATGGAAGCAAGCAAACCATGGTTCTGTATATATTTTCTATAGAATATAATACGTAAAAATATTTTCCAAAAATATAGAAACACATTATCTCTTTTATATAGTATGATGAATGACCTGTAGCATGTAGTTGTTTAACCCTTAACACTATATGCTAAGGCATGTGTTGCTTAGAAAGACTTAATTCTTATTTAACTAACTCTACTTAATTAAATTTCATACCAGTACCCAGTAGCCATCAAGGTCAATGTAGTAATGCTATAATTTCATTACTTCATAGACAAAAACAGAGAAAAAAATGTTTAATTACTTTTTATGGTCACAGTGATTAAGTATGAGATCCAAAATCTAAGTGATACAGCAGTATTCTAAAATCTAGATTCTTCAATATTATATTCTAAAATAATAACTTGCTATCAAAGGTATTTCTGGGATAGAAAAATAGAAAAGGTATAGTTGCTTTGATATTTTAAAATAGGTTTGCTTACTTTTGTTTTTCTGAATTCAAATTCTATGTACAATTTTGATATAACCTTATCTATGTTAATACAATATATATTTAATATGTATATTTGTATATAAGAGAACAAAAATTTTAATATGTATTTTGAGAATAAAAATTAATATTTTCAACATGAGACACAGACCTTCAAGTCAGGATTTAAAAAAAAATAAAGGAAGCGAATTAAAGAAAACTTAACTCAAGTTATGAAATCAAATATCACCTCTAATCATTGGGGAGTTATAATAGTGATTTGACCTCTGTAGATCTGAGTCAGTCTGCAGGCAATAGGATTAGGCTTAAAACCAGGGAAGAGTGGGTACATCAGAAAAAATGCTCCTCCCAGTTTAACTTAATAAATCTGAAATTTACCCAAAGATCTAGAAGGTTTTTGAATGATTCTTTGGTATATAAATGTCAGCTGTGGCTAATGTGGTAGGAGATATGGATATAAACTTTTGTAGTCTTACATCTGTACCTGAGAAAATGGTGGCTCCCAGTACGAAAGTACGCTTCAAGTTCAAGATGCTGCTGCAGAGGTCTTTTGTGCTTGTCTGTTCCCCATGACACAGAAATTCTACTCATTGATCTTGGTGTGCACTAAAAGCAAAATACTGGGATTGGTCTTTGAAGAAGAGGCTTCAAAAAGCACTGCTTCAGGAAGGTGAAGCATCTCTTCAGGCTACCCAGCTGTCAGTTAGTTCCAGATCAGCCTTTCCTTGGATTAGTCACAAACATTTTGAAAGTATGCCAATGAAAGCCATATTTTTGATTCGCTCTGCTTTAAGAGGGTCTCTTGCAGATGTTTGAACAGACAAAGGTTTGTACCTCTCATTTAAATGTTTAAAAACATAATGGAAATAATGATGTCACATTATAAAATTATAGGGGATAGTGAGTTAGTTCAGTCTGTAGATGCTTGAGTTCAATCTCTAGCATTTATATCAAAACCCAGTATAGGGGAGACAGATATGGATTCGTAGATCTTGCTGGCAGTTGTAACCTAACTGCAGGATTCCTGGGCTCAGTGACAGATCCTGCCTCAAAAAGTTGGATGGTTTATAAGAAATGACCTCTGTCCTCTGGGTATACATATCCACAGACATACTCTGTGTGATATTACTCTCACTCTTTCTATCACAGAGTCTCTCTCTGGTCTTTTAGTCTCTGTCCATCTCTGCCTGTTTCTGTCCTCCCCTCCCCTCTCCTCCCCTCCCCTCCCCTCCCCTCCCCTCCCCTCCCCTCCCCTCTCCTCTCCTCCCCTCTTCTCCTCTCCTCTCCTCTCCTCTCCTCTCCTCTCCTCTCCTCTCCTCTCCTCTCCTCTCCTCTCCTCTCCTCTCCTCTCCTCTCCTCTCCTCTCCTCTCCTCTCCTCTCCTCTCCTCTCCTCTCCTCTCTTCTCCTCTCCTCTCCTCTCCTCTCCTCTCCTCTCCTCTCCTCTCCTCTCCTCTCCTCTCCTCTTTTTTCAACAAAGGAAAGCACTCGCCTCCAAGTCTATATGAAGGAATCACTGCTCCTCTTCTGCATACCACTGATGGCTCTATGGTAGGCAGGATGGGTTAATCAACATGTCAATATATATGTGAGAAAATTGTTAACTATAATGAATAAAATGGAAGCAACTTTCCAGAAAAACAGCAAGGATCCCATTTCTGTGAAGTCCAAACTTCTATGAAGCTTTTAGGGTAGAAATGGAAACCTAAAAGTCTTCTGATTATTTTACAAAGAACACAAGAAGGCAAATGGTCAAATAAAAATAATTCATAACTGAAGCCTGGAAGTGTGAGAAAGAGACCCATATTTGGAAACATAAAAAGCAGAAGTGTAGTATGAAATAAATAGTCATAAAAATACCTGGGGAAGATTGCTGGCCCTGAGGGCCAGCAGAATGAATGGAAATATGCAAGTTCAGGGGGTTGAAGGTGGGAGACTCTCTAGAAACTACCAGAGATCTGGGAGATAAGAGGTTCTCAGGACTCAAACAGAGAGACCTTAGATGAAATGCCCAACAGTGGAGAAAGGGAATTCACATAGTCTAATTCCAGTAGAAAGACAGGGCATCAAGTGGAGGGATGGAGTTGCCATCCCACAGTCAAAAATTCTGACTCAGAATTGTTCCCATCTAAAAGAACAAAATTGGAGACATAAATGGAGAATATACTGAGGGAAATGAGGTGCAGTGACCAGCCCAACTTGGCATCCATCTCAAGGGGAAGGCCCAAGGCCTGACACTATCACTGATGCTATGATGTGCTTACAGACAGGTGACTAGAATGGCTGTCCTCTGAGTGGTCTAACAAGCAGATGACTGAGACAGGGGCAGAGACTTAAACCCATCCAATGGACAGAAGCCTGGGACCCCTGAGGCTGAATTAGGGAAAGGCTGGAAGAAGCTGAGGAAGAGGACGACCACATAGGAAGATCAGCAGTCTCAACTAACCGGGACCCGTGAGATCTTTCAGACAGTGAGCCAATAACCAGACAGCATATGCCAGCTGGTCCAAGGCCTAGGACACATACAGCAAAGGACTACCTTGTCTGGCCTCAGTGGAAGAAACCTTGCCTAACCCTCAAGAGACTTGAGGCCCAAGGGAGTGGGGAGGCCTGGCAGGGGAAGACACCCTCTTGGAGACAGGAGAAAGGAGGAATGAAATGATGAACTGTGGGAAGGCAGACTGGGATGGGGGTAGTAACAGGACTGTAAAAAATAAAAGTAATAATAATATGAAAAAGAGAAAAAATAATGCCACAATAGCAGGGGATATCTTCTACCGTAGAGGCTAATAAGATAGGCAAATTTTAGTTTTACTCTACCTTAATTATATAAGCAATTCTACAAAGGTATCAGATAGAATAACAACATAAAGAAAACTGAAGTAGCTATCATGCTATCATCTATGACATGACTCTTTTCTTTGATGAGAGTTGTCCATACCAACCAATTGAAGTGTATTGTAATCTGTTGTATTTTGCTTTTGGAAGTTCAAGATGAAAAGGCATCTTCTGGACAACTGGCTTTCAGAAGATGCACTGAAAAAATTAGGAGTAAAAATCAAGAGGGGCAGTGGAAAATCTGACTCAGCAATTCCTAGCAAAGGATGGGGGCCATGAGTGAGTGCCACTCAGAAGTCATCCCTGTCACCGAGGAAGTACTGAACAGAGTGGCAAGACTTTCAGATTATACAGATTCCTCAAAGAGGATGACTGAATAATAATTCCATCGCCCAACACTATTTCTTATTTAAGATAACAGAACACTTTAAAGAATAACTTTTAGATATTTGTGTGTTTGTATGGACATTCAGCCTGCATGTATGTCTATGTACCATGTTCATGCAATATACTTGGATTCCACAGGAAGGTGATAGATGCTCTAAAGCTGGTGTTAACAGTTAGTTCTAAACCAATGGGTAGGTTCTGGCAATCAAATCAAGGACCTCTACAAGAGCAACGGCGCTCTTAACTGCTGATACACATCTCCAGCCCAAGATAAATCTTCAAAATCTATTGTATGTAGCACCTAAACTCACATTCATCAAGTTCTAAATATGCATTAAAAAAGATAAAACAACAGACAAGTCTCAAGACTAATGTGGCCTTAACAAAGACATCTAAGATGACAGGGTAGGGAATAAAAGGGAACAGTGTAAAACTGTAGGACATGAGGAGATTTTCATCTCAAAACATAAGCCAGGGTCAAGGCTCTTTTGTCAATACGTTCTGTGCCAAGAGATTTGTACCAACCAAACAGAATTCAGAGTTTACATCAACAATGAGTGTCCAAGATGTTTGTTCCATCATCCTAGGCAAGGCATCTGAGAGAAGGCAATAGTCCCTAGAGACCCACAGCAGCTGGGAGCAACCTGACCCTGAAAAATCTTCCAGAGTACAGTCATGTTACATGAAAGCAACCTGTCTGCTTCATTTTCCTAGAGAACAATAGACAGAGAAGTTCCAGGGTCAGGTCTGAGTTCACAAAGAAAACCAACATCCAAAAATGGCACCATTGCAAGAGAGCATATATTATTCTAGGTAGTAATTAAATGAAACTGAAGATATAGGCTGTGTGTAGTAGCAACATAAAACAAGTCTTTAGAACATACTCATTTTCACATTCTAGAATTAACACCAACAAGAGAGCTCACAGGATAATTTGCCCCATCTTCCAAATAAATATGTACGAATAATTACACAAATATTAAAGAGACAACCCCAGTTAGATATGCATTTTCTCTACTGATACATAAAGGAACATCTATCGTGAATGTACCATGGTGGGAACACTGCAGTAACTACTTTAAAAGAGCAAAAACCTAATATTGAAATAAGTATTTACAAGGGTTTTTTACCTTTAGCTTGTTGTTTTGGAAAATGAAATATATTGGTTATTTTCTATTTCTGTTACTCATCTGTATGAACCAACAATTCTGAAAAAAAAATCTATTATGCTTCTAAAGCTGGATTTTCTCAGTGAATTTCTTTAAAAAATTTTCTCTTGTTGTTGTTCTTAATAAGAAACCTGGACACCAACCCAGTCATAACACCTTTGACCTATAATCTGTCCAGTTCTGGAATGGCCAATCAATGTCTGGTTTAAATTGAGGCCTATGGCATGAGAGAAAGCCCATCCATTACATTGCCTGAATGGCCAGGAAGCAGAGACTGGATAGTTCAGAGACCAAGGATAAAACCAAGTACGATTGGTCAAAACAACCAAACAAGTAAACATTAATGAAATGATTCCTAGTGCTATTCTATTCTACCCATAGATTGGTGCCATTGCACAATGGTCATCAGAGAGGCTTCTTCTGGAAGGAGATGGGAAGAGATGCAGAGACCAATAGCCAGACACTAGTAGACAGAGGGAGTTTAAATTAGAGGAGTCTCTGGGGTTCCTCCTTTGGGGCTCAGGGAACTCAATAGAAGAGGGGGAGGAAAGAACATGGAAGTTAGAGAGGATGAAGGAGACCAGGAGAACATGGTTCATTCAGTCAACTAAGCGGGTTTCACATGGGTTCACAGAGGTCAACGGCAAGCATAGGGTCGCAGTGTTAGCTCAAAAACATGACCCTGTAGTACATGGTGCAGGCGCGGTGAGGAGTGGAGAGAGGGAAGACTGTGGCTGGGATATATTCTGTGATAGAAGATTCTTGTTTCAATCTTAACAAAAAAATTACTGATTTAAACCATGATAAAACCAAAAAAAGGAATGCTTGATATTTTGATTTTTTCTTAATATTAATATTGTGCCAAAAGAAAGAATATTTCTTTTGACTTGTCATAAAATTTTGGAAAAAAATTATTTTACAAAATAGAGACATAGAATCACATTTTACTTCACATCCTTCTAAAATTTCAATCTCACAAGCAGAACATTTAACAGGTCTATAGATAAATGAGTTTTCCATCTGTTATTCAGATTACAAAAGGAGGACATGGATTTGCAAGGATGAGTGCTCTGGGGAGAGTTGGCTAGGAAGGCAAGGGGAAGGTGTGATCAAAATGCATTGTATATGTGAAGTGTGTGTGTGTGTGTGTGTGTGAGAGAGAGAGAGAGAGAGAGAGAGAGAGAGAGAGAGAGAGAGAGAGAGAAAGAGAGAGAGAAAGAGAGAGAGAGAGAGGAAGAGAGAGAGAGAGAGAAAGACTGAATGTGGGAAAAGGTAGATTATTATTAAGTTAGTGAGTCTCAAAACATGGCTTTTGGCACATGCGGAACCAGCATTTCAGGATCATTTATTAGAGCTAACACTGCAAGGTACGTATTTTTCTGCTCCACATCAGAGGTATCACGTGAGTCTTCATTATGACTATCAAGCAGATTTATACTTGAGTCTGATTTTGTTAAATTGCACATATTAAGCTCTCTGGGCATCCATGGCTCTTAGCATAAGTGCACAAATTCCAGTCACCAGACTGAATCTTTGCTTTGTGTTATAATGCAAAGAAAATCAGAATATGCCAGAAAGCTCATCACAAGATTCAGAAAAGCATCCTTATGTCTTCTTTAGGGGAATACACCCTGAATGGCTCAAAATGTACATGTACATCCATGTAAGTCAGTGTACATGTTAAATCTGGAGCTAAGAGTCATCACTTGTACAAAGAGAATAATCCATTTTTCTAGGTCAGTGGTTCTCAATCTTCCTAATGCTGTGACCCTTTAATATAGCTCCTCATGTTCTGGTGACACCCAATTATAAAATCATTCTATTGTTATTTCATAATTGTAATTTTACTACTGTTATGAATTATAAAGAAATATCTGATATGCAATATATTTGATATGTTTTAGGTGGTGTAATAATTAAATGAAAACAAGTGTTGGGCAGTGATTACAAAAATTGCAAAACTTCTGTAGGGCAAAAGACACTGTCAATAAGACAAAAAGGCCACCAACAGATTGGGAAAGGATCTTTACCTATCCTCAATCAGATAGGGGACAAATATCCAATATATATATATATAAAGAACTCAAGAAGGTGGACTCCAGTAAATCAAATAACCTCATTAAAAATGGGGCTCAGAGATAAACAAAGAATTCTCACCTGAGGAATACCAAATGGCTGAGAAGCACCTGAAAAAATGTTCAGCATCCTTAATCATCAGGGAAATGCAAATCAAAACAACCCTAAGATTCCACCTCACACCAATCAGAATGGCTAAGATCAAAAATTCAGGTGACAGTAGATGTTGGCGAGGATGTGGAGAAAGAGGAACACTCCTCCATTGTTGGTGGGATTACAAGCTTGTACAACCACTATGGAAATCAGTCTGGTGGTTCCTCAGAAAATTGGACATAGTACTACTGGAAGATCCTGCAATACCTCTCCTGGGCATATATCCAGAAGATGTTCCAAATGGTAAGAAGGACACATGCTCCACTATGCTCATAGCAGCCTTATTTATAATAACCAGAAGCTGGAAAGAACCTAGATCCCCCTCAACAGAGGAACGGATACAGAAAATGTGATACATTTACACAATGGAGTACTACTCAGCTATTAAAAGGAATGAATTTATGAAATTCCTAGGCAAGTGGGTGGACCTGGAGGGCATCATCCTGAGTTAGGTAACCCAATCACAAAAGAACTCACATGATATGTACTCACTGATAAGTGGATATTAGCCCAGAAACTTAGAATACCCAAGATATAAGATACAATTTGCAAAACACATGAAACTCAAAAAGAACAAAGACCAAAGTGTGGACACTTTGCCCCTTCTCAGAATTGGCAAAAAAATACCCATGGAAGGAGTTACAGAGACAAAATTTGGAGCTGAGACGAAAGGATGGACCATCTAGAGACTGCCATTCTTGGGGATCCATCCCATAATCAGCCTCCAAACACTGACATCATTGCACACACTAGCAAGATTTTGCTGAAAGGACCCTGATATAGCTGTCTCTTGTGAGGCTATGCCGGGGCCTAGCAAACACAGAAATGGAGGTTCACAGTCAGCTATTGGATGGATCACAGGGCCCCCAATGGAGGAGCTAGAGAAAGTACCCAAGGAGCTAAAGGGATTTGCAACCCTATTGGTGGAACAAAAATATGAACTAACCAGTACCCCCTGGAGCGTGTGTCTCTAGCTGCATATGTATCAGAAGATGGCCGTCAGTGGAAAGAGAGGCCCATTGGCCTTGCAAACTTTATATGCCTCAGTACGGGGGAACGCCAGGGCAAAGAAGTGGGAGTGGGTGGGTAGGGGAGTGGGGGAGGATATGGGGGACTTTTGGGATAGCATTGGAAATGTAAATGAAGTAAATACCTAATTAAAAAAAAGATATGGTTAGAAATAGCCAAAAGATACTATCTTTCCTGTGTTATCTGTAAGTCTCAAAGGATCAATATAAAGTATAGAGTAACTCACACTTTAGAGGTCATGATTTATTCTTTTAATCATATTATCTCAGAGGGCAGTGGTGGTATATACCTGTTTGCTGGTAGAAACAGGCAGATCTCTGAGTTGGTAACTTGGTTCACAGAGTTCCAGAACAGCCCGGCTACATGGAAAAACCTTATTTAAAAAACAAACAAGAAAATAACAATAAAAACAAAAACAAACAAAGAAAAGGACTTTTATCTCCTGGAACAAAATCAGTTCATCTATTCAACTTTATGTTTTCCAAACAATAAAAAGCAAATGCAAAAAGCCCATACAGAATAATGCAAATAAACATGGGCTAAAGTATAGGATAGTATGAGGCCAAGGATTGACCAGAGTCATCTATGAAAGGAATATAGAAGATCAGAAAAAGATGTCTGCTAAGAACAGACTGTGCTTGATCAAGAGGGATTTTATTTATTCTGAGTCAACTCTAAGATACATTCAGAAGGTAGTGATCCTACTGCCAACACGGCACAGTACAACTCAAGCCTCATAAGAAGGGCCTCAGAATGCACAGCATCTCACTGATCACTGAAGAAAATACATCAACTGCAACTGCTTCATCTCCAGCATCTGGGCCAAGGGGGAAAATCACCCTAACTAGAATCAAAGAAGCATATTAAGATAGTGGAATTGCAAAATATGTTGAACCTCTGCTGCTTGTGATGCTTAATCGTCCTTGAGATGCTTGTTATTATGTGGTAGTCACCACCACACACTTACTTAAGAGTCAAGACAACACAGCTAGCTGGACAGAGTGTGAATAATTAGACCAATGCAACGGTGTTCCGTGAGCTACCTCTTAAGGTCTATGGGATTTCCTCTCCTGTTGATTTCTTAATGGAACATCTGGTTATTAAATGTGATGTTTGTATAGACAAGGCAATTTTCATAGTGTAAGTAAACATAAACACTGATATCATAAAATTTATATTTCATATAAATATGAGAGTCAATAGACATAGCCCATGGGGGTACAGCTTATAAATATAATTTAAACTATACTTTCAGTAGTTTAAAAGGTTAATGTTTAATTAAATTGTGTTTCCAGTTCAATGAGAGAGGTAACAAGGTCTGACCTAGTAAATACTAAAATAATCTTAACCATCAGGTAGGTCTCAAAGACACACCAAACTCATTAAAGTGTTTGGGGAAAATATATTTGGTGCAATGGGTCAATTAGACCTTATACTTTGAAACAACTCAGTTAGAGTGTGCTAAGATTAAGTTACATGTATGTTATAACAAGGTTTTGTTAGTACTGGAGGTGTATAATGTTTGTTTAAATGGGAATGGCTTGATCTCTGGTGTGTATTATGTCCAATTTATTGGCCAATGTACTGAGTGGCCCTCAGTGTGGTATAACATAGCTGGTAATCTTCTTTTATGGACATGTTCAAGGTTACACAGTCGAAATCTTAATATAATAGCTTAAAACATAAAAGAATCATATTTTGTAGGTTTTTTTTTTCAGATCCAAAATAAAGAAGCTTGGCTCCTCTCTGTATGATCAACAAGTGGGATGCTATACTAAGGACTGTAAGGGAGAAGCCAGTAACTATGTTGAGACAAAAGGACAGTCGTGAATTTGCTGTAGGCTCCTAACAGTTTCTGAGATCAGATATTAGCTAAAGGAAAAAATAAAAATGGGAACAGAAAATACACTGACATTTCTAGAAAGAACACAGGGAAAATCCATATTTAAATGACAGGGAATTCAAAACTGAAGCTTGCAACAGATCATAAAAGCAAAATCCCCTGCATCAGAAAAAGATCTTTAGGAAGAGCTGAGGGCAGATATAAACTGGGAGGCCCAAGTGTCCAGCTGTGGGGAAAATGTGTCACTGGGAATGCCAAAAAAGTTTGATCTCTTTCCTTTGGTAAGGCAAGCTTTGCACAATTTGTTCTCTGAAGATACAGTATCATCTTTAAAATAATCATCTTTGATTATTGAGGCTGGAGAAATGGCTAAGCAGTGAATAAGTGCCATCCAATACCCTGTCATGAGGCACACAGCCCTCTATAACTCAGCTCCAAGAGATGCAGTATGCTTGGGGTCCTCTGTGTCCAAGTACACACACACACACTCTCTCTCTCTCTCTCTCTCTCTCTCTCTCTCTCACACACACACACACACACACACACACACACACACATGCACACTCACAGGCACACACACAGAGACAGAGACAAAGAGAGACAGAAACAGAGAGACAGACTGAGACAGAGACATTTAAAGCAGCCCTAAAAACAGAGTTCAATGGGCACAGGTAATAATAGGAGCCGATTCTTAGGATACAGGTATGGAGGCTACAGTTGAAACAAGGTTTTCAAACTGTGTGCTACCTGCAAAGATTGAATAAATGTTACAAAAATCCCATCTCCCCAGCATCACATCTCATCTAAGAAAACACAATCTCTAAAGACACTTCCATCTCAGTAACTGAACACACTCTTACCAAATTAGAGTCATTTTTTTTCTAGATGGAGACAATAACAACAAAAGGTATGGGTTGGATGTTTTGAGTCTTCACATTTATAGCCAGTTTTCAAGAAAAAAAAAATTGGCAACCTCTGAATGAGCATCTAAGGAGGCAGAACAGAGAGTAGTACAATGCACTGCACAACAGTTCCACAGGAGAGCTCGATAGATGGTTCTGACGTTAAAGGCAAGGCTCACAACCAAGACAAGTTTCACAGGAAGTATGGATAAAGGTAAAATGGTGAAGGCTCTTCAGTCAGGGATCACTAATGCAACATTGTGCCAAGAGATTTGATTCTATGGTACCTGATGTTCACATCTACAGTGAATGCCCAAGGTGTCTTTTCCACACAGCCTGAGAAAAGCAATCCTACTAGGTAGGGCACTAGCTAGCTGAGAGTAGCGTCACTCTGAAGGAATGACAGAATTGAAAGCAAAGGAGCCACATTGCCCTCTACACTTTTCCAAACAGTAGTTCTATTCTAGAGATCCTGTCGTACACAAAGAATGGCAACACTGGAACTGGTCCCCATCTTAGAGTAGTGTGCTCTGACTACAGAAACTATCTCCAGAAGATACTTGCTTTTTCCTTTTGTGATCAGTGCACATTCCAGTGAGCTATGCATCCTGTATCTTCTTCACTAAAAGAAGATCTTATCTCCTCCACAACTCCCCTCAATTATGAGCATATGCATATTTATGTAAATATTGATTAAAAAAACCGCCAGCAGAAACTGCATTTTTTTCTATCGAAATATAATTGTCTCAGAGTCAGGTGTGACAAAGTAGACCTGTAGTCATAGCTATTAGTCACGTTGAAGCAGTGGCATTGTTAGGGCACCATTATGATATTTTATGAATTGAGAGTTTTGAAAGTGAAATATTTCTGTTAGAGAATCCATCTAGTTACACAGATATACAGCAAATATCTACTACTTACACTCATATAAAGCTGTTATCTTTCTTGCTCGATTCCTCTTTCTCTTTTTCTTTCTTTTGATTCTTTTTTTTATTAATCATTTTGTTTACATTTCAAATGTGATCCCACTTCCTGGTCCTCCCTGCACAAACACCCCACCCCATCCTCCTTCCCTTTGCCTCTAAGAGGGTGTTCCCCACCCACTCACCAACTCCTGCTTCACCCCTCTATTACCTCCCTTCTCTGGGGCATCAAGCTACCACAGGACCAAGCACCTCCACTCCCACTGATGCCAGATAAGGCAATCCTTTCCTACATATGTAGTATGAGCTATGGACTAGCCCATGTATACTTTTTGGTTGGTGATTTAGTACCTAGGAGCTCTGAGAGGTCTAGTTAGTTGATATTACTGTTTTTCCTATTGGGGGGGGGGGCTGTGATTCCCTCCACCTCCTTCAGCCTTTCCTCTAACTCTTACATTGGGATTCCAGGGCTTAGTCCAATGGTTAGCTGTGAGTATGCATCTGCCTCAGGTGGTGGGAGAGCCAGCTGCTCAGAAGACAGCCTCTTGGCATCAGCAATGGTGTCTGCAGATGGAATGGATCACACAGTGGGGCAGTCTCTGGATGGTCTTTCCTTCAGCCTCTGCTTCAGTTTTGTCCCTGCATTTCCTTTAGACTAGGACAATTCTGGGTTAAATTTTTTTAGAGGGGTGTTCCTTCACTGGGGGCCATGTCTATCTATCTTGACATGGCCCTGTTCTGAGGTTCAGGTTGACTTTGAAGGCTAATCCCTCATCTTAAATTTCCAGTTACAGAGGTAAGGAATTAGCAATAGTTTGATAGTTGTTTTCTAAGATAAAATATTGTAGGGAATCTTACACAAGCTCTATGTGCAAGTGTCAAGTAGAAACTATCTGATCTACTATAAAGACTTCTATTTCATTTACTACTCTTTGTACCACTGAATCAGAGTATTTGTGGTGGTGAGAATGTGTTTGGAACCAGTGCTAAGAAGATGCAGAGTGGAACAGACAGGCAGAGAAGAGAGGCACAGGATTTAGGCAATGAAATGAGTCATGGGTTCTAGAAAAAGGTTAATTTTTTTAAAGCAGAAGGATTGTAAAGTTCACTAAACTCTCTCTCTCTCTCTCTCTCTCTCTCTCTCTCTCTCTCTGTTTGATTGGAACTTAATTCAGTCTTTAATAATATATACTAATATAGAATAGGATATTTGTCTCATGAAGGTTTTCTTGTAGCAAACTTATGAGTAATGGTGTTAATTTCTCTTTCCAAGTATATGTATGGGTTTGTCATGGCAACATGATAACCAGTTAACTCTTCACTACTTTGTTTTCCTACAGTATTTACCTTTGCAAAAGGCTTAGGAAGCCAATATTTGATTGTATGTTCCGTTCATGTATTTGCTGTTAATAATATTTAGTGAAATGGGATTCTTGACCTCTGAAAGGGAAAATAAAGCATAAAAGCATGAACAAATTTTGTAAAATATAAACTAGTACATCATTGTGCTTGATGCCATAGAGTAATTTGGTGTTATGCAATGTACAACAAAGGTCTGTCAGTAACTTGCATTTAGATGAAATAATTGCTTACTTGGTTTTGGTGAGCATTAAATGAAACTCATTTTATTTCATTTATAGACATTAAAATTGAAATTATCTACAATGGGCTATATTTCACTGACAATATAAATAATAGTCAGTCAGTTTGTACCTTCACTTTATTTTTGATGTGTCAGGTCAAGGGGGAGATTTTTTTTTATGGAAGTATTTCACTACATATTTTCTCACAGCATGTTAACATGTTTACAGCCTTCCTCTAACTTATTTTCAATTGGAAACAAATAGAAGGTAATCCCCATAGAATACTTACAAAACATCAAACACATAGGAACAGGAATCACACGCAATCCACTCAGCCTTCCAGGGTGCAGCTTGCAAGGATAACATCACTGTCCCCTGTGCATTTGGCAGTTACCTTGCTAACAGGTATTATAAACCAAGTCCTTTCCAGCAATGCACAGTAACGACCTAATTCCAACATGGACACATTCTAAGTGTTTTTTATGTCAATTGTCACTAGGAGAAATGTAAAAACGCAAGCATGATGTCTTCTTACATCTGCAGCCTTGGATGTTGCAAATAGTGTGACAGAGTTTACCCATCATTTTCAAAATTTTGCTACGCAAATATTAAGAAACATCAGAACACAATGCAAGAACAACAGTGACAAACACCTTAGCTGAGCTGGGACAAATCAGGAGACTATTTTTTGTTTTTCTTTGTGTCCCATCTAAAATAGTATGTGAGTGACCTTAATTGAAGATGAATATATCTTGATGTTAACAAGCAGAAGAGACAATTATTTGTTTCTTCATCTTTTATATGATAATTTTTTTAATCTGCTTACTAGTTGAGTCCTTCATCATTGGAGAATATGGCATTACTAGAATAGATGAGACTGACTGCAGCTAGAAAACATCTACTTTAATGTGACTTAAACATTGGCCAACATACATTTTGCTTCAGATGAAACAAAACATTCCCTGTCAAACATTTTCTTTTAGCAATTTTTATATACAATTTTAACATAGATTGAAATGTAGTGTTTCAGGGTTGCTGAAACTTAAACATATATTGCTTAAAGATGGTTTAGCTAGACCCAGAAAATTTACGCCTGCATGCCCACACGCCATGACTATTTACATGGACATTATTTATCATCACAAGTACTTTAAACATCTTGAATGTTTGCAAATAAAGAAGGGATATATAGGAAGGTAAATGAAGGAATCCAAAGACAGTGTACTATATACCCTGTGAACCATATTCAAATGATATCCACAGTAGGCAGATCCAGGAAAGTAAATTAGTGTATGTCTATTGCTGGAAGGGAATGAGGAATGACTGTGAATATGTTTATGGCTCTGTGTGTGTGTGTATGTGTGTGTGTGTGTGTGTGTGTGTGTGTGTATACACTTATGTGTACTTAGAGGTAAGTATCCAGATATAATCCTGTAGATACCAAAGTTTTAACTGGGTGTCCTCCTTTATTGCCCTTTACCTTACTTTTAGAGATATTGAGAAATAAGTCACCAATTTCACAATACTAGGTGGCCATAAACACCTCTGTCCCTTGCCTTCAGCACCTGTACTGGAAGATAGGCACACATCAGTATACCTGGCTTTTCACTTACAGACCTGAACTCATGTCCTCCTGTTTTCACAGCAATCACTGTCTGACTGAGCCATCTCCCCAGTCTAGTTTATGTGGTTTTTTTTTTGAGGATGTTATAATTACCTTGAAACTGATTATTGTAACAGACATTTTCCAAAATAACCCTAAATGCACAATGCAATCATTTACTTACTTTTATAAAGGTCATGATTTTTTTTTTTTTTTAAATTCTTAGATACCCAGGAGTGGCCACTTAAATAGCCATTTGCTAGCTGAGGATTCTGGGTAACATGTAGGTAAGAATTCTGCCAGTCTGCTCTGCTCTTTTCCAACACTCTCTGCTTCTGTTTACTTTAAACTGCCTTTGAGATCTGAAAAACTCTTCATCCTGTCTCTGGATTTTATTACAGGGAGTAACCTTTGTGAGTTCAAAGCCAAGGTCATGTCCCTTTAGCTCAAATCTAGGCTGGAGACATAAATCTTTCCAAAAAGATCCTTCCACACTTGCATCACCAAAGACTCTGACACATGTCACAATGAAGCAACTTTCATTCTGTTGCAGCACTGAACCCACCTTCATTTCACATACTCTGAAAGATTGCTCTATCTTTTCCAATTCCTATGGCAGCTGTCATTGTGTCACAAATGTAGGAAAGTTTAACAAAAAGCAGAGAGTGGGAGAGAGAGAGAGAGAGAGAGAGAGAGAGAGAGAGAGAGAGAGAGAGAGAGAGAGAGAGAGAAAAGGAAGACCCTATATTCTTTTTCATGCATGGGCATTACTAGCTACAGGACAATATGTAATGCTATTAAGTAAAATCAATGGTGTGGTACCCTAGATGGTGTACAGATTAGAAAAGTTAGTACTTTCTTTTCGTAATCTAGAAAACAAAACAGAACAAACTATAGTAGCTTTTATAACACTCTAGAATATCCCATATGGTGACACCATCTCTTTTATATATATTTTATATGTTCATATTAATTTCTAATATTCTAAAGGGATCATCTACATTAGTTTAAACATGAAATCGTTTACTTCACGAGCCTTTGGGTAACTAACCTCCACGCTTGAGTGTTACCTCAAGATACATCGGATCACCATGTGAAAGAAAGCACAGGCTCCACATAGGCCACAGTGTATGCAAATTCAAATGCTAAACTTTCTCTTGATGGATGGATAGACAGGAAAGCATCTAAAAAATGAATGAATTGTTGAGTTGGCAGTGTCAAGCTTTGTTTGCTGAAACAAAGTAGCAGAAGTTTAAACATCTGCCTTGGTAGCTTCATGACCTACTTACAAAAACGTTTAAATACACTATGCTTCAACTGGTCATTTCAGCCCATTTGGGGTTCACAAAAATATCTGGAAAAAGAGCCCTGCACTTCATATGGGCCCTATGGAATTGCCTCAGCACAGATGTGTATTCATCTGAAAGAAAGAGTGGGCAGGGTAACAGAAAATAGCGAAAAGATAGAAAAGCTATGCTGGAATGCTTGGTATCCTTAGAATATGTCCTTACCCTTCCTACCCAGATGCATATAACATTAAAATATACATATAGAATATACATATTATCAGAAGGGAATCAGACTCTGTCTTTTTATTCTGATCACTAGACCCCAGGACATGGTAACAAATACATAGTAATACTTTGCTAATGAATGAATGCAAGGTAGTAATTCTACTCACTACAGAGAATTAAAAAAGAAAAGAAAAGAAAAAGAAAAAGAAAAAGAAAAAGAAAAAGAAAAAGAAAAAGAAAAAGAAAAAAAAAAACCTATCTTAAACACCATAGCACTGGATTTAATGTACCTTCAGAAGACACACCTTCTAAAATATGTATTTTAATTAAATAGAATTTAGAATATACCTCTTGTCTAAAATATGATAGTATTAAGTCATCTTCCTGTGCCAAGTGTAAATATATATATATATATATATATATATATATATATATTATTTCATAGGCTATATAATAGAGTAATGATACATAAGAAAAATTTAAAAAAATGACTTTTAACAGTAGAGTATGTGACTTATGATATTCAGGCTTAAGTTAAAAAATGAATGTTAAATATGTTAATAAGATCAATAACTGAAATTACAGTTTAATAAAGTGAATTATTCAGACATTGTAGCACATACATACTATTAAATCCTGTGTAATTAGGGTATGTAAATATGAGTTTTTAAATCTCACTACTGAATTGAAGATGACTAGGATATATCAGGATGTAAAATATTCTTGTAAATAACTCTTGCCTGCCTTACTTCACCCTCCTGTTTTTCTCTAAAAATCTACACAGTAATTGTAGTATTTTCCTTTTATGTGAGATTCATGTCTCTTTACCTTATGAACATTCATGTTTTCTACACCAGCCATGAGATATTCCAACATTTTATGAGAATATAAAGACTAGATTGTATGAAGTTAAAAGATATGTTTAGCTTTTTAAAGTTTAAAAATATACAACTATATTTATAATCTATGGGATGTGCTCAAAACTGGCCACATGATTTTATATGGCAATAGAATTTAGTATGCTCATTTATACAGAGTCATAACCTGACCCTTTGGCTTGTCTATTGAATAACAGCTGGCCTACCTCATAATTTTCTTCTTTTTAGTCTTGTTTCTACAGGACTCTGATATGGGTTCTCTGACTCATAGTAGAGATTAAGCTATAAGACATACACATAGAATCTGACATGAAATCTAAATGTGACTGTCTTGCTAGATAAAAGTGTATGGGGCTCTGGTAGCTCTCATTCCAAAGCATGAGAAGTTGGTCATTTTGTCATGGATTGATCTGGCCTATCAGAATGGGAACTTCTGAGACAATTAATAGATCACATCCAGTCAGGACTATGATCCCATGACTCCAGGCCGCCATTTCCCCATCACTTAGGGTGTCATCTTTTAACACACAGTGAATTAGGGATAGTTTTGAAGGATGCTGTAATGTTACACTCCAAAATGTATCACTCTGGTATATTGTCTAAAATTAATAGGAACCTTTTGGTTTGAAGTGAACTCCTAATTCCAGCCTATCAGATTAGACCCAGAGAATTTGGAGTCAGCTATGCTAAATGCTGCAACTCCAGATTGCAAGAACACAGAGCCTTCAAACTAATTTTCCCTAAAAAGAGATTCCAGTCCACCAGAGTCAGCAAGTCACTCGTTCTTCCTTCTTTAATCCTCAAAATCAAGGAAACCTGATATTAATCAATTCTATTTTTTTTCTGTTTGTTTCCATCTTACAAAGCACATGGTTCATTCCCTGCTATGCAGAAATTGCCACTCTATTGTGCAAAATACTGTGAGAGATAATTCATGAGTTGCAAATAAAAATCAATGAGATCTACTGCTAAATTTGTTGCCATTTTGTCCTTTGACAACCATAATGATTATTATGAGCCACGGATATTTGAAAATCAATGGTGAAGTAAGGACACTATGACTTTCTCTTTGCTTTACAAAAGCACATATAACTGCAAGCACATTTCCCTCACTCTGAAGCCAGAGGAAGAATCCTGCTTATCAACCCAGACAGTGTGTCAAGGCTAGGAAATTTTGTATATCAGGCTGCATTAAGTTAGCTTTCATCTGCCTTCTGTTTCTCATATAGTTTATCTACTTTTCTACAAGTGCCTTTTATGTCAGCTCAATAGATAAACATGTTGTGCCAGTTCTTTGTCTCTTCATTTTTCTATGGAGGAAGGCAATACCAGCTTAAAATAAACAAAAAGAAAATGTTTATGTGTAAAATAAGGCTTCTTTTACTTTTTAAAAATATAATTATTCCTTTTTTTAACTGTCCAGCTATTGCTCCACTCCCAGTCCTCCCTCTGACAGGACCTCATTTCATTCCTCCTCCCCCATCTCCAAGAGGATGTCTCTCTAACTCCTAACCTACCCCCTATATTTCAACCCACACCCACATCACCCACTCACCACCACCCCAGGCCTCCCCACTCCCTGGGGTCTCAGTCCCTCCAGGGTTAGGCAAGATTCTTCTCTTACTCAATCTGGGCCAGGCAATCCTCTGCTGAAAATGTGTCCTGGGCCTAGACCAGCAAGTGTGTGCTGCCTGGTTGGTGACTCAGTGTCTGAGAGATCTCAGGGGTCCTGGTTAGTTGAGACTACTGGTCTTCCTATGGGGTTGCCTTACTCCTCTGCTTCTTTCAGCCTTTCCCTAATTCAACCACAGAGATCCCTGACTTCAGTCCATTAGTTGGTTATAAGTATTTGCTTCTATCTCAACTGCTTTTTGGGCTTCACAGAGATCATCCATGCTACACTCCTGTCTACAAGTGCAACATAGTATCAGTAATAGTGTCCTTGGAGCCTCCACTTGAGATGAATCATGTACTTTTAACACTGAATTCTCAGGCCCACTCTGGGTCTTTGAGAAGGGAAAGTTGTAGGTCATCATCACAGCATCAAGTACTTCTGTAAGCCAAGATTATTTTAAAACTGATAATTGATAAAGTTAAATTTACAATCAGAACTTAGCTAAGTCAGACTTAGCTCTGTGATGAGTAATTATATAGGAAAGAACATGTGCTTTGCATATATATATATATACATATATATATATTTCTTTGAACATATTCATTAAAAATATCTTACTGGCTTCAACATTCTACTAGATGAAGTAATTTCATTTCTTTCTTTCTTTTTTTTTTTTTTTGCAAGCTAAAGCCTGAAGTTTACCAAATATACATTTCAGGAGGATTTTCAGGTCCTTAACCAGGCTTCTATTAGGGTTCTTGCTTTTCAAAACTATGTTGAGATTCAGGATTGTGATATATAAACTTATGAGCATTCCTTAAGTTAAAACTACTGTAGTCTATTACTTTCATGAACCTCTCAAACAGAACCCCCACACTGTGAAAATGATTTGTTAAAATAACGATTACCTATGTGTTATATTACCATAATCTTTGATCAACACTGTGAATTTTCAAAAATCATATCTGGGATATTCATAGTCATGGGCATCAATCTGTAAACTAAAATACCAACAATAATCAATAATTTGAAAGGGAGTTTACTTTTAAAGCTTTCCTATGTCTTAAACATATTCACATGCCACAAAAGGCACTTGACACAAGGACTAGTGAAGTACAAGAGAGACTAACTACCACACCCACTGAATACACACTTGGATTCATTTGGTATAGGTAAAAGAGGGGGTACACAAGGCACTGGCCATGGAAGTCTAAATCTGTTTCTGTTCTATCTAAGCACACTGCCAGACCACTGGAGAGGATCAGAGTCACACACCTTAAGTGACCAGATTCATATGCCACACTCATACCTTAAGATGTCAGAGATCATATTTGAATGCATGATTTAATCTCTTCTGGGAGATGGTGGCTGATTTTGCCCATGAGGTCAGACATTTTGTCTCTCTGTGAACAGCTTTCCAAATCATAAAGAGATACAAACATTCATCGAATCCTAATCAGCTTAGAGACTATGTTCTTGCAAAGGACTGTGTCCAGTAGATAATGCCATTTATCCAATCTCTGGCAATTGTAGATGTATTAATCTTAATAAGACACTTGGATGGGGGAAAAGGAATGGGAAGACTGCAAGATGGCATTCAGTAGAGTGGTGTTATAATCCCATCTAACACTGAGAACTGTAAGTTTGCTTCCTTGGAAATGGAATTGATTTAATAAAATCAGCCTCCTGGGAATCAGTTTCCTCACCCAATCTCTTAGAACCATTTCAGATAGTGCACAAATGGAGTAGTTCAGAGGATTTAAAAAATCAAAATTGGGAAATGGGTCAAGAAGAGTGACTAGCAATCTGTAAAAGTAGCTGCATGGTTCCCACTGAAACTTGTTACCAACAGCCACCCAACCAGACAGGATATACCCACACCTTTGTCTAGAAATTCTCATTGCATTAAGAAAATCTAGATATTGTGGCACTAGACTTGGGTCTAGTGCCACAATATCCACTTCATTTACAATACTTGCATTTTTAAAGATTGCCAGCTAGCAAATCTGAGAGCCAAAAGCATTTCCTTTTCTCGGCATGTCTCCATTGATCCAGATTTCTTAATTATGTACATAGTAACTCAGTGATGCCCTGACCACCTCTTCTGGGATAGATCCCAGTGCCCTCATTCAACACAGTTTTCACCTATTCACTTACTATTTTCATTTGTGGGCCAAAGTCATAACATTTTTAACCACAATACACTCACACCCATTCCTCTACTATCATATTTACATTTCTTTTCTCCTTAATGGCTACTCAAATTTCTATCCACCAATATAAAATTTCTACCCGGCAAGCCCAAAATCTAATGCCTGGCACACCGTTAGCTTCTATAAATTCTGCTATTGCTTTCAAATGTGTATCTCAGCATTTCCTATGTAACTGTTAAAAAACAAGCAAGCAAACAAACAAAAAAGCACTTGCTTCTCAGCTCCTTATGCAACCTCACAGCAATAAATCATTCCACCTCACCTTCAAAACAGCAGAGATTCCAGAGTCAGGTGCAGAAAGATGTGTATTTCTTGATAACCTACAGGCAAAGTCATAGGAAACCATCTCTGAAATCTAGAGCCATAAGTACAATTTACAATTTTACCCTCTTAACTATGCAGAAAAATAAAACTGATGGAGCTATTAATTAAGTGGACCAAACATCTCAAGTCTTTAGAAATGCTGGTTTAAGTCCTAAAGTAATGCTCTGACACTGTGGGTTAAGTTTATAATCAAGATTGGAGAGTCGGATTATCAGACATTAAATCTTGCCTATATATGTGTGTGTGTGTGTGTGTGTGTGTGTGTGTGTGTGTGTGTGTGTGTGTTTGTGCATGTGTGTGTGTGTGTGTAAACAGTCCATACACACAAAATCACTTTGGTCATAGAAAGACACCTAACTATCAAAAGATGAATGTCACTTACAACTGACCTGCTGCCTGTGGTCTCCCTTCCCCCAGCCTGGAACCTGCCTGCTCTAGGGCGGAGCTACCGGCTCATTCGTCCTGCCACGCCCACTGCTGGAACCTGACTCTGCTGCCTGGAGTCACACACGTGTTTGTCCTGCTACTGGACCCTGAGTTACTTGGCGGGAAATTGGGTTCCCTCCCCCCTCCTTTATAAACTGAGTGTCTGGAAATATTAAATTGAGTCTTGATCAGAATCTGTTTGTCTTGACTCCATTGTTTCTTCCGCCCTATCTAGTTACCTCTCTTTGCAGGGAACTGCCATTCTCAGTGAACCGTTCGTGTTGTGGACCGCGGGCGGGCCGCAACAGTTGGCGCCAGAACTGGGACCTGAAGAATGGCAGAGAGATGCTAAGAGAAACGATTGCTGTGTGGAGCTCCACAAGAAAGGAAAGAATCTTCGTATCAGAGGAGGAGCATCGGAGCAACGGACAGGTACACATGCTAGCGCTAGCCCAAAAAAAAAATTTCAGTTTTGAAAGTGTTGCGGGGATGCAGTAGGATACGAAGCAAGTTTGAAGCAGTGCTAACCCAACACTGGTTCTGCTTGGGTTCAGCAGTTCGTAAATCGGAACTAGATACGGAGACAGGCGGTGTGCCGCAGTTTTTTTTAGAAAAAACTGCTTAGGTGGAGGAAAGAAGGGTTCAAAATCATGATCAGGCCGTTGAGTTTAGTTTTCAGGAGTTGCTTAAGGATAAAGGAAATTCATACCGGAGAAGGTATGGGCTAAGCTGAGACAGCGTTAAGCCCGAGCGCTGGTTCACTTAGGTTCAGCAGTGAAGCTTAAGAGGAGCTAGGCACAGGCGGTAGGCCGTGGCTAGAAAAAAGCTACATTGTTAGGTGTGAGAAAGGAAAGGGTTTATTAAAAGGAAATTAATACAGGCAGATTGCCGCAGTTATAAAAACTGTATCATGAGGGAGGAAATTGTCCCAAATAGCAGGAATACTCTGCCCCATTTTGTGTCTTGTTTATGTCTGGTGCACCAATCTGTTCTCGTGTTCAATTCATGTATGTTCGTGTCCAGTCTGTATGAATGAATGTTCTATGTTTTATGTTGGATAATAAAAATGGTATAAAAAACTTTATCTGCAAGGCCGAGAGCTGCCACGTGTTTCAGCCAAAAACCAGACACGTGGCAGGAAGGCCCCTGATGGAAAAAATGTTCGTTTTAAGAAAAAGCAGCGAGTACACAGCCTCTTAGTTTCAAATCTGATAAATGGTTCATAATTAATGTGTTTGACAATGGTAAAGTGCTTTTTTATTCTATGATTGTAGCTACAAAGATTAATATTCTCTGATTGGTCTAAAATTAACTGCTTCATTTGGTTCTTTATTAAAAATGTGCTCTGCATGTTTTCGCATTCAGCTCATAAGTTGTTGGTTAAAATTAATAATTGTTACATTGCTACAGATGGTTAATGTTAAATTTGATAACTCAAGTTTAGAGTCCTTCCGACACGTGGCCTAAGGCAGCCCTAGAGGCTGAGTCTCTTAAGATATTTCTAGTTTAGATAATAATTAATGTGGTTCCTATCCTAAATAGTAAAATTTAAGATAAGATATAAAGCAATGCCTCTTTATTAAAGCGTTAAAGCTTGCTTTTATAGGTATTCATAGGTATTAATTGATATCCAAACTTCGTAATATGATAGTAATGCTTCTAATATTGATTTTAACAGTGATAAATTGTTTTAAACATAGGTTTTGCTTTCCCAAAGTTATAGGTATTATCCTAACCTTGCACAAAAAACTTAAAAATTATGGTTAAAACTGCCATTGTTCCATTGACTACAGCTTGCAGTTTGATTGCAAATTTAAGATTAATGCTCAGATTAAAAAGTATTTTACCTTTGAGTCAATACAGGGCTCTGGGCAGTCCCAGAGCGGCTTGTGGTCTTTTCTTTTGTTTTGCAAACAATGCCTAAAAAAGTTTTTCCCTGTGTTCAAGAAAATTTCTTTTTAACAGTGTTACAGATCTATTCAAATGTTTAAAATAATGCTTAAATTCAAAGATTTTTTGCTTCTAGTAAACTGGTAATCACTAGAAAATTTTGCCTCTATGTATGGCTAATATAGCTTTACATTATGTAAGAGAAATGTTTATTGTTTCTGCTTCTTTACAAGAAGCCAAAAGTTTTAATCTTTCAATATATATTGTTTCCTAAGTGGAAAGTATTTTATTAACTAATGCTTCTCAAGGGAAGTTTACCTTAAATCCTTGCTCTCACCCAAAAGATTCAGAGACAGTATCCTTTTGTTATTTGGTGTTTTGGTTTGCTGCAAGGGGTTTTACAAAAAATAAAGAAAGCTTTTATAATTGTTGTTAATTGGTAATTGAAAATTAGTTGTGCCCAAGACAATTCTTTGGCCAGAAAAAACATTATTGTAAAGTCATTTTTCTCATCCTCCCAGCCAATCGTTGGCCACGTGGGCCCAACTAGCTGCTGTGGAGCGGAGTCTTAAGACACACAGTTGCCCTTATTCCAGCACAAATAATCTGGTTGTGTGCTGTAGATGGTGTTTTAAAATGCTAAACAATCAAACCTTAATTTATATATTGATAGTCAATGCTATATCTCTGAGCTCATAATTACTTAAAATTGTTCGTCCCTCAGATACTATTAATTCTCAAATTTACAATTGCTTATACATACTTTTAGTTAATAAATAAATAAATTATGCACGTGTGACTCTTAATAACTTTTCTAGCCTTCTAGTTACAACCGTTCCTTAAGAAAAATAATTGAAAGTGCAATTAGTCACTGCCCCTTTACAGCCAAATATTTAAATGTTTTGTCCAAAAAGTTATTAATTCAAAAGGTTAGATATTGTAAAATTTTAAACTTTAACCTCTTAAAAGACAAAAGAAAGAAATTGTATCCCCATATATACTATTTAGTGCATTTCCATGCACACTATTTAAAACATACCTTTATTTTCAAAATTTGAGATTTAAATGTCAAATTTAATAAATGCTTTTTAGTATCTTAAAAGGATCTACTTATTGGCTTATAGATTGATCCTAAAACAGCTACCTTATTAGGAAAGGGAAAAACAGGTTCTCTCCACAGAACGCTGCAGAAGCATATTGGTAATTCGTGTGCTGAGCTGACAGGTAAGTTAACTCAGTGTCCTGATTAAAAGTACTAAGAGATTAAATTCATGTTTTAGATCCATCCTTGCTTGTCATTTTTCCAGTTTGGACTAGCTTCTAGCCTTTTAACTTTATGGCAATAGTACATCAGAGACTGTATATTCAGACTTAGTAAAATTAGTCATTTAATAGAGTCATAATGATTTTTCACTCTTCTTCAGTGTGACCAGCCATTCTAACTCAATCTTAGACTGGTCTAATATTCAGTTCAATTATTAGAGATTCCTATATTCTAAATTACCTAGCAAAGTTAATTCAGAGCATTTGCCCCAAGGTCACCAAAGGCTCACCTTGCCTTTACTTTATTTGTCCTAAACTTTTTGCAAACTGACAATAAAGGTCAGTCTGCAGCGGAACGCCGCTGGCACCCAGTTACTTCTAATTTGAGACTAGCTTTAGCTTTACAATTTGCATCTAAATAAAGTACCTTGACTTCTCCAAACAGAAAATTTACATTACTACACTCTAATTGTTTAGTATTCTTCCTTCTCTCAAGCAGGTCAATCTACATTCTCCGGTTCTCCGCCCCGCCCCTAAGAGCAAACAGGTGGTTCTGCTAATCTCAGCATGTGGCCTTTCAGTCTAAGATAGGATTTAGATTTACCAGGAGAGCTAGGGAAGTAGAAATTTCATATATATTTACAAAGATTAGTTCTTATTTTGATAGATATAGGCTTAGTCCCTTAACTGGCCTCTGGCTTTTCACCCTTGCTGTTACTGCAAGGTGTCCTTAGTTCCTCAGGCTACTGGGAATAACAGAGATGAAGAGAAAAGACTTTTAGCTCCTATTTTAACCAAAATTAATGGTGTTAATACTGACATAATTCTTGTCTAGGCCTTGCTAAATCTGAGGTTGACAAGTCTCACATAGAGGCCTCGCAATAACTCAGAATTGCGATACTGATTCATAATCATATGAATACGGTATGGGTACCGCTTGGCGCAGGAGATCACTGCGGAGGGAAGGTCCAATTTGACCGTTTCTGAGTTCCCTGTGCGACACACCTGATTTAAAAAGAGGTTGGTATCTGACTCCAGATAAAAACCAAAATACTTACGGCTCTGCCTCCCCTCCCCAAAAGATACCAAGAGCCACAGATGTGAGTTGTTACAATACTCACGGGAGGATCAGGTTAATGTCCACCCAAGTCAAGGTTAAGGCCCACTCATCTACGGATGAGAAAATCTTTTGATCACCTCTGTTAAGCATTGCCTATTTAAACTTAATTAACAGGGGAGAGAGAGATTGGAGACCTTGCTGTCGTAAGAGCAGGCCCTTCACTGCCTCCCACCCAAAAAAATAAAAAAGCCAATTGGCCTTGTACTAGGAGCCAGCCAGTCTTAATCGCTTCTCACTGTTTCCCCTGCCTGTCACCCAAAATTGTGGATAATTATCAGTTCAGTGTTATTCTAAAATTGTTTAGCTAAACTCAGCCAGGGTTCCAACGCCCTACTTAAAAGGCAAACAGGTAGCTACCTATTCAGCACTAATTAGCATTATAAAGTCAGAGCCTACAGCCTTAGCCAGATACAGTTTACCATTAGAATAGTTAAGAAATCCCACGGAAATAGGTTTTTTCTTTAGCCCTAGGAACTCAGGCAGAACTATTGAACATAGATAATCTTTCTGCCACAGGCCACCCCTTTTTTATTTTTATTTTTGTTATCTAATGGGGGGAAATGTGGTCTCCCTTCCCCCAGCCTGGAACCTGCCTGCTCTAGGGCGGAGCTACCGGCTCATTCGTCCTGCCACGCCCACTGCTGGAACCTGACTCTGCTGCCTGGAGTCACACACGTGTTTGTCCTGCTACTGGACCCTGAGTTACTTGGCGGGAAATTGGGTTCCCTCCCCCCTCCTTTATAAACTGAGTGTCTGGAAATATTAAATTGAGTCTTGATCAGAATCTGTTTGTCTTGACTCCATTGTTTCTTCCGCCCTATCTAGTTACCTCTCTTTGCAGGGAACTGCCATTCTCAGTGAACCGTTCGTGTTGTGGACCGCGGGCGGGCCGCAACAGCTGCCTTAAAAGCTGGGACATCTACTCAGTTTTATGGGATTTGGAAAATTAATTTTATCTTCTGCATGGAGACATGAAACACAGTCTACAGCTGCAGTAAGGGATGACATTCACACTCAAATCCCAGAATAGTAAGCCTCATAGACAGAGATTTACTAATGGCAAAAATTAGAGGGAAATTATTATCCCAACTAATATTAAAAAGCTATCAAAACTTAATTCTGATGTAGGAGAGTTACATGTCTGAGCTATTACTGTCTTCAGATGGCCACTTAGCATTCATCCTAGAGATTTTTTTTTAAACTCTATAAATATAGACAGTGTCAACTGTTAAGTACAGCATTAATCTGTAATTGTTTGTGTCAATCTGGCTACATGGTTAGGGTATATTTTATTTCATTTAATAGTGAGAGGAGCATAAAGTCTACAATTCTTGTACTACAAATAGAAATTCTGAATTGATTTAGTCTATTGCAGTAGCTGTAGCCAAGTTTGCATCTCACATAAAATTTATTTACCATTTGGCTTAGATACATTAAGAAGCTCACCGAGTATTTTCGATAAGTTTAATAATCTCATCCTCTGTCCACTGTGACTGAGGCTTATCTGGCTGTACGCGCAGTTCTGGGACAACAATTAAACAGTTATGAGCAAGTTTTCCAGCGGGTATTTGATTTAACTTCACATAAATTTCCAAAAGTTGCTTATATGACTTTGTTGTCATGAACCTGAAACTTATCTTCCATATAGTTGGACAAAACAGTAATTTCCTGGGGGAATTGGGGTCATTTGATTGCTCCCTGCCGCCTATTAAAAGTGAAACTCTTCCATATCCAATTGTATAGAAATGAGCTTTCACATGGAGGACTTACAAGTTTAAAATGAAAAAAAATTAGTTTAATACATAAAACTGAGTCCTGTTTGAGCATCTTTTACATATAAGATGAATATTATTATTATTTTCAAAATGTACTTGGGTATCTATATACAACTACAACTTTTAGAGGCTTTCTGTCCTTATGTGTCTAAGACTAGGAACTTGCAATGGGTGGGACAAGGAGATGGCTTTGGTACATAAAGCACTTGTCATAGAAGTATGAGGACTTGAGTTTGAATTCCCAGGCCCACATAAAGCTGGGCATGGTAGCACATAGCTGTAATCTCCATACTCCTATAGTGAGATGGTAGGTGGAGACAGGAGAATTTCTTTGGAGCGCTCCAGCTAGCACATTATATGTAGCCCATTGGCAAAGGACAAAGAAGCAATTCATAAAAGAAGATGCAAGATAAGGACAGACACCCAAGGTTGTGATTTGTCCTTTACACAAACACCAGAGCATGAATATGTCCCCCCTACACACACACCATACACACACATCCACACTCACACATGCATGCGTGCACGCGTGCGCATGCGCACACACACACACACACACACACCCCCCCCCGACACACACACAGAGGGGAGGGGGATCCAATGCACATAAAACCAGTATGCCAGTATATTATTTTCACGTCAATAAACTTTCTTCTAGAAGAGAGAAACCAGCCAACATTTTATACAGGGAATAATAGGTGAGGACAACTTGTTCCTAAAGTCCTGACTCCAGAACAACTCAGTGGAAAAAAAAGAACAAGACAGAACAGAAAGTAAGGTGGAGATTAAGAGCCATTGGTATATCTGATGAGAGGGGTCTACTAAGACAAAAACCAGGGAATAAAGGAAAGGAAAAAAGGCAGGTAGGACCATGAATATCTATAATCCACACACTCAACAAGCAGAGGCAGGAGGATTACTAGGATCTTATTTAGACTGACAAAGATATTCCATTTCCTTACCCTTCCCAAGGTAATTGGAAGAGTGTTATTCACAATGTTAAATTGAGGCATCCTCACAGGCTTCTATAACTTAGAAAGGACATTAGAAATGACACCAGGTTATATGTGGATACTGAGGTACAGAGGAGATAAAGCAGTGCAAACAGTCCTACATCAAATAATGTACCTCAAACATCCAACGTTACTAGAGACAACCTGTATAGTACATATTTGGTTAGTTCCGAGTCCAGGCATGCAAAAATTTACAGCGACCCCAAATTACTAAATTCTTTATTTTGTATGCAATCACACCCCCTTTTAAAAAATGTTTACTTGTAAGAGTATAGCACAGAATTTCATGACTCATCTCACGGAGCCTGGTCCAATCTATCAAAGAACGCTAGGGTATGAGCTTCTGAAAAGCGGTCGTGCTTACCAGTATAGTTCAGGGTATTATAAAGGTCTTTTTTGTTGCACAGAGCTTGAGCACATACAGTTTTCTTTGTTGGCATATTAACACTCACGTGATCCTTCCATTTTGTTCAAGACCACCACTTTGGAGGAACTGAAGGGATAATGTATTTTGGGTAGCAGAGATATTGTCTATGAGACAGCAGGGTGGATTCCACATATGCAAACATATCCAGAGACATACTCCGTTGTACATAAAATGAGGACTCATCTGTTCATCTCTTTTATAGCATTTTAAACTTATTTTGAAGACCAATCAAATCACTGTGGTTTTAAAAGCACCTCTTAAAAGGTGTATGTAATACCCATCTGGATTCCCCATCTGTCAAACCAGCAGACCCTAAAACAGGTCCTAGAGCATTTAAACTCACCCTACTTTTCTCTAAACAGATTAAACACAATCAACAAAGCAGTTTCCGACCACTTAGAAAAATAATCCCAAGCATTTTTTTAAAAAGTGAGTAGAAACAGCATATTGGCTAGATATTGCGTATATGAGATTTATGACTGACTATCATTCATGAAATTATATACATGTTTTGAAATTTCTAAATGTTTGAAGGAAAAATATAAAATTTGACTACCTGAGAACAATACTTTACTGAAGGCAACATTTACTGTTAAGAGAGAGCAGAGGTAGGGAGGGAGTCTGAATAGGGAAAGTATCATTCAAACACAGCCTTCAGAGTTCAAACATTTGTTTAAGAGCAACAGAAACCTCAGGGTCTTGTCCAAGACCATGAATTTGAATGAGCAAGATAAAGACCAGCAAGTATTTAAAAACAAAATTAAATGTCCCAGAATCATCACACTAAAAAGTCAGCTATGGTTTGAGACTATTCCTTCATCTAGGGAAAAGAGGAGCTTCAAACCCAGCAGGCTATTCATTTATTTTTTATTTTCTGATTTCAGTGTCTGACCCTTAAGGAACTTTCCTATTTCAGGGTCCAGGGTTCTCAGACAGGGCAAAGCTGGGATAGTTCACTGCTCAGAGTTATCACAGCTATTCTTTCATGCCTTCATTTGTCTAAAACTCACTCTGGTTACAGCTCACTCTGGTTACAGGCATGTTGAAATTTTCAGAGTTTTGTTTGTTTGTTTGTTTGTTTGTTTTTGTTTTCCTTCCAAACCTCAAACTCTGGGAATACCTGAGTTCAAGCAACCATCTATTTGAGTCTTCCCTTTCTGATCATTCTCCTCAACCAAATCAAAAGAGAACATACTCCCTGATAGTGATACACTTTTATACTCCACAGGCTCTGGTTTTTCTGTTGCCTTGAGACTTACTGCCTGTTCAGGTGAACTTTATTTCCACTCTGCAAATTATGGGCTCCATGCTGGTCTGAGGCTTACTATGGGAAACACAGTTCTGGTTTTTGGCTACAAATGACTTCAAGTCTTGGTAGTGTCCACCAACCCCAGCTCTTGATAGAAGTGGTTCATGACCTTTACTCAAATTCGTTCTTAAAATTGTCCAATTTTTCTACTTTTAATCCAGTAAAAAAACAAAGTGATATATATATATATATACACACACATATATATATATGTGTGTGTGTGTGTGTGTGTGTGTGTGTGTGTGTGTGTGTGTATGTGCATGTGTATCTGTTAGGGAAACCCATATATAATAATACTCCATAAATCCTTCTCCACAATGATAACAAATTTCACTGAGGCAAAGCTCATTTGAAAGAAACCATGCAAACAACATCAACTATACTAATTTCTAATAGCATTCTATGATCAGTTCATCTTGTGTCAATAACAAATCCTAACATGATATAGATTGCAAATGGGTTTATTTTGAAATGGTATGCTTTTGCTTTAAATCAAAACTTATCACCTTCTCAATTGATGCATGTAAAAACTAGCTAAACAGAGGTACTCTATGGAATTTCTTATTTTACACACATATATTTCAGACTTAATACAGCATTACTTTTGAAAGTCTCCAAACACTTGTAACTATTGCAACATAACAAAATAAACAACAACAGAAAAAACAAACTATGAAACTTTCCTGTTTGTACATTTCCTAGTGGCAAAATAAATTACCTTAAAGTTTGGGAATAAAGAGACCTGCTTTTCTAATTCATATCTGCTTGCAAAATGATCTTCTCACATACATATTAGCTTTAAATTTTTCTTGCAGGGTTGGAGAAGAACATAAAGAAATACTCTGACCACTCTAGGAACCACAGATAACACACCCCTACTTCCAAATTAAAAATGAAGTCAATTATTTTGAACTCCCAGAAAAGCATTCTGGAAAGAGTCTGGTTTGTTTGGTATGCATAAGTTATTTAAGAGATTTGACAGAAGCAGCAAGCGCTAAATAGATAACTCTCTCACCAGCTTCCTTCAACAAAGCACAAGGAACAGAAAATGGAACACATCTTGAAAATCGCATTCACATTGAAGCTATAGGGAGAGGGTTTGGGGGAGAACTTGGTACTTACAGACTGTAAAGTAAAACTTCTCGGTTCGTCTTACATGTTACAGCAAATCAAACAGAGATTTCAGTTCTCAGCAAGTCCCTCCTTCCACTACACTGATCATCCACGCAGAACAGGCCCTTATGGATTGGTTAGGCAGCTGGGAGATAATGGGACCATATTCTCAGCTGGGACTGAAGCTGCTGAGCCGCTCTCCCCTGCGCGCGCGCTGCGTGGCTCTCTGCCAGCATTAATCAAGGAGGACCCAGCTCCGTGGTTGTGCTCCCCAAAGGATCGACGTAATTAGCGTATGAATCAAAGATGCACACCGGGAGAATCACATACATCTATAACCGGTCTCTCACATCAAACCTGATTAGGAAATCAAGTTGGTTCTCAGATCAAATGTGTTCAACCTTTCAGAAAGACACTGAGACAGCACACAGCTGTCTGTAGATTTCCTGGGAGGGGTGGAGATTAAGGCTTCCTTCCCAGTGGGCAATTTATGTAATTCCTCAACTGCAGAATATAATTGCACTGGTTGTTTGCTACATATGGTGGGTTTGCCCTACGATGATTTGGTTTGTCTGTTCTGGTTTCTCAGCATATCCCAGAGCGGCTGAAGGCTGCTGCGTTATTTCCCCTACGGATTTGATGCAATGTGTTTGTGTGTATTCTTTTCAAGTTTAGACTGTGGGAAGACAGGTCAGATTAAATCTGTTCCCTATGGTGTGTTTTCCACACCTAAATGTACTTCTCTAACGACTAAGGAACAGGATGTTCATGCAGAGGGTCCAGCAGGCTTCTTGGGATCCCTAGGAATCTAAAAGGTGCCGCTGATGTAGACTCTGTTTTATTTGCATCTGTATGGCAAAACACACTCAGGTTTTACAAACCAGAAGCTTATAAACTGGGTTGCATTGGCAAGAGGGAGATTTTAGAATCTGAATGTATTTTAAAATGGGGGCATATTTCCTATACTTTATCAGAATTCTGCTACTCTTTTTTTCTTTTTTCTTTTTTTTTTTTAAGATTTATTTACTTATTACATGTAAGTACACTGTAGCCGTCTTCAGACACCTCCAGAAGAGGGCATCAGATTTCGTTATGGATGGTTGTGAGCCACTATGTGGTTGCTGGGATTTGAACTCGGGACCTTCGGAAGAGCAGTCAGCGCTCTTAACCGAGCCATCTCGCCAGCCCCAGAATTCTGGTACTCTTGATGATGCTTATGTGATCTTCTTTCCGGCCTTTGAAGATATTTATGTAAATTTGACTCAAGTCTGAGTTTGAAAACATTCTTTTGAAAACAAGTGCCACTTTTTAAAAGGCTCATGTGCCTGCACAATTCAACTTCCACCACATGCAAAGTACCTGTAATTAAAGAGCTTCTTCGAGAAGGGAAAACACACATCTGAGTTTTACTGGGAAAGCACAGGTGATCTACAACATGATACTTCTGTTCTGTGTCTTGGTTTCCATAACACATACGTTTATACCTCTCTTGGGGAACTTGAGTAGGAAATCAACTTGGATCTCAGATCACATCTGCTCATCCTTTCAGCACAACACACAGCACACAGCTATCTATACAGTAGAAGACATTGGAAGAGGCATTCGAAGACTGCTCCAAGAAGTAGAAAGTGGGTTTCTCAGTGGAATGTAATGGACAACGCTCTTGAGACTGAAGCAGGAGGATCACTATTAATTCAATGTTAGTGTAGTTATGGAAATGAAGTTTTGATTACCCAATGTGAAAGTGGTGACTTGTTTGCTATAGGGGGTCCAGAATCCAGTCTTTAGACTTAAAACACTGACATCTTGGAGATTATGTGGAAGGGCAAACAAAAGGCAGGTTGAGGGGAGGGGGAAGGCTATAACTAACAAACTCTACTCAAGTGACTCTAGATGAAGGGTCAAAGTTTGCCATCTTCACGCTGATGACCATGAAGGTGTGCCTTTATGGGTATAGTCCTGCTTTATTTAACCTAAGAGGTTTTTGTTTGTTTTCTAGTAGTCCTGAGTATCAGGCCCAGGGCAGATAATCTACCACTAAGTTACACTCTTAGATTGTTCCAGCTTCCCTTCTTATACTAACCTAAATAGAGAGAGGTGGCCATCCTTGTCACTAGTTTATCTCCTGTGGAAAACATTCATGCTCTATTTTACCATAGACTGATCTGTCTCAGGGCTTTGACTCTGATCTTAGACAACAGGTGACAGGTAGATCAAGACCCCATGATAACTGTGTTAATAACTAGACAAATGGCTCTCCTATGTGATACTTGCCTAGTAACAGATGTATTTCCCAGATACTCCAGCATCCTCATCAACTCTAGCACTGCAACTGTGATGTTAGTTAGTGGTAACACAGTGCTGTGTCAGGAACAAAGAGACAGCAATTAAACTCTGCTAATATTATCCTAAAGTTAATTACCTCAAATTGGTTCAACATGTATTTGCAAGTATTTCCAAGTCTGTTTTTTTTTTTTTAAGTCAATTCTTTGGGCATTGCAATTTGGTGAGTATTGTAAAACCGACTGGGGAAAATCCCACATTTGTAGTTCTTATCAAGATCATAGTTATGAAGACTTTAACACACTTACTTACGAAGCTTCTGTGAGGTACTGACAAAATAGGTTAATTAAATACCAATTGTATGTCTCCATCTTCTTAGCAAAATATACTTCTGGAGCAGATGAAAAAGAGGAGCAAATTAAAATACTAAACTGTTTATTCAGTTGTATAGTTGAAATAAATAGCTTAATTGGTTTTGGGTTCCATTTATGCTCAGCTTGGATGGCAATTACCTTGATTCATCATTGATTATGGTATGTGATATATTCACTTTGACATCATATGCTTTGCACTGATTTTTAATTGCAGGTGATAATTTCTAACTAAAAATTTCTAACTACCCTGAATTCTTCATACATCTTTCCCTTGAGACATACCACTTAACACATGAAGTGGTTTAGAATAAAAGGCTAAACCTGGAACACTTTTTGATTTCATGTTAAGCCAATTAATGTTGAAATAAATACGCTGAAGAGAGGCAGGGAAAACTCCAAACAGTAATTACAAATAATTAGTTTTGCAAAAACAAAATAATATATCACTTATGAATCTATTTCAAAATGTTTACATATATACATATGCATCTATATGTATATGTGTATGGTATACATGCATACGTCTTTGTATTGAAATTGTATGATGCTGCTTTTTTGTTTGTATGTTGAAGAGCCTGCAATTTTAACAACTCTTGTCAAGAATAATAAGAACTTGGGGAACAGAGCTCCAGAGGTCTCTCTCTGGCCATAATACAAGATTCAGCAAGTTAAATAAAGCTCGGAGCTTCAGCAATTCTAGGGACAAAAGGAACGTTCTGGCAACAATTTCCCAACAGGTTGAGACTTAATCAATATTTTTAAATGCTTTGGAGTCTTCAGCAGTAAGTCACCAGATGTGCATACAATTGCTCATTGCATCCTCCAGATAGGGGACATATTTTCCTCTTCTTCATTTCTCTTACTAAAAGTCAGAGTCAAAAGCTGAGACAACTATGACTTTCCTCCAGCTGGGAACAAATTTTCCAAAGAAGGGGATCTTTCAAAGATTGCTCCCCAGGACACCCACTAGAATGACAATCTATACAGCTGAGACTAAACTTTCTTTTTTAAACAGAAGTAATGACACCTATAATTATATCAAAACACATGTTAAAGGTTCAGATCTATATAAGGAAGTCTGTGGCCATGCTCATTTCCAAAAGTCTATCATATTTCTGTAACAATAACCCAGAGGGGAGGGGCCAGGTTCAGAAAATTAAAATTCTCTAGGGAAAACAATCCATGTTAAAATATGTCAAAATGACACTAAACTGGCCTGCGACTTAATGGGTGCCACACCTACAAATAATTGCTTCACATATTTTGAGTGAGCATTGGTAAAATGATTGTATTAATTTTATATACGTATGTGTGTATGTATCCAGCATGTATGTATTTTTTTAGGTGTATAGAATAACATTGTCTTACAAGGGTTATTTCTTCTAGTTATTATTAAAACTTACAAGCAAGTGATGATTTTTTTTATCATCCAATAATTGACCAATAATCTTTACTTTAAGAACTTTCCATTTTCCTTCCAATATAAACAGAAAGTTTTGGAAGACTGACCTGTGTTTGTTACAACTGGTAGTTGCATGGTCTGACTGCCCAATGTCTTTATAATGCACAGGACAGCATCAAGTCAGAGAGAGTTACTATTACATCAAAGGTTTCCTTGTAAGAAACCCTGACAGGAAGACAGAATGATAGGATTTTCAAAAGCTAAGAAAACAAAGGGTTAGGTGACTGTTGCGGTAGTATACTACAGTGTCCTTTCAAAGTAACTTTAGATTTTGAAACATAATTTTGAAAAGAAAATTTGTTTTCTCTCATATTTGTTCCTCTCATATATGCTTGGATATATGACCATTCACTGGATTATAGACACCATACCAGAGGTTGCACCCATAAAAACAAACTGATTCTCCCTCACGCAACAGCTCTTTACCTAGGGTTCAGACATCATATTTATCTCTACCCATCATACTAGAATTCTGTCTGGCTTAAGTTTAAACAAGTCTTACGTATGCCATTACAGCCACATTAGTTCCTATTTGCAACTGCCTTGTTGTATTCTCCAAACGTATTTCCTTGTACTTATCCTCCATCTCTGGCTCTTAAAATCTTTCTTCTTCATCTTCTGCAATGAACCCTGCATCACCCTAGAAGGGAGTTGATGCAGAAGTCTCATTTGGCGCCTTTGATACAGAAGCCCCCCTGGGTGCTAATCATTCTGCAGTCTCTATCCTCTGAATCTTGACCAGATGTGGGTCTTTGATGAAATCTGACAGATGTAAAAATTATTCCATAGGTATAACGATAATCATTAGGAATAGTTTTAATACCATGTCCATTTAGCAGAATAACAGTTGTAAGTTGTGACCCAGGGTTTATATCCACTATAGTATCTCCCCCTTTTTTTTCACCATGATATCAATGGCTTTTATGGATTTCAGTTGTACAGTAGGCCCTACATACAAATAAGAAGTTATTTTGTTGTTGATTTCTTTCTTTTTTTTCTTTCTTTTTTCTTTTTTCTACATTTGTGGTCCATTTCACCACTGACCAGACATCATGGTAGCTTGCAGGGTTCACAGTTGGGTAAGACATATGTTTTCTTCTTTTTTTTCCTTTGCTGGTGTGCACTGTATCTCCTAGCTTCATGAAAACTAGCACGTAAGGACAGGGTTTGTAGGTATGAACTATCTGAATTTTTTTCATATTCTCCAACTCAAATATGTGGTCTTTATATCAAAGTTCTTGAGGGCAAGCAAGAACACTGGGAATATTCCTTAGGGTTTGGGGATTGATGGGATATCACTAGCTGTCAGTTCCAAAAGAGGTAACCTATTCCTAGCACTAGGCAATTTTTTTTTGTCAGACCATGGTGTGTTATAGCCATTGTCACATTATCAGGTAAATCTTTATTGGTACAATTCAAGGAAAGGGATAATTAGGACTAAAACATATCTTAATGTCACACCAGAATTTATTGTTCTCTTCCTGTATCCCATCACCAACACAACAGACATGACTCATAGGCAAATTAAATTCCATTTATATATGTTCTTTCTGTCTCTGTCCTTATCTCTAAATAGATGAGCATCTTTTTCTATGCTCTCTTCTCAGAATTCTCATCTTCTAAAATAGATACCATTTGAAGATAGTTGATACTTGTTATAAACACACTGTGATTCACTAACTTTTGTAGGAAAATCAGTTTCACACTGCCTTTGTTTATTGAGTCAACAAATATTTATTGAGTGCCTACTGAATTCATTCCTGATGTAAATTATTGGGGTATGAAAAGAAACTTTGAGCATCTGCTTCCCTTACAGATTTTATGCCTTACTTTTGTATCCCCTCCATCATCCTGTCTGGCTCAGACAAGGTTTACTGCATTTCTCATCATCCACTCAGGTCATTATTATTTATAATCAGCTGTTTCCCAAATGTGGTGTATCATGGATGCCTCTGTTCTGCATCTGAAATCTTTGGTCAGCTCCAGGGAGCATAGGCGCTAGCTATATGACAGGGGCTTTTCATTTTCCTCTTTGGCAACTCTTCTATCAACTATAAAAAGCCTTGTTCAGGCTTTTGCATGAGAGGAGTCACAGATAACTGTTGTTATTTTTAAGGGCAACTGCTTGCCATTAGAATGATGGAGACAGGACAAGATGATAAAGCAGATACCTCAGTGACAAGGATTGGCAAGAGCAGAGCTGAATTCACAGGGTTCTTTATTTATGGTTACTGCAGGGTTTGAGCAGATAGAGTGTCAATTAGAATGGGTCTAACCTATTGCAGCATATACTGTATGGAGAAACAGAGTAAGACACACATTTTTCTTTTTCTACTTTACTTAGAAAAAATGGACTAATGTGTTTTTCCCTCGTTCCATTTACAGAAACAAAGGAAAATGCTTACATTTAGAATACAAGTTAAATCACATATTAAGACAGAGTCCAGGTTGTCTTTCCATGTAGAAAATTTAAAAGATTTTTCCCTGGGAAACTTCTGCCTGCATTCGTACCTTATCCCATCCTTTATCTATATGGTCTTACAACATGTCAGGAAGGGTCAACCACTGAAGTCATCCTTTATTCTAGGAATGTGAACTTCATATACCAAACACGGTATAGCTGCATAATCTCCTGTTACTTTGAGTATATAACCACTCACATGCTAAACTTATCATATCATATCATATCATATCTATCTATCTATCTATCTATCCATCTTTGTAATTTTTAATAGAATTTCCAAATTTAGAATACATGGGAAAATTAAGTAACATAGTAATCTTAAAATTCTTTTGCAATGTTAATCTAAGCATATAAAATGTTAACAATGTTAGTATTAACTTCCTATTCCTTATATCTCACAATTTCTTCTCTACTATAGTATGTATGTTTATCAAATAACTTCAGAGTACACAATAGGTATTGTTCGATTTCATCTGTAAATAGGGTTTCCAAGGGTATACCAAATATTTTTTCTTCAAAAAAGCAGTATTCACCTATATGCAATTACCCAAACAAAGGAAATGAACACTGACACACAATTACACTCTACTATACAAGCTACCCTCTCACATTACAGATTGAATCAGTACAGACTACACTCTCTGGTTGGGTACAATTTTTCTGTTTCACTGTTCTAACATCTAATTAAGGACCATAGGGTGAGTGTGAGTGTGTGTGTGTTTGTGTGTGTGTGTGTGTGTGTGTGTTCCTACTTTCCTAGTATAGAGGGTTGTCCCTTGACTTTTATACTCCTTGTGAAACATAATTATAAGAAGAACCTAGATAGAATTACAATTTGTTTTTTTTAATTGTTTCTTCATGATTAAAAATAAATATGAACTACACTATGTATCAATGATTATTACAGATTTTAGTCCATTGCTCTATGTATTCATGACATATTGCATTGTAGTCCATTATAGTAAGAGGCAGGCACTGACCATTTGTCCTGTTTTGTGATATTGTGTTTAATCATCATATTTTCTGTTATAAATGAGAAGTTTGAATTTACTTTTGTAGGTAATCACTAAAGTTGGGGGGTGGGGATAAAGGATAATTTGAAACCACATAACTTCACTAAAATCATTTTTAAAAATAGAAACAGAGTTTAACTTTGCAGCCAAGGCTGGCTTGGAACTCAAGTAGATTAGGCTCTCCTTGGACTCACAGAGATTTCCATGCCTGTGCCTCCAATGTGCTAGAGTGAGGGTGTGCACAAACCCAACCAACTAAATTCCAAGTATTCTTAATATGCCTCAATAATATCTATAATTAATCGTATTCTAATTTCTTCTCTGAAATGCTTCCAACAAGTCACTGTTCTTTCTTTAAAATATGAAAGTTGTGGCAATGAATAATATTCAGGTAGTGGCATATTTCTCAGAATCAGAAGTCAATGGTTTCATGAAGCCATTTATAAAGGTGATCTGAATCAGAAAACATGAGAGATAGAAACAAATGGTGCTCATTTTTGAAAGGAAAAGAGAAAATAAACAAGACAAAGCATGATTGGCTTTCCCATCAATGTCTTAAACTGAATAATTAACCAACCCTCTGCACGTCTATTTGTTAATGCTAAAAATGTTCCTATTGGATTAGAGTTACTTTTTTTTTAATTAGATATTTTCTTTAGTTACATTTCAAATGCTATCTTGAATGTTCCCTATACCCTCCGCCTGCCCTGCTCTCCTACCCACCCACCCCTGCTTCTTGGTCCTGGTGTTCCCCTGTACTGGAACATATGATCTTCATAAGATCAAGGGCCTTTCCTCCCATTGATGACCAACTAGCCCATCCTCTGCTACATATGCAACTAGAGACACAGTTCTGGGGGGGTACTGGTTAGTTCATATTGTTCCTCCTATAGGGCTGCAGACCCCTTTAGCTCCTTGGGTGCTTTCTCTAGCTCCTTGGGGGCCTTGTGTACCATCCTATAGATGACTGTGAGCATCCACTTCTGTGTTTGCCAGGCACTGGCCTAGCCTCACAAGAGACAGCTATATCAGGGTTGCTTTTGAGCTTTTGCAGGACACATTTAACATGAAAAAGCCAAAATGTCCTTCATAGACATTTTAATGTGTACCACTTATTGATCTTTAACCTGTTCTGCTTTGTTGAAGCCTTTTCACCTGTGAATGAATAAATAAGAAAAGAAAATGCTAGTTGGAATCTATTCTCCACAGTGATGCCAAGATACCTGATTCAAAATGGAAATCTAAACATAACATGTTCTTTTTAGAACTCATTGAGTGGCTTTGTATTAATTATTGAGTAAGGCCAAACTTCTACCCATTCATGCAAATCCATTCTCAGATGACCTCTTTTGACAATGACATACATTGCTCAGATTTGTACTTTATAATCCACATGTCAACCAGTGTGATTCCTACTTCCTTTGTTTTTTTAGTTTTTTTGTTTTGTTTTGCTTTGCTTTTGTTTGTTTGTTTGTTTGCTTGCTTTTGAGACAGGGTTTCTCTGTATGGCCCTGGCTGTCCTGGAACTCACTTTGTAGACTAGGCTGGCCTCAAACTCAGAAATCTGCCTGCCTCTGTCTCCTGAGTGCTAGGATTAAAGGTGTGCACCACCATGCCTGGCCCTTTTTACTTTAAAGATTCATGAACTACAGTCTCCATTTCACTTATAACATATTCCCACACCTCACCCTTTCACGAAGATAATCTCGATAGCCTTTTAAAAGTACCTCTAACTGAAGAAGTTTGGAGTGGAAATGATGGTGTAAAGCAGCCCACTATCCTAAATTACCCACTTGCTGGCTAAGCTAGAACATATACGACTCCTCTGTGCTTGACTTTGTAGAAAATGGGGATAATGACATTGGTGAACTTGAGCAGATAATAGGGGAATTACAAATAATGTAAAGCTCTTAAACACACCAGATACACTAAGCACTCAATAAATGATAGCTGTGCAAGAGATGAAGACAAGTCCTTTTCGAACATTTATTCAAAAATTTCTAATACATAGAAACATAGAATGAAGTGCACATTGAGTAGCCAGGTGCCAGTTGTTGCCTGCGCAGATTCTACACTTCACACTTTATCACACTTCAGCTGTTCAGCCTAGGCCTCCCTTTATCCAACGCATCCATCAATCCTATAGAACTATTTTAAGATGAGACATTGCCAAACCAATTGTGTTCCTCCCCCTTTTCCACTGCTTCTATCCTCCCAGACAGCTTGTTGAAATCTTCTTTGAAGGCCCAAGAGACTTAAACTGCACTATAATCACCTATGTCTCTATTTTTCCATAATATCAAAAGACATCATGAAGGTAGATACCCAGCCCCTTTTGTGCATCTAGCAACTATCTCAGTGGTGATACCCAAGAATTGTTTAGAGAGCCTTTACCCAGGGATATGCTACTATGTATTAAGTCAACTCCAATTATTTACTAGTCGCTTGTACTCAGAGAAGTCTTAGCACTTCATGCACTTAGCTATGAAGCCTGGTTGTCACATGTAACATGAAGGCAAACTTCCTCTGAGAAAATGGTGGGCTGTCTTTATTGTTACATAGTCACTGATATGGTGGTACAAACAAACAAACAAACAAACAAACAGAAACATATCCAAATGGAACATATGCATATGTGCATGTATGCTGCTGTTAAAAGGATATAAACTGTGAGAGAATAAAAAGGAGATTTATGCTGATGGTGTAATGCATGTTGCCATGAGCTTGGGTGGCTCTCTCCGATGTGGTGCCACTCATCTGATGTCATGTGAATGGATTTCCTGGAGCTGTGGCAGAAATCACTGCTGGACACCAAAAACCATGTTTTCATTTCCCACAGTGATAAATGATATATAGCACAGAAAACTTCAAGACCTCTACCACGAGATAGACTGCTTTATCTCCACCAACACCCAAATGTCCAAGACATAATGTTCTAATGTTATTAATATATTATAGTAAATGGTGAAAAGGCCATTGTGGATGTGGTCAGTGTAACATTTTTCACACAGTGAGGCTATTCTAGATGCATGAATAGGCCTGAGGCAATCACAAAGATTGTTAAAGAGATGAAAGAAGGAAATTCAACAAAAGGAGATGAAGAAAAGGAGAGAGAGGAGAGGAAAGAGGCAAGCCACACTACTGCTTTAATACAGCAGCAGAAGCCCCAGGATAAGAAATACTCATTACTTCCAAAAGGTGACCCACTTCTCTGTACTAGTATTATCAGTGTCTTTACAGACTTGTGTTAGATCACTGGCCTTCAAAATGGTAAAATTAATGATAATGATGATGATGATGACAATGACGATGATGATAATTATTGGTGTTTAAGACACAAAGTTATTGATCTTTTTATGGTATAAATAAGAAATTAATATAGAAAAGATAACATATCAGTGTTAACTGCTAAGTATAAAAAGAAAATTTATGCTTCCTAGTTCTGGTCCAGTAATCTAAAAAAGAAAGCTAGAAACTATAAAATTCCAATGAACATACTTGAGATATAGCAGATATGAATTTAGACTTTCTGTATAGGAATTTATCTACCATCATGAGCACAGAGGTCTCTCACAGTTAACCTCAAATCTTCTAAGAATGCATCATACAAGCAAGAGCATTATGAAGAGACACTCAAAGCGCAATCATCAAATGGTATGAAAAGAACTAAACATAGTAGAATGCTGTGATAGCTAGGGTGAAATAGGTACTTAAGTTCTGTACAGAAATAAAAGACATCAATCTATGAGGGTGGCCTCAGCTTCCTAGCAAGGGGGAAGATGGAGCTCAAAATGTCATATGTTGGAACAGTCAAGACTTCTGGTGGAAGGATTGGAACACCAACTCAGCCACAAAATATTTGATCTACAATTTGTTCTGCTTACAAGAAGTACTGAAGTAAAGGAAAAACAGACATTGTGGCAGTGGCCAACCAATGATTGGTCTATCTTGAGACCTACTGCACAAGAGGAAGTCCAAATGTGACACTGCCCAGAGGGTCAGAATTCAGAGTATGCATAGCCCAGAGACATAGGATAGACCCAACCAAACAAACAAATGAAAAGTCAATGCAATGATTATTAATGATATGCTATACTCATAGATTAGAGCCTAGCCCAATTGTCATCTGAGATGTTTCATCCAAGAACTGATGGGAACAGATACAGAGACCCACAACCAAGCATTAGGCAGAGCTCAGGAAATCCTGAGGAAGAGGGAAAGGAAGGGTTGTATGAGCTAGAGGGCTCAAGGACATCACAAAAAAATCCCCATAGAATCAATTAACCTGGGCCCATAGGGCCACACAGAGACTGAAGCACCAACCAGAGAGTCCTCATGGATGTGACCTAGGCCCTCTTCATATATGTTACAGTTGCTCTTCCTTCAGAACTGCTAACGTAGTGAGTGAAATATGCTTCTGACTCTTTTGCTTGCTTTTGGGTTCCTTTTCCACCTACTGGGTATTTTCATACAGCCTTATTATGAGGGAAGGCACCTAGTCTTATGAAAACCTGATATGCCATGTTTGGTTGATATTCCTGAGAGACCTGCTCTTTACTGAAGGGGAATGAAGGAGGAATGTATTGGAGGAAGGGGAGATGTGGGAAGAAAGGACTGGAAGGAGAGAGGGAGCAGTCAGCATGTAAAATATGAGAGAATAACAGATTTTAAAAATTATCTTAAAAAGGATAAAAACATAAGAATGCAATTTAAACATTGTAAATATTTGTGTGAGGGAAAATTCTAGATTATTTAAAGCATGATATTATGGAATCTTATGTGTTTGATGAAGTGTTTGGTCTCTTGATATGGATAATGCAGACTTGGGAAAATATAGATCTGCTAAGAATTTCCATATGGTAAACTCAGTGTCTATATATCTACTGTGCATAAATTATTGCCCTATTTAAGAAAACAGTCCAATTCACCCACAGAGGTCAGCAGCTTCTGTCTATTAGTTGGGTGCAAATATCTGCATCTGGCTCTTTCAGTTGCTCGTTGGATCTTTCAGAGGGCAGTCATGAGAGGTCCCTTTTTATGAGGGCTCCATAGCCTCAGTAATAGTGTCAGACCTTGGGGCCTCCCCTTGAGCTAGATCCCACTTTGACCCTGTCACTGGATCTTCTTTTCATCATGCTCCTCTCCATTTCCATTCCTGCAGTTCTTTTAGATAGAAACAAATATGGGTCAGAGTTTTGACTGTGGAATGGCAACCCCATCCCTCACTTGATGCCCCATCTTTCTGCTGGAGGTGAGCTCTACAAGTTCCCTCTCCCCAATGTAGGGCATTTCATCTAATGTTCTTCTCCTTGAGTCCTGAAAGTCTCTCAACTCCAAGCTCTCTGATACATTCTGGAGGGTCCCTCCACCTCCCATCTCCCAAGGTTGCATGTTTCCATTCTTTCTGCTGGCCCTCAGGGATTTCAGTCCTTTTTCCCCAACCAACATCCAATCATGCTCCCCTCTCCACCCACCCGATCTCCTTTCCCTCCCAGATCCCCCCCCTCCCTGTTTGTGGTTGCTTTCCTCTCCCTCCAGGTGGGACTGAGGCATCCTCACTTAGGCCCTTGAGCTTGATGAACTTTTTGAGTTCCATGGGCTGTATCTTGGGTATTTGTCACTTGACCCCTGTGGTTGAACTAGGAGAAAACAGGAAGAAGCTGAGGAGGAGGGTAACTCTGTAGGAGGACCAGCAGTCTCAATTAACCTGGACCTCAGAAAGTTCTCAGATATTGGAACACCAACTAGGAAGCATACACCATCTGATATGAGGTCTCCAACACATATACAGCAGAGGACTGCCTGGTCTGTGTTTAGTCAGAGAGGATGCACCTAATCCTCAAGAGACTGGAGGCTCCAGGGAGTTTAGAGATCTGGTAGGGTAGGGGTAGAGGGTGGGGACATCCTCACGGAGACAGGAGAGTGAGGAGGAGGTATGGGATGTGGAAGAGTTGGAGGGTGGACCAGGAGGGGAATAAAATCTGGAGTTTAAAGTAAATAAATAAATAAATAAATAAATAAATAAATAAATAAATGTTTTCTATAAAAGAAACAGTCCAAAGGAAGATTAAATAGTAAGTTAAGTTCTTTTTAAGAATAATGAGGGAATGACAGATTTTAGGAATTCACTGAGGAAAATTTAGAATGAAACATGTTAAGCTAAAGTAATTAACACGTGGATAATATCTGACTGAACTTACATGTAGGGCAAAATAAGCTTGCACCCTATCCTATTCAATAAGAATTGTAGAGCTGAGAATGCAGGTTTTTAAAAACCTTTTTTGCATACTTTGCACATAAGCACTATATCTATACCATTCCCACCTCTCCTTATATATACTTGTATAGACAACCTCCTGAGTATATTTAGCATTGCTCATGTGAACACTTATCCAGGTCTGACCACCTGAGACTGGGCATCTTATACAGGAGCTTCTTCCTAGAGGTAACTGACTCTTCCTCTCTCAGAATCCATCAACTCTGTAGCTCTTCATGTATAGGGGTGGGAGCATGTAGAATACCACCTATACAAGTTGACATGACAACTTGTATTATTGTTATGTAGGTCTTGTTAAGGTAACTATATTGTGGAAATTTTGTAAGTGAATTTTTCCCTGTCTTACCCAGAGGACACAATCTGGCACAGGGGACCTGGTTCCCTGTCTTATGCAATGTTTCCTCCCTGTCTTATAAGAGTTGCTCTGAGTTTCTGGTATAGGCATTTCATTGACAATACATCACTTGGGGTTGGTACCCCACCATGTCTTACCCTCTTCCTTTTAATTAGATGTGGTATGTTGAGAAACTTTGGTAATGACTGACTCAAAAGTAGCAAGAATATTTTAATAAGTATTTTTCTGTGCCCAATCAGGGCCATTTTATAACAGTCTCAAGATCTTCCTGGACTTAGAGGAGGAAAGATGCTGACTGTTGTAAAAGCTGGTATCACAGCACAGAGGAAAGACTGTTATTAAACTTTTCTGTATTGTAATACTGAGGAATTGAAGCCAGTTTAGCATGAACATGTGTTTCCCACTGCCCTGTGTCTTCAGCTATATAAGGCAGTGAAAATCCAGTAGTTCTAAATATTAAAATTTCAAAGGTTGGGTTCTATAATGCTCTGGCATGGAAGACCAATACACAGAATCAATCATATTAACATTCACTAAGATTGGAGATTAGGACGTGTTACAGCCACTGTAATTGAGCTGAGATACTTTTGTATAAACTTCACAAGTACACATATAGAATCTATATTGAAAGTTAGAAAGGTTCAGTGAAAATTGTATGTGGCTTTCATGCTGAAAGACACTATAAAAACATGACACATTTCTTGCAAATCTGTCTATATCCTTAATAAAATTACCATTAGATACTCCAAAAGTTTTGTGTAGTTATGATCAGTGTATATTATATCTGTATATATGTATGATAGTAAATTCATTCATTATTTAATATTATTACTACCTGCCAATAAATAGCATATTTAAAAATTTTTATAATGTATGTGCCACTATACACATTATCACTAAAACATTGTTAGTACAAAATTATAATGTGGGAAGAAATATTTTCTCAATAATAAGGTTTAACCATATACCTACATTAGTCATGAGAGTGTGATATTGGCAGAGAGACAGAAACTAGATAAATGGATCCACATGGAATATCCAGAAATAGAACTATACAGATCTGTCCAAACTGTTTTTATAACGGTGATATTGATATGTGGAATACACTGTTGTGTGTGTGAACTACATGCCAGTAACACTGACAATTTAATGTTTTATAGCATATTCACACATGTGTGTGACCATCACTAGTATGGAATGCAAACCAACTGCATCACTACTAAAAGAATTTAATAGTTGCTAAAATGGCACTTCAAAATACTATACAAACAGTTTGACAGATAAAGGTGCTTTTTAAACTAATACTGAAAGGACAACTTTGCATCTCTGATAAATATATATTTATGTAAACTTCATATATTATAAAGGCTTTAACTCAAGAAGAATGAACTTAGATATAATATGGGTAGTTGTAAATGCTTTAGAGAAAATATAATAAAATATTTTTGGAATGTAAGCCTAGACAAAAATGCTTTGATATGACATTAGACCATGAAAATTAAAAGAAAGATGGAAAAATTAGATACTATCACATTTAAAGTTTTCAATGTAAAACATAGCTTGTCCAGATGAAAAGAGAAAGTATTGTCCAGACAAAATATTTTCATGCATGCTCATCAAAGGATTCTTTTTTTATAAAATAAAATAGTACAAAGATTATTAGTTTGTTTACAGCAGGTTGAAAATACATGTGAAAATATAAAATATAATACTAATAGTTACTGGGACTATGAACATTAAAAAGTACAATGAAATATAATATATATCAGAACAAGAATCACTGCAAAAAATTAAATCCTGGTTAGTAAGAATAAAGCCTAGATCCAGGACGTGGATACATATTTGCCAGGAATTGTAAAATGATATGTTCTAGTAAACATGCCACCAACTTCTAAACTAACTAAATTGAGATTACCAATGATCCGGTATGCTTTTCTCAGACCTGTGATGTATATATAAATGTCCAGGAATATAAAAGTATTTTTAAAGATCTATCAAATTCCAGATAGCAAGGTTTCTTATGCATTGATATTATTATATGAAATAGAAGTAAAGTAGAAATAATCAACAAATTAGACACATAACATCTCTCGTCATAATTAGTACAGCATAACTATTCCTTGCTGTCTTTTAATGGAGTCTTTTAAATAATTTTTTGGTTACCTACTTAAATCAAATTGGTTGTAGGTGGAATAAAGAGAACATTGGATAAGAAACAAACATCAGAAAAGGATTCCTTTAACTAAAATGGATTATGTGTTGGTATTAATCACTATGTGAAGATCAAGTTGGAAGAATAGACTGAAGTAGTTAGAAGATTCACAACCCAGGAAAGGAGAATGACACTGGGTAAGTAGTCAATAGTAAATTTAGTAATTATAGATTAAGTCCTCTGGAAGAAACAAAGTAGAATTGTAAAATAGAGATGAACACAGATTTGTTTTTCAGTATCCATCAGGGCAAGAACAGAAACAATACTCTGTTTAGTGACACTAAAAAGAAATGTCCTTAGACAACATGTGACATTTTCTATTCCATGTTGCTAGCTTTAGTTTATCTTGCTCTTATAAGAATAAACCTAACACCACTCAAGACTCTTCTTACTAAGCTAATTGACATGTGTGAGACACGTGTGAGTGGACACGTGTGAGATACTGAACCACATCATATGAGGATGATACAAAGAATCTAATTACAGAGTTGGTTTGATGTATTCTGAGGTGAGTTCAGAAGGATCTTGAATGATAAGTTAAGAATTTGATATATAACTCACTGGGGAGAAAGGATGGCTGTATCCTAATGTGCTTGCATTATTGAGAAGAAGAAAATTTGTACATCATTTAAATACCAACACTGCCATATAATGAAAGGCTTATAGAAAAGGGAAGAAATGGTTAATTTTAGGTATCATCTTAGGTGGGCCAAAAGATACTCAAAGAGCTAGTGAAATCCTAGTTGTGGATGTGGCTGCAATTGTGTTTCTGAAGTACTTAATCAGCAAACTGCAGACATCTACTGTGCCATTGTGATTCTGCTGATCTTTATCTTTCAAAAATGGTCAAGAAAGAGATAATAACCACCTCCTTTCTGCGGCTGAGTCATGTATTTTCTCCTGTTCTTGGACATCAGAATCCCAGGGTTCAAATTGGGGGTTTAAGTCAGCTTTGAGCTCCCATTTCTAAGCCTTTGGCTATAGTGATTGTCATAATTACTCCTTCATATATAACAAACACATTATTCTGTTTCTTTGAAGAACCATGCTGCATGGAAGGAAATTATCAATACTGAGGCAAAGTATTCCCATTTGAGGACACAATGCTGTAACAGTACACCTTGTTCTTTCTAGTGAGTTTAGATGGACATTAGCCATGAATCTCATCTGTTCTAGTTGTTCTGCTTAGCCTCTATATACTAATGAAGTACTTTTGCTCTGCTCTCTGAAGGCATAATGCAGAACCTGTATCTTCAGAAACGAATCCTGGAGAATAAGCTTGTGAAAGTGTATAAGAGACTAGATAAGTAAATAAGATTTATCCAGGAGAAATTTATATGCACTCCACTTCTCATGAAGTCAAGGGATATTTTTCACTTTATCATTGATGAAATTTAGATTTCTATTTGTCTCAATTTGTTAGTAATACCTTCATGTGTATGTGTGTGGGGGTCTGTGTACATATCTATACATGTGTATAGATATTGATGATGGATGGCTTTTTCAATCCCTTTACACTTTATTTCTTTAGGTAAGGATTTTTGCTGAATCTTAAGCTTGCTGCTTTAGCTACACTGGCTGTCTGGCAAACCCAAGTTTCTTATATGTCAGCATCAATGGAGTGCAGATTATAGGTGTGCACCATCATCCTGTCCTTTTACATGGCTCTTAGAGATACAAACTCCGGTCTTCATGTTCGGGAGCAAATACTTTGCCCACTAAGGTCTAAGTAAGACAGCCACTTAGCAGGAAGTAATGTCTCATAATATTTCTGTACTTTGTAGAGTATAAAGGGAAAGTTCTTTTATGGAGTATTTTTAAAATTGTTATGCCTGTTTATGCATACATAACAGTGTGTGCATGTGTGTATACATGGGCACAGTGTGCATGTGGAGGCCCAAGGTTGACATTGAAACTCATTTTTCATTGTTCTTTCCTTTTCTTTGGTGAGGCATTGTCTTTTAGTCAAACTTAGTGTTACAAATATAGCTATTCTTATTAGCCAGCTTGCTCCTGGGAATTTCTGTATAATTTCTGAGGTTGAAATTACAGGTGGACCATCACACCCTTATGACATTTATAGAGGTTCCAAGTGGTCAGAGGCTAGTGCTCACACCTGAATAGATACCCTATACACTGAAGTATTTTTCAGGCCAATTGCATATGGTTCTAATATTACATACTTCTCCCAAGCATCTTTCCTCCTAGAATATCCAAGAAGGCACAACATCCCAGTAAAAGTGAATTGAAATGACAAACATCAACATGATAGAATTAAACAATATTGACAATAGGTGCATTGAATGCTACTGTGCATAAATGATCTTCTGAGTCATAGAATTTAATGATGCTTTTTGAAGGGCTTCATGAATTTAAGTTGTTATCTCTCAAGAACACATGATCACTTTTTCCTTTTGATTATAACATTTGCACCCAAAGTTCTACAGAATAAAACCTGTCTCCTGGCAGTAAGCAGTTGGCATTTTTGTGTCTAACTTTTCTGAAGAAATTTATGTACAGATCTAATTTTTGTTGTCACCTGGATAGTTAGGGACAGAAGATAAGCAATGAGATGTCCCCTTTAGCTATGTGCTGTGCTCACCATCTGTTCTGTCTCTCAGCCATGTTCCAATGACTAAACCTGGGTCCAACTTGAAGACCTCCCTTACTGAATTGTTTTCAAAAGGAAAATTTTCTGACAAAGTTATGCAGTCTACAAACTATAAAAATGACAAATGGTTTAAAGAATATAACCATTCTCTAAATTTTTGTTGGCTAAGCCTAAGCCATTTGTGTAAATAGAATCTAACAGAGGTCCAAATTTGAAACTCGTGTTCAAGAAATCAAAAGTCTAGTAGGTAAGTACTAGACACATTAAGAAGTATTTGAGAAATTCAGAGTCTTAATAGAATTTAGAGAAGGTAAACATATTTTTTTATGTAGTACTTTGTAAAATGTTTGGGGTGAGAACGTGGGATGGGAAATGAAAATGTGAAGTAGTTTTCAATTTTCTATGTTCACAATAAGATAGTGAATGTTGAAAGTGGATTTCAAATAGCCTATGTTAGCTTCTTTGCAGTACAAGAGGCCTTTTTGCAGATGAATGTAATGAATCTATTTTCAAAACCATCCTGAAATTCCAGATTCTGATTACAATTTAAAGGTTTCCTCCAGGGATGAAATTATATCTACAAAGAAACTTGTCATGGAATTAAATCTGAAGGAATTAATTTAGGGTTAAAAATCTTGCTCTAGATGAAGGAACTATAATATAAGGAAAACATTTCATGTAAATGTTGTCTTACTTTTCAAAGAATTTCTATGCAATGTAATTCTATTCTATAGCCAGTTTTTAGAGTTTTAGTTTTGTTTTGTTTTCTTCTTTTGTTTTTTTGCTTTTGTGTTGTTGTTATTTTGCTAATATGATGAGTATCTCAGTTACTGAGATTATATTGATATTCATTTCAATGACTCACCAATCTTGCATAACTCCAGTTATCCTAACATCATTCATATGGAACCTTATTCTGTCAAAAACAGTTCCAAATAAATATGAGAAGGAATAAAATCAATAATGGCTCAGCTAAAATAGAAGCCCATTTCTGACTCAGACACAGGAAAAATATGCTAATAATTGGGCAGCGCAGTATAGCAGGTCTGCCAGGGTTGAATTCAGGACCTACGACTTGCCTTTCAGTTCCATTCAGGGCTCAAGGCCACCAGTTGGTCCAGGGCACTTATCAGAGACCCATCCATGAAGAAAGAAGGAAAATGAGAAGATCAAAAAGAAAAATTCCTAGCTGATCATCTCACTTAAAGAGATACCAGGGACATTTCCCAAAGATATTTCTACATACATTCTACTGAAGAACTCTTAAGTTTTCCTACCCCATGAATTATGAGTGTGCTTAGGACAACACAAACTTATTTTTACCACACTTAAAAGTTAGTGTATGGCTTAATAAAGAACCATGGAATAAGAGATATTGCCTATAGTTGATGATTCCCAAATCTATACCCAATCATCAGCAATAAAAATAAAAGGACAGAAATCATTGTATAAAATGAAAACAGGCGTTTCAGCTGACAAGACATGTTTAACCATGTAAGTGTATGTGCTCTTTATCATGACCTCTAATGTGAGAAATCTTGGGAATAATGTACTTCACATATACCTGGACAAGCTTCAACTCTTTAGTTTTAGAAAAGATTTTTTTCTCCCCATATTGGAGATTGCAACCAAGAACATGTGTATGCTGGAGAAGTGTGCTATATCCTCAATCCTCATTTTACATCTTATTTTGAAATAGGGTCTCACTAAGATTCCCAGGTTGGCTCAAACATATTCTGATCACAGATAGAAACTTGGGGGTCTTCATGCTTTCTCTTTCACAACAGCTGAAAGTACACATCTGAGCTGACATCTTGTCTCAAAATCTTCTGTAAAGGAGCTAAAATGTGACCCACTTAGACACCCAAGATGTCATTCTCTGATGTGGGCATGATGAAATGTCTAGGTATAATGCAGTTCCTATTATATGAACATATAAAAGTAGCCTATTGACTCAATCATAGTAGAGTGTTGGGGGCCGGCCAGAAGCCCGCAACATGAACGGTTCAAGCTGAAAAGAGAGGAATCTAGATGGGGAGGAAGAAGAAGAAACGAGGCCAAGACAAGTTCATCCTGTTCAAAGCCCAATTTTACTAGTACCGACATCCAGTTATAAAGGATGGGGGAGGGAACCCGATTTCCCGCCAAATAACTCTGGGTCCAGTAGCAGGGTGAACACGTGTGTGGCTCCAAGCAGCAAAGTGACAGGGTCCAGCGGTGGGCGTGGCAGAACGAATGAGCAGGAAACTCCACCCTTGAGCAAGCAGGTTCCAGGCTGGGGGAAGGGAGACTACAGTAGAGTGAATATTAACTTTTATATGATGGTTTAAAAAAAGTAAAGGAAGAATTTTGTCTTAAAAGTTGAGTGTGGAAGGCAACTTTATTGCCTTGCTATCCACAGAAAGTGAGTTATTCTCTTCATTGCCTTCTTCAGACATGGGATGAGGTATGGGAGTTCACAATTAAAGTGAATAATTCATTTATAACTACAACAAGAATTTTAAGAGGCTAATAGTAAAGTGTGCAGCTGTTTATAAAAAACAAGTTATGCCAGCAAAATATTCAATCAGTCAAAAGAGTTCTTAATGACCTCAGAATAATCAATGTTTTATGTTCATAGAATAAAACTGTGTAACTACACTTCTGGATAATCTTTCTATAAAATCTTTCTATAGAATGAAAAGACTGGAGAGAATACTCTTCAAAGTATAAACCGATGGGACACTTCTTGTTTGCTAATTGGAGACCCACCTGTGTTTCTTTCTAAGCTAGTCCCGGTTCATCCTCTATGTTCTTTAGTTTGCTGCAGTGTCTTAAAATAAAGATCAAAATGTCAAAGAATCAAATAGAAAACTCAGTATAAAACACGATAGTGATCCAAATACCAAGCGTTTTCACCGATCGACTTCAACAAAGAAAATAAAAGATTTGAGAATGAGAATATGGCTATCTACTTATCCAGAAAATACAGGAAAATGGAAGGAGAAATGGTTGATCTTACCTTTGGTAATTCTGAAACAATGCTCCTGACATTCTGGCAATCTGGAAACTTGCAAGAGATTCCTAATGTCCAATTATAATTGACATCTCACAGGGTTTCAACAGGTTAGAGGGATATGAAGTAATCTCTAATATTAATAATCTGACTCACTGACCTAAAGCTATAGTGTCTCTCAGACTTCAGACCTATCAGAAGGAAGGACTCCTTCCTCTTTGTCTATGCCTGTGTTGATATCTGTCTTGCTATTGTCTCTCTCTGTCAACTGTCTGTGTCTGTCTTTGTATGTATATATATATATATATATATATATATATATATATATATATGTGTGTGTGTGTGTGTGTGTGTGTGTGTGTGAGAGAGAGAGAGAGAGAGAGAGAGAGAGAGAGAGAGAGAGAGAGAGAGAGAGAGAGAGAGAGAGAGAGAAATCTTCTGCTAGAAATCAAGTTTGGGTTTCATGCCTCTGCATTATGTGTCTTGTTTTGTAGATAGCTAGATAGCGTATCTTTCTTGGCCTAGAGTTCACCACATATTCTAGGGCAGTAAGCCTCAGGAGTCTATCTGACCCTGGAATTAAATGTGCATAGCATTATATCTGGAGATTTTAATGTGGACACATTGGAAAGAGGAACAAAATAGTCTACATACCTGAAGTCCTTAGGGTTAGGTTTCAAAGACATCAATAGGTTTATAAAAAAAAGGTTATCCCACAAAACCTTTGACACAAAACTTGTTCTGCTGACAAGATGCACCCCTGACAAGATGGACCAGAGATTGAGGGAATAGCCAATCAATGACTGACCAAACTTGAGACCCATCCCTTAGTAGAGAGGCAACCCTTGATACTATTAATGATACCCAGATATGCTTGCAGGAAATAGGCTAGCATAACTGTCTTCTGTAAGGTTTCATCCAGAAGCTAATGGAAACAGATTCAGAGGCCCACAGCCAAACATTAGGCAGAGCTCATGGAGTCTTGTGGAAGAGAGGGAAATAAAATTGAGAGAGACCTACAGAGTCAAACATCCTGGGCCCATGGGGACTCACAGAGACAGAACCATCAACCAAAGAATATGCAGGGGTAGGCCTAGGCTCTCTACATATTTGTAGCAGTTGCGAAGCTCGGTCTTCATGTGGGTCCTCTAAGAATTGGAGCAGGTGCTGTCTCTGACTCTGTTGCCTGCCTTTGGATTCTCTTCATCTAACTGGACTCCCTTGTTGGACCACAGTTGTAGAGGATGTGCTTAGTCTTGCTGCTAATTATTGTGTCAAGGAGGTTTGGTACCCATGGGGTCTTTCCCCTTTTCCTCAGAGAATGTAATCAGGTAATGGAGATAGGGACTTTTAAGAGTAAGACTTGGAAGAGAAGAGGGAAGAGGACTGTTTTATGGATAGGTGAAATAATAATAATGATAATAATAATAATAAAAAATAAAATGAGCTACGTATAGCTAAGAGGTTCAAGAAAGGAATTCTTCAGCAGACAAGTTCCTCTTGATGTAAGTTCATTGTCAATCTGTACATTGTCAAGCATGCTTGCTGCTATATTTTGAGCTGAAATATACCGAGGTCTGAAAGTAATACATGCAAGCAGACATCAAAGTTAGAATACATTCTATTGGAGTCAGGTGACCAGACATATAAAACATTTTTATAAAACCTATTTGCCATTAGTTAATTTTGGAAGGGCTATCAGAAGCAACTTCATCTTGTTGGGTTGATGCTTCCTTGTGCCATTATGCTTTGCCAGGCTTCAAACTTGGAGATCTCCTGCTTACCCTTCCCAAGTGACCAGAATACAGGCAAGGCATTACCAGATCTAGCATGAATTCATTTTAATTCTGACAACTTCCCATATCCATCTGTCATGAATGATGCCTTCTTATTGTACATATGAGTTATCCTTGTATACAATCAACCTATTTGACTAGCATGACTGGCATTTTTACCTGTATTTTGGGGATTGAACTTAGATCTTTATTTGTACATATGAGTGCTGCATCAATTGAACAAAGCCCCTATTCCTAAACAGGTCTTATAAATAATTCAAAATGGGTTCTATAACAAAAGTGTAAATTATCTGTAAAATGTAGGAGTCAGCCCCCCCATCGATTTCAAATGACTTAGTGAACATTCCCTTTATTTAAGTTACAGTAATCTAGCAAGAGTCTTTCCTGTCTTCAAGGAAACTTCAGTGAAGTGTTTACAGAATTAATTTAGAAGGTGAATAGATATAGGTAGAAAGAAAGTAGAAATAGAAGCAACATGATAAATCTTAAGCTGCTATAATTTTTCTGATTCCAAATATGTCAAAAGTTACAAAGACAAGATATTCATTGTCTGAAGAGTGAACAATATAGATTTGTGAAATAAACAGAAAACTAAGGAAGAGATTCACATATGATCAAAGAGCAGAGATTTGTACAAAGCTCTAGAGTGCAATAAAGCACCAGAAGACACAAGTCTTCCATGATGAAAGACTCATTTTCTCATGCTCTGAGAAAAGTGAAAAAGTGAATTTCCAGTCTTATCATAGGGAATTGAAAAACAGGAATATAAATGTCACCATATTCTATGAAGGCTCAATCCCCCATTGTAGGGTAACGTGTGGGCTGGGAGGTGGGAGTGGGTGGGTGGGAGAACACCCTTATAGACGCAGGGGGAGGGGAGATGGGATAGGGTGTTTAGGGTGGGAGGTAACTGGGACAGGGGGATAAAATTTGAAATGTAAATAAAGAAAATATCCAATTAAAACAATATCAAATAAAAAGTGAAAAAAAATAAATGTCACCATAGACATTTGGAACACACTGGGTGGAATCAGTCATTAGGAATACTAAAACTACAGTTAAATAGAGGGAAGAAGGAGCCAGGAGGGTAAAGAACATTACAGAATCAATTAACCTGGGCTATTATGTATGCACAGCGACTGAACCACAAACCAGATAGACTGCATGGGATTAAACTAGGCTCTCTGCACATATGTTACAGTTGTGTAGCTTGGTCTTCTTTTTGGACTCCTAACAGTGTGAGCAGGGGCTGACATTTTGCCTGCTTTTAGAATCCCTGGCTCATACTGATTTTCCTCTTCCACCTTTAAAATGAAAAGAGATGCCTAGTTTTACTGCATCATGTTTGTTTGATATCCCTGAGAGGCCTGCTCTTTTTTGAAGAGAAACAGAGGAGTGGAGTTGGCAGAGGGGAGGTTGAGGGAGAGACTGGGAGAGTAGGAGAGAGCAGAAACTTCTGTTGGAATGTAAAAAAAAAAAATAATCAAATGAAAAAAATATAACCACACATGACAGACAGTTGAAGTAAGGTAATAAACTATGTGGATGATTTTTGTAGCCTTTGGGGGTTCTATGAACTTCTTAATAGTATATCTTATGAGACATAGGCAACAGTCTGCTGCCTCTCAGTGTTTCACAGTCAATATGCTTATACTTTAAAAATTTCACTTGTCCAATAATCATTAGAATATACATTATTTAAATTAAACAGCCGTTCACATTTTACCATCTAGAAATACATTTATGTTTATTTTTTGTTTTTTTTTCCTGTCATTTGTTAATCTACTAGAGATATGCATCTACTAAGAACTCACCAGCATAGTTGTATTTTATTACTTTTTTGTAGTTCATTTCTTCAATTCTCAGAAATAATTTTAAATTCTAATCCATTAATAAAATATTTTATGTGTAGAAGAGGTCTGCCTATTTTGTGTGCCTGATGACCATAGAGGCTAGAAGATCATGTCTGATCTCCTGGAATTAAAGTTTCAGGTTACTGTGAGCTACCATGTGGGTGCTGCAAATTATACCAGGGTCTTTTGCAAGATCAACAAATACTTTAAGGCTGAGACATCTCTCTAGTCCTTTTCAAACTATATTTCATTGGTAATGATTAATTAGCATATGTGGAATAGATTTTTAATACTGTGGCCAGCAATCTCTGCAGTTGTGTTCTGAGTACCTATTTTGCAATGGGGATTTTGTGGGTAAAGGACTTACTAAACATGACATTTACTCTCTTCTTGTAGATTCAGCATTGGTTTATGCTACAGAGAGGCTTATTTCTTCCTTATTTGTAAAATATTTTTACTCTCTAGATGACATTCTTGATACTTTGCCTTTCACTAGAATTTTGCTTATACTAAGCAAGATCATTTGTTGACTTCTAGAAAAATCAGTTGAAAGTGTTATAGTCCCAATTTTGCACCACATTTTTATGTGATATTTGTCCAATAATACACAAAAAGTAGATAAAACAACATATAAAATAACTTCTTATGCTCAAGTTTTTTCCTTATAGTTCTGTAATTATTTTAACAGTTTTATTGATTAATTGAGTGACTGATTCCTCCCCCTCCCGTGTGTGTGTGTGTGTGTGCGTGCGTGTGTGTGTGTGTGTGTGTGTGTGTGTGTGTGTGTAAAGAATATTTGCATGCTTTTACACAGATCTGTAAGAATTGTTTGCTCCTCCTTCCATAAGTTCTTCTGGGAAGAACTTAGATCACCAAGCTTGGTCCCATTCTGAATCATTTCGCTGGTCCACTATAAATGTTTGTTTTTAGTTGCAGTGTACAGAATGTATATGTATATAAGTTTTTCACAAGTGTAAATCATTTCTAGCATATAGGTATTTGAAAGGTATCACTTTGTAAAACTATGCACAATAATAAATATCAAGAAAACTAAGCCTGGCTTGAACCACTAAGAGCACATGTGACTCTGAAAGCAAAACATTAAACACAATTCCTTCTATATTCTTTATAATGCATCATGTTTAATGTGGACAGCTGAGCTCAATAGCATGCTGTCTAGATAGCACTGAAAACTTCACTGTTAAGGTCGGAAACATTGTGCCTTTTGGCATAAGGTAGAATACTAAATGAGAATGAGACTTTCAAAGGAACTTCCTGGTTGGTGCAGGTGCTTCCAGACTTGGTGTTGCTTTTAGTTCCTGTTATTGTTGTTTTCCTATCTGTAAAGCAAGCTTGGGGAAAAGCCCTCATCTGTGCCCTTTCCTTGCAAAGATATTCATTTCAACTCTGTTTTTTTTTTTTTTTTACAGCATCGCTTGCCTAAAAAGGATCTATGATGGAATGACTCCACCTTTCTCCATTTCTCATTTATCTTTGTGGATATGTGGTGAAAGACACACGTAACTCAGTAGAAATTATAATATAGTATATACACATCACAATGCACACAAAAGAAGTGAACAAAAGAAGTAATTTCACCATTTCTATTTTAATAATTTCAGGAAAATAATGTGTGGTTCATGGGATGGAAAAAACAAAAGGTAAGTGTGGGATGCATGCTTCTCTGTTGTAGCCTGCACACTTGGAGTTCAATTCAAGAGAGAAAAATGTGTGAAGGGCACATTCCCATGTTTAGTTTTACAACCACATTTTGATGCTTCATCTTTAGGCTTTATCATTGTAGTGAGTGCTAGTGAGTAAAGTTTGACAATTCTACAAGGCCTAAGCATACAACGTACTTTGTTGAGAAAGCAGTACTTACTTTCCACGTTTCTCATCCTCTCCAGATTTGCCAAAGTACCAAGCAATCGTTAAGCTTAGTTATCTCTATATCTCAACAAAAAGGAAATCAAATTGGTGCATGCTGCTGTTGAAATATTTTAACAGTAAACCATAATAATTTACATAAATAAAGAAGGTTTGCTTCCAGGAAAATATCTGATAAATATCATAACATCTATGTAGAGCAAGAAGATGAATAAGCTGAATTCTATTGTATTATTCATTATTCCTTTTTATCTATTATTCCAGACTATCTATTATTAAATATGGAGTCTATATTCAATTTAAATAGCATTATGGTGGTTGTATTTCTCACTTATAAGCATCCATCTCAGCTGAAGGCAACTGTAATGTACTAATGCAATAAGAGCATAAATTGATGCTTAAAGCTACATTCAAGTCAGAAAGTTTAGATGTATTTATATGAACTGCCTAAGAATCCCTTCTCGGCCTTTTGGCTAAGATCAAGTGTAGAAATGCCTAAGAGTTTCTATTGTTTCGATGAAGCATCATGACCAAAAAGGAAGTTGGGAAGAAAATAGGTTTATTTGGCTTATACTTCTAGATCATAGTCCATCATTGAAGGAATTCAGGACAAGAACTCAAGCATGGCTAGAACCTACAGGTAGGAGCTGATGCAGAGGCCATGGGGACCATGTGTGTGTGTGTGTGTGTGTGTGTGTGTGTGTATGTGTGCTGCTTACCAGTGTTATTCCCATGTCTTGATCACCCTGCTTTCTTGATATAAAGACCCACCATGGCTGTCCACCACCCCCTCCTGTTTATCTTTAATTGAGAAAATGCCTTTCAGTTGAATCTCACGAGGCATTATCTCAAGTGAGGCTCCTCTGTCTCTAAAGACTCTAACTTGTGTCAAGTTGACACACAAAACAGGCCAGTCCAAGTGCATTATTCCAGCTAACATGGACTTACATTGGTAACAGTTAGCTCTCCACATCTAAATGTGTTAGATAATGAAAAACAGTTATACTTGAAGGGGTAAGAAGTTGCAATGTGTACATATTGGCTAATGTCCAAGAAAGTAAATCTGTAACACCAAAAATTTTAATATTTCAATTACTTTAATTATGTTAATTTGCACAGCATGTACAAGAAAATAAAAACAAGAAGAATTAGGAGTATTTTAATTTGTTTTGACCCATACATTCCTAAGCCTTTCTCTTTTCAGGTTGAAAATTCAGAGTCTGAATTTAATTGCCTAAATTTATTTTCCTAAACAAATAAAACTTATTGGTTCACGCCATTTGTTTTTGTAAAAATTAACTTGCTACCAAATGCTGATTTCTTCCCAACTCTCTGTAGGTGGCAAAGACTGAGAACAAAAGAAAAAAATATGAAAGAAGTTTTCTCATATATTCTTGAAATTACAAAGGCCTAGGAAGGAAGAGATCGATATTAATGTGATGTCTAGCCAAAGGCTTTAAAATTCCTTGAATCTCAGGATCCCCAAATAGAAAGAGAAGAAGAACTTTTGTACAGAGATTAGCATACTATATGTCTTTGGACTATAATCACGCACATTTTAAAAAGAATTAGTTTGAAGAAAGTATAATGTGGGTATGTCTGTAAATACCACTGGTCTCCTAAGGCAGCAAGATTGTCAGCTTTTGAAAGACATATATATTTACCTTTAGATCTTTGGTAACAAATACTTGTGGCAGAGTCCATGAATACATAAATGGTTTGTTGCTTGGCTAAGTGGTTGAATGGTAGGAGAGAAGGGAAGAAGTATGGCTGCCATGCAGGATTTATTTAAAACTTTTAATGAGATTGTTCTTTTCAGTTCTGAGATTTAAACAGAGGGGCTTAGGGATGCTAGCCAGACACTCAGCCATAGAGCAGTGAGCCTTTCTCAACAGCCATGCAAATGTAGCTTCTCTTCTCAGTGTTTTCTCTGCTAAGTTTACGTAGTCACCATCCCACCAAGAAATGGAAACACTTGTAAAATAAAATACAGTGTAGCAAATCTAAGCAAATATAAATTTTGTTCTCAGAAATAACATGGTTATATAAATTAATATTCTCTTTAGATCAGAAAATAAACCCAAGAAATTGGCTACCACTGAAAAATTATAATAGACATAACCTATACAATTGTATATAGAAGAATCTCGTGTAAATTCCATTTTATGGTTGCCAATGATCATATGACAGGGGATGAAGCAGTGAGGAGAAGATGGCAGAAGCATTAGGTAATTACTATTTTAACATGGCTAAAACTTATATATTATATAACATATAAAGTAATATAAAATATTATATATAATTCTTAGATTTCACAAAAAAATGCTTGGAGAAACATTAAATTCATTTTCTTTATAATACTTAATCTCTCTAAGTAAAAATTCTCCCCATTCATTAATACATGGCATAAAATACACTACTCAAATCCCAGGTCTCCTCTTTCTTCTTATCAATTTGATTTGCTTTTATAAAGGTCATCATAGGGATTATCTATGAGAATGTTTCAGAAATAATACAAATATTGAATATAGTGGCATCATTCCCTAGACAGGGGTTCTATAATGAATTAAAGGCAAGTGAGCTAAATAACAGCATTCATCTCTGTTTCCTGTCTGTGCACCAAATAGGACAACTGCCTCAATGTTCCTGTCACTATGCCTGACTGATCACAGGTTCCTAAGGCTTCACATCCAACCTAGTATTCAGAGACCATTATAATTTCTATTTATGTAGAAGCAGTTCACAAATTCCAAGTTATTTTTACCCAGACAGTGCTGTCTAGCAATAGAATTGGACTGACTGTGTGCTACAGATTGGATGTCAAAGTCTCCAAAATTTTCTTCTGGTCAAGGCCTGATTCTCAGAGTATTTGGAAGGCTTGGTTTTCAGGATAGATTTATGCTCCTATACAAAGAGAAGCCTTTTCGGGAATATTTAGGTCCTGTGGACTGGGACCCAGACCATTACACTTTCTCCTGCTTCCTGGCCAACAAAGTGATCAATTGCTCCATTAGATATTATCTATTGTTAGTGTTTGGTATCATATTCAGGGGCCAATAAGCCATAGATCCACCTAACCATGGACTGGGACTTTTAAAACCAGGGTCCCTAACATAGCCTCTTCCATTATATGTCGAAAACTGCAGGCATTTTGTCATAGTGATGATACACTGCCTATCACATTGTCTTATTAATCCTGATGGAAGGTTGAATTAAAATGACATAGATGAACTGTTTCCGATTCAACTTTCAGCTTCAGTCAGATACTTTAGAGAAGTCACTTCAAGCATGTTTTTCTATAGGTTAACAATTTAGAGTCAGTGGGCTAATTGCTAATAGTTATGAACATCAAATATTATATCACGGATAGCATATGCTTAGATATTCCATTTCCTCATTATCTTAGCTCCACTCAACATCAAGAACACTTTGATCACAGATCATCACAATTGCTACATGACAGATTGAGCAAGAAAAGCTGCAAGGTGATTGCTGCACAGAAAGAACAAAAGGGCTGTACTGATGCTACTGAACTTCTACAGCCACATGATACAAGTTAAAGTCTCAAGTAAAAGTACTCTTTATAAATAAGGCTGCTATGAACATAGTGAAGCGTGTGTCATTACTACATGGGGGAGCACCTTTTGGGTATATGACCAGGAGTGGTATAGCTGGGTCCTCAGGTAATACTATGTCCAATTTTCTGAGGAAACACCAAACTGATTTCCAGAGTGGTTGTACCACCAGCAATGGAGGAGTGTTCATCTTTCTCCACATCCTCCCCAGCGTCTGCTGTCACCTGAGTTTTGATCTTAGCCATTCTGACTGGTGTGAGGTGGAATCTCAGGTTTGTTTTGATCTGTATTTCCCTGATGATGTTGAACATTTCTTTCAGTCACTCGGTATCCCTCAGTTGAGAATTATTTGTTTAGCTTTGTACCCATTTTTTAATATGGTTATTTGATTCTATGGAGTCTATCTTCTTGATTTCTTTGTATATATTTGATATTAGCCCTCTATTGGATGTAGGGTGGGTAAAAGATCTTTTCCCAATATTTTGGTTGCCATTTGTCCTATTAGCAGTATCCTTTGCCTTACAGAAGCTTTGCAATTTTATCAAGTCCCATTTGTCAATTTTTGATCCCAGATGTCCCTCAACAGAGGAATGGATACAAATAATGTGCTACATCTACATAATGGATTATTACTCAGCTATTTAAAAAACTGACTTCATGAAATTCTTAGGCAAATTGATGGAACTAGAAAATATCATCCTGAGTGAGGTAGCCTAGTCACAAAAGAACACACATGGTATATACTCACTGATAAGTAAATATTAGCCCAGAAGCTTGGAATACCCAAGATACAATTCACAGACCACATCAAGCTCAAGAAGAAGGAAGAACAAAGTGTGGATACTTAGGTCCTTCTTAGAAGGGGGAACAAAATACCCATGGCAGGAGATGCAGAGACAAAGTGTGGAGCAGAAACTAAAGGAAATGCCATCCAGAGACTGCTCCATCTGGGGATCTATCCCATACACATTCACCAAACACAGACACTATTATGGGTGCCAACAAGTGCTTGCTGACAGGAACCTAATATAGCTATCTCCTGAGAGGCTCTGCCAGTGCCTGACAAATGCAGAGGTGGATGCTCTCAGCCAATCATTGTACTGAGCACAAGGTCCCCAATGGAGAACCTAGAGAAAGGACCCAAGGAGCTAAAGGGTTTTGCAGTCCCATAGGAGGAACAATATGAAACAACCAGTACTCCCAGAGCTCCCAGGGACTAAATCTCCAACCAAAGAGTATACTTGGAGGAAACCCATGGCTCCAGCCGCATATGTAGCAGAGGATGGCCTTGTTGGACATCACTGGAAGAAGAGGTCCTCTGAAGGCTCTATTATCCAGTGTAGGGGAATTCTAGGACCATGAATCTAGAGTAGGTGGGTTGATGAGCAGGGGAACGAGTGGGTATAGCAGGGGTTTTGAAGGGGAAACCAGGAAAGGGGATAACATTTGAAATGTAAATAATGAAAATATCTAATTAAAAAATAACCTCTTAAAATCTTACACAGTTAGTAGCAACTACCAGAAACCAGTTAAATTTATGTTTTTTAAATATTCTAGTAGAGTTTTATGCCATACACAACATATGTTTTTATACATACACAAATGAATGGAAACAACAGACATCTCCCATATACATTCATGGATAGTCTCTTCTGTTAACAACATCCCTAACCATAGTAGAATGATTTTCACAAATGATAAACCTACAATAATGAGGTGTCTCCGTGCCCAATTCATAGCTTATATCTGCGTTCTTTTAGGGTGCTGTGCAATCTCTGGTTTTAGACAAATGTACAACTATATACATCCATGGTTAAACAATCAAGCAGAGCATTTAATTGCTTCAACAACTGGCTGTACCCTATATCTTCACCAATCTATTCTTTTAAACCCTAGCAACTGCCATCATTCTTCCTGTTTTCATGGTTTTATTTCTGTCTTGAGTGCATGCAGTATGTAACTCATTCATATGGTTAATCTAGAAGTGTGCAGTTCAGTTTCTTGGAGGATTTTGTATATGTGTTGGTCAGCTTTAGGTATGAATAATGTTCCATAATATGGATATTGAAGAGTTTGTCTATTAAACTACTAAAGAACATGTACTTCTTCAAAGTTCTGGTTGTTAGGAATATTAGCTAAATGTAAAATGTTGTCAGGACACAGCTTTCAACCCCTTTGAGCATATAGAGGCATGTAATTCCTGATCCATATGGCAAAAGCATATGTAGTCTTATAAAAATTTGCCAAACTCATATATGATTTTCAAGTTGTTAGTGAATTCTTTCTAGGTTTTAGATAAAAGGCCATTTTTAAATGTATTTTTTTTTTACAAATTCGTTTACTCCTGCATGCAGCTAGACATTTTCATTCTCTAGACAATGTGTTTTATAGAGCTGAAACATAAATTTTAATAATATTAAGTTTATTGATTTACTTTTTAATGAAATGTCTTTGTTCAAACTGAGGTTTATTGGAGATTGGCTCTCATGCTTTGATTCAATCAGTAATCTGTGTGTCCAAGCACTACTGGTTCTTGTCCCCAACTGGTTTTTGATCAAACTGGTTTTTGACCAACCAATAAAGATGACAGAGGCCAATGGCTGGGCAAAGGAAGACAGGGAGGTACCCTTATGGTTGTGCAGGCTAGGATGCGATGGGGGAGGAGACAGAGACGGCCACAACTGGAGGAGAAGGATGGGATGCAGGAGCTGCAGGAAAGAAAGTCAACCAGCCATGGAAGATTTCAGAAAATGGCCCTGGCCACTTCCCAGATTAGGCTTATGGTAGCAGGCAGAGGATTAGAAATGTGAGCTAGATTGCATATTAAAAATAAACGTGTGTGTGTGTGTGTGTGTGTGTGTGTGTGTTTCATTCATGGATCTAAAAGAATTCCTGGGCAGATGGCTGAAGTATGTGATCCACCTGGAGCACAAAGTGGTATAGCTAAAAACTTCATTCTATATGTGTCAAGTAGTTTTTGTTTGTTTGTTTGGTTGGTTGGTTTGGTTTTGGTTTTACCCCTCTGTTTATTTCCCATCAGTTCTGGTGCCTAGCAGTTTACACTTGGGCTTTTAAACCGTTCCATTTTAGAAATGGTGTGAGATATCGCCATCCATTCACTCCTTTGTACCTAGACCTAGAGGTTTCTAGCACAATTTCCAGGAGAAGAAACAAAAAGTACTCTTCTCACTCATTGTATGTCCTGTGCTCCTATATCGAAGGTCAGTTTTCTACATTTATATGGTTATATTCTTGGTTCATTTGTGTTGCTTCACCTGTCTGGTTCCTGATGTGCACACTATCTTTAAAGCATGCATTGGTTTCCTATTATGAACACTGAACATCTCTCCATTAATTTTGTTCTTTGATTTCTCTTGATAATGTTCTATACTTTTCCTCATATAGAACTTACATGGTTTATCAGCTTTGACACCTGTATATGGGATGGATCCCTAGGTGGGGGATTCTCTAGAAGGCCTTTCCTCCAGTCTCTGCTCCACACTTTGTCCATGTATTTCCTTTAGACAGGAGCAATTCTGGGTTAAAAATTTGGAGATGAGTGGGTGATCCCAGCCTTCAACTGGAGGCCTTTCCTAACCTCTGGATATGATTGCTACAGATTTTCCCTCCCCTTTGTTGGGTATTTAAGCTAATGTTATCCTCACTGGGTCCTGGGAGACTCTTTCCTGGCATCTGGAACTTTCTGGTGGCTATCCCCAGGTCCCCACGCCTCATTGCTACTCACCTCTGTTTAATTTCCTGGCCCTTTGTCTATCATCTCTGTCTCCTGGAAGACCTGATGCTGCCCTCTTTCTATACCCCTCCTCTCTTCCTTCCAAATCCCTCCCACCCTCTACCTCCTGTGAGTATTTTGTAACCCTGATTGTGACCTTTCTAGGCTGTACACTTGACTTCCTATTCTTGCCCTGTTTCATCTGGAAATTCTAGGATGATGTTGAAAAGTAGGATTGAGCTGGAGCACACTCAGTTTGTTTTGCATCTCTTGGGAAGTTTTTATGTACTTATTTTTTTCATCTCTAACTATAACATATGCCATAGGAGTTCTATGGGTATGTTTCATGTGAGAAAATCCCCTTTACCCTCACTTATCATCATGATTTTGTTATGAACAAGTATTAAATTCTATCAATCCTCTTTCAAAAATCTATTAATAGGTTTGTGCTCATTTTCTTTTAACATGTGGATTCAATGGCTTACACTAACCCATTTTCGAGTATTAAACCAGCCTTGTGTTCTAGAATAATGCTTATCTTGTTATGTTGTATCATTATTTTTATATACTTTTGTGTTTGATTTGCTTTTTCTTTTGTATTCTTAAGAAAATATGTCAATATATTTATTTCCTTTCTTATTTTTTACTAATTATGGTATCATTACAAATTTATACATTAAAATGATAACTTTTTAAATTCAATTTGAAAGATCTTAAAAAGTAACTCAACTTCTAACTATAATATTTTAAAATAATATGAATGTGGTAACAGTAGGCAAACTTTGGTGGGCAGAATATTCTTTATTTTTTAGAAGAGAAAAGAAAATCCATGGGTTTCTGTTGTTGTTGAGACAATATTCAGTTGATAGGTGACTTTTATCAGTGAGGAGAATAAAGAATAGGACTTTCTGTCATTCGTCTGATCAAGGTTTTATGTAGAAAAAATGAAATAATGAATAGACTTAAGAGCTTAATGAGAAATAAAGACACATATATCAGTAGCCTACATTTTTGTTTCATTCATTCATTCCTTTCATTTAAAATTCATTTGAGTTATTACTATGGTACATATATACACTGCACAGAAGCTCACAAACTCATGCTTAACCCTGTAGTCCTCATATCTACACTACATCTTGGTCTAGCTCACCTCTCCCTGTGTGCATGACCTTTTGATACGAGAACATAGCAATTATGTCTTTGCTGAGTTCACACCTTGCATTTTTCTTCTTCACAATAAATGTATATCAAGTGAGCACATCACATATTCTAGTTTTCATAAAGACATGACTGCCCTTTTTTATTTTTGGATTTCTGAGAAAAAAAAAGAAGAGAAGAAAAATATTCAAAAGTGTATTTTCAGGTATTGAATAAAACTCCTGAATTTTGATAAATAATAAACCTCTTTCATGTCAATGTCTAAGTGATTATTTCAAATTAATGCCTCTGCGAAATCTCTTTTGTTTGCTGGCCTGCTAATAGTCTTTTATTAAGCAGCTGTTCCTAGTGAGTTTACTGCCTTCTTGCTCCAGTGGCTGCAGCCTTTGGTACCTCAGCATTTTCATCCAGCTCATTAGATACACCACACTTTAAAGCAGAGTGATGGAAATTAGTCCCTCCCAAAGGATTTGAGCTAAAATAAGCCAATCCTGATATTGGTAAAAAAATCATCAGGGCCTCTAGTCTCTAAGTGCAGAAGCTCTCCGTGTGTCCATGCTTTTGCATTTTTACTTGGCTGGAGAGAATTCAGGAAGTGCACTCAGCGTTGGAGGATTTGTAAAACACAGATGGCAAAGTTCAAGTGTTGAAAAAGGAGCCCTGGACTCTGATCACTTGCTTCAGATGTATGTGTTCTGCTTTAGCTGTTTGACTAACATTAAAGAGGTCTCAATTCTACACTGTAAAGGGGATAACCATGATTCCTTTGAGTAATGCTGTTTTAAATGCTAATGCAACAATGTACACAAATATATATTACTATTAATAGTGCAGTTGTAATTGCTAATTTGGTCATTATATATAAACTTATGTGAAAGTAAATCAGAATATCCAGATGATGAAGGTTCCAAAATCTTCCAAAAGCCTAGGTATCGTAAATTCACCAGGGATCTGGATTTTTTCCAAAGCCTTCTCTGGGACATCTTGGGAATCCCTTCAGGACAAGCATACACATTTTTAAATTAAATGATGAGCCAATTTACCTGTATTTTCTTCTCTTTCCTGACTAAGGAAACCAGACTGTGCCAGACTTTACATTTATTTTTTGTTAATTTTCATGTCTATTTTTTGGCCCAGCTTTTCAGGCTGTCAAAATAATTCAAAGCCTTGGTTGGGAGCTCTGTTCTATTCCTTATCCCTTCCAGCTGTGTCATTCTCTAACTTGAAAGCGTGTCTTCATCCAAAAGGCTGATAAAATGTTGAAATTCATCCAAGCTCTGAATCCTGTGGCAGAAGCTCTCACTGTATGTAATAGAATGATAAAGACTTGGTAGAAAAATATGAAAAATAATGGAATAATCACAAGATAAGAAGACACTAATGAATGCAAGCTATTCTACACATCTTTAGGGTCCTTGTTAAAAGACTTTATTGAGGCCAACCATAATTTACAAAGTATAATATACATTTCAGTAGAGAACTTGATGATATTTTAGCGGAGTTACAGAACTGAACAGACATCACCACAATCTAAATTTAGAACATGTCTATCATCCCGAACAGATCTCTTGCACCCATTTGCAGTCAATCCTCCTGCCCATTGCTAGTGCCAGGCAATCACATTCTGTCTCCACATATTGACCATTTCTAGGGTAAATGAAATCACATAGTGCATCTGATTTCTTTTACCCAGCTTAGTGCTACAAGCTTTCTCCTTTTCCGTAGGATTTATCCTTTGTGTGTTCATAATTACTGCGAAATAATACATTATCATATGTGTGAACAAGTTATGCACTGAATTTTAACATTTGTTGATATAAAAAGTAGAGCATACCCATATATCAGCTCCCCTGTAGCAAAGATTATGAACCTGAACATGAAAGAAGGTGAACAATTTAAATAATTTTATAACAGAGAAGCCAAAACTATCTGAGGCTGGCTCACTTCATCCTGGTTCACTTGATCTATTCTGCCTTGAGGGTGATCAAGCATTTGGGGATGCATCGGATAATAACATCAACTAAAATTACTAGTTCTTAAGTATGTTTTCTACTAAACATTCATGGAAGTTTCTATCCCACATCTTAGACATCTCCAGCTTGCCTGTCCTACAGGAGCTTTCTGATCTACCAGTTACTAGACTGAAGAGGAAATAACTCTGCATGACTTATTTGGGATGAATTCAGACCAGTTCTAAGGCAATTAAATGCTTATGATTTCTAAACTTTCTGGGGACATTCAGGATTTAGTCTAAAAGTGAAATCACAGATTCAAAGAAAACTTAAATATGTTTCTGTGTACTGGGTTTCAGATATTCCTCTTTTGAAAAATAATGTTTTTATTTATTGTTTTAAAATGTCATACAGTGTAATTGGATCATATTCATCTCCCTTCCAAGTTCCTCCCAGATCTTCCTCTGCCTCCCTACACACTCAATCTAATGTTCATCTCTCCCTCCCTCCTTTCCAAACCTCTAACTTATAATAAAAATTTTATAAAAAATGTAGTCTAGTTAGTGCTGTTCAAGTAATCTTGGGCAAAAGACAGGTATCACTCTACTGGAAAAAAATGGGCTTACCTCTTTCTGAAACAGTAACTACATATTACTTCATGTAATTTTTTAAATTGAAAATAAACCTCTTGACCCACAAAGGAAAAACTTCAATTAGATCAGCCTAGATTAAAAAACCAGGAACCTTTAGACAAATTGCTGCACATCTCTGAAACTCGGTGTTTTTCATCCATCAAATGAGAATTTAAAAACCTACATAAATGAATCTGCACTTTAAAAAAAGGCTGTTTGAAGCACTTAGAATTCCCAGTGCATAATGGTCAATAAAATTTGGCAGTATGCATGACTGATTTTTTTGTATCTTTATTATTATCATTATGGGACAGAATATATGACATTGTCAAAAATTTAGGCATGAAATGTAAAAATAAAAATAAAATTATTAAGAAAATTAAAATCATGATCACAGTGAGTTAATGGTCACTATCTAAATGACAAAAATAAAACTAAATAAAAAGGTAAAAATAAAATAAAATCAATGCCAGCCAGATTGTGAAGAAAGAGGAACTCCTATATGTAGTTGGTGGCAATTTAAAATTTTACAGACACAATGGAGAAGAGTTTTTAAGGTCCTTCAAAAATTTGAACATGGAATTAACATGTATCAAAACTATCCCCTGAGCCAAGTCAAAAATCGAGGGATATTTAGAAGACAGGAGAAATCAAAGAAGCTCTGGTTTATATTTAATGTGGCCCAAGAGTAAAAAATATATAGGTTGGGGTGTATATACAGCTAGCTTACTATTCACAAAGCCCTGGGCTCAAACCCAGCAAGCAAAAAAGACAACAGAAAGGTATTTTGAACACAAAGTCAAAACTGCTGGGAAATTGCCTACAGAAACAGTAATTCCTTTCTGAGATACAACTCAAACAAGAGTGTTAAAACAGCTAATGAACCATGCTCAAGGCCAAAACACTCATGACCTTTGAGTTTAACCTTCTCAACCCTTCTCTCTCATCTGTAAATTTGAAAAGTGTAGTGCTCAGACCACCTTGCAGTTTCATTTACACAAGACAGTTCTTAAAGAGAAGTCAGTTAGGTCATGTTTTTACTTAAATTTTTAACTTCCTTAATCATTGGACAATGTTGGATATCTTAATTTTTAAATATAATTTCAAGTTATATCATATGTTTTGTTATATAATGATACATAAGTAATGAAACCTAAGAAATACCATGAATACATATACTATAATTTATTTCAAATATGACAAACTCATAGATATTTATATTTAAATAATTTAGTTCAAGTTAAAACTTCTCTGTCTCTGTCTCTGTCTCTCTCTCTCTTTCTAAATAACAACATCAAAGCACTGTTTATATGAAAATAATCAATGAATCGTCACCCAGGGTATGAAACACTGAAAACAATCTAATCATCCATGAAGAAGTAAGGATGTTTTCATAAATTTTGCTGTTACAATAGGATACAGCCAGTAAGAGTAATTTTAAGTACATATCTGATATTTGTGATGAAATATTAATAGTAAAAATAAAATTAGAGACTGTGATATGAAGGCAGCTGTAAAATTAAATATTCATGTATTCCAGGGTTAGAAGGCAACCCAGGAAAATGAAAACAGTTCATTTGTTCTAATTATATTCAATAATGGAGTTCTCACATGGTTTGACTTACATTAAATGCAATCTTTATAATCAGTGTGAAACATTTTTCCTCATATTTCCTACTATTGCTGTTATAATCATGGTCATCATTTTATGATATCAGGTTAAAGGTTATTAAGATGAAAGATAGCATTGAATGTTCAGGCTGTGGATAATAACACTATTTCTTAAGGAAGTAGGTCATTGAATGTGATTATTTGAAGGTTATCTCTGTCTCTTCCATCACTTCTTGATTTCTACACACATTTGGTCAGAAGCCTTTGACACATAATACTACCTCTATGATGTTCTTCCTCACTCCTAATCCACCATGCCAAGGACCATGGGCTGAACCCTTTGAGACCATGTGTCAATATAAATCCTTTCTACTTTAATTTTGATGGCAGATATTTTGCCAAAATAAACAAAAATGAATGAACATTTCCATGATTAAATTTCTTGTGGTTTTAAATAGAAGTTGATTTTTGCAAGACTTCATTGTAAAGAATATTACTGATTTTACTTCATTTGATTCCCCTGTTTATTACAAATAGGTTTTTTAATTTATACATCAGCTGAGTGGTTGGGGTGTCAGGCATTAAGCAAAACTCTTACCTATGAAGATAAGTAAAAGGGGCACAAACATAAGCACATCCATAAAATGTACACACTCTGGACAGTCAAAATATGGATGGTAAATTCTGTGCTGAGAAAGCATTCTGTTCCTACAACAGGAGCCTTGGTCTAGCAAAGAAAAGCTAAGAGGTAGGAACTGAGGATTAAACTCAAGCAGTCTACACAGGAGGATGCAACCTCAGCATCTGAAACTGGTAAAAGGATAGAGAGCAGATAGGAAGGAGGCTGAGTTATCTCAGAATCTCCTTGCATGCCACAAGGATCAGTGTTAAAGGAGAACATTGATCTCCCAAGTACTATTCTCCAAATGTTCTGACACACAGGGAATATTCTAATCTGTGCTGCTGAACACAGTATTGCGACTTCACAATTTATTGTAGTTTTACTCAATTCTAATTGACTTTACATATATCCATATGATATAATACTACATTACTAGGTAGCACAACCTGCATATAGCCACAATTATTTTTCCCCGGCCTAGAGTAAAGCCTATGGAGCATGGACAAGAGAGCAAAGTGCATTAACATTTTTTAAGAGACGATGATAATGCTGTGACTGGAGATAGTATGTTGTGAAGGTTTCGGATTTTTTTATGCAACCACTACATCCTGACTGCTGAGAGAGGATGAAAGTGATTTCTGTACAGTAACTGAGCTTTGTATGGCCCCATACCTCATCTACTTGTGAGAAATTTTAGAGGACATAAATTATGAAGTCTGTTTTATGATACCTGATTTTAGGCACTGAACTATATTCACAATGATTTTTATTACCATGCACTTGTAGCAATTATAACTTATTCTTCAAACACATATCACCACCAAATGATATTGTGGGACATAGTAGAATTATTGGAAACTTTCAGAATATATTCTTGAGTCTATTCTGCTTAACATAGTTGTCATCAGACATAAGTGGCTACTGAGTAAATGAAAATGCAGAATTGGATAGTGTGAGTCCAAAAATTACACCTTAATTTGACTTAATCTCTCTTGACTAGTGATTTGGGCTATGAGGCTCTACATATTGAGAATCTGGTATGCTGAGTTATATAGGTAATCTGCAACACACACACACACACACACACACACACACACTATCCTATAGTATGTTTTGTAGTATAGAAGTACATAAAATTATATTGCATAATAAATTATACATATGTAAGGAAATACTACAAAGCACATCTTAGAGTTAAAGGACTGCCTTGGTGAAGGGATATTTGTTCAAACTTTTCCCTTTCCCTAACTAGCAACAAGTTTCCTTTGTTTAAGACATATTTCCTAGCCAGGTGTGGTGGCACACGCCTTTAATCCCAGCACTCGGGAGGCAGAGGTAGGCGAATTTCTGAGTTCGAGGCCAGCTTGGTCTACAAAGTGAGTTCCAGGACAGCCAGGGCTACACAGAGAAACCCTGTCTCAAAAAAAAAAACAAAAAACAAACAAACAAACAAACAAACAAACAAACAAACAAGACATATTTCCTGGTATATGGAGATAAGGCTTGGTGGTAGAGAGTGCTGGCTACTTTTGCAAAAGACTTGGGTTTGGTTCCCAGCACCCATGCAGGATAGCTTACAACCACTTCTAATTCCAACTCTGGGAATCTGACACCCTTTTCTGACTTCTGCAGATACCCTCATGCATATGGTATACACACCCTCACACATACCTACACAAGTTACCATGTATACTCACACACACACACACACAGAGAGAGAGAGAGAGATAAATTCTCTAGAAAGATGTATTTAAAACTAAGCACAGTTGGTCAAAAATAAATCTTCTCACAGGTCTTGTACTCTAAGATAAAAGGCACTCAGAGATTTGGTCTGAAATGTATTTGTCATGAAGATTCTTAACTAGATTTTGGCTGGAGTTGTTAAGGTGAGAACCCTCTCTTTTAGCCCCAGGGTTCCCTTCAAACTGGAAGGAGCAAACAAAAAGTTTTTCTGTGTCTCTACCTTTTAAATATGGGAGCTTTCTCCCTTGACCTTCTATTCCACATTCCATGCAGTTGTTTCCTGCGACCAATGCTGAATGAGAGTGACTGAAAGAGATCAGAGAAAGACAACAACAAATGGATTCATACGCCTTTCTGTACCTTATGCAAAACACTGAACCAGGACTAATTAAGCCAGGGGTGTGTAATGGTGTTGCTAAAGCTGACTGTGAAGGTGAGCCTTTTACTCGGGGCTCGGAAGCTCCAGCCTTGTTAGAATGTGGGTCTTGAGCCAACTGCCGCTCCAGCTTTCAGCTTCTCACTGGTAAATGGAAATAAGCTGAATCTACTTTTCAGGTTATTATGAACTCATCCATCTTGTGTCATATGAATGAACAGATTTATTATGCATTTAATACTTCAAATCAGTTGCAGACACTATTTTTATTGATGCTCAAATTGTCCCAATTTAAGCTTGTGTGGAAGCATTTATTATCTCTGTGTCCTTTTGCTGCAATTCTGTTCATCTTTGATTTCTTCTCTGCTTTCTGGAATGAGATGACCTGGCTTACCTTGTGTGCTTCCACGGGGCAGGCATATCAGTTTGTCATAATTGCCAATATACTCAACATTGTTAAAAAAGGTACTTAATAAACATTCACCTTATTTCAAGTGAGTGAGTGTGTGTGTGTGTGTGTGTGTGTGTGTGTGTGTGTGTGTGTGCTATTTATGTATATGTGTATGGCTTCTGTCTCTGCCACTCATTGTCTTGTTCTCTTTAGGCAGGTCTTATTACTGAGCTCAGACTCAACTGACTTCAGTAGAGATCTATTTCTCTACCCTAGCTTCATGGTAACAGACATGAATGGCCATGCCTGAAATTTTTGTGTGGGTTCTAGGATATGAACTGGGGTCCTAATAGTTGCATAACAGGTATTCTTACCTCCTGAGCCATATTTTTAGCCCAGCATCTCTTGGATGAATAAATTAAGTAACATTTAATAAGTCATGTGGTTGTGTTGCAAGTAAACAGGAAAGAAAGGAAAGGTCTATCTTAGACTTTTAGTTTGTCTCAAATTTCTGCCACATATTCAATTTTATTTAATTGTTTGTTTTTTGTTATTCTGAAATTAGGAGTTGTAGACAAAGGTCTTTCTGATAGAAATTTAACATTCCATCTACCATGAAGTGTCTTTAAATGTGCCTGTTTTATTTATGTTTTTCATTGTCACGGGCCTGTTAGACTAGCCATCATTTATTTCCAACATTTCCTTGGAAGGCAATCTATTAAACAATCTTCTTGTATGCCACTAGACATCTCCACTATATCCCCACCATCTAAGTAAAGTTTGTCCTTAATATGTTGGCCTTAAATCTTTGGTGAAACTTTTAAACTCAATTCCTTTCTTAGTTAAATTCCGAGCTGGTTAAGTTTTTTTCCACAATGGTAAAATGTCCAGTATCAACATCACTCAGCATATATTTAGTGTCATTTCTGATAGTTGAAAAGCAGACTTTAAAATCCACTTTCAGAATGAGTCATTTATAAGTGTTCTCAGATGGTAAATCCCAAGACTCTTAATGTAAGATGCAGGCAAGGGTAATGAAAAAGTCCATTGGAAAATGATTTTGACAGTATGATCTTTGAATGCACAAGCCACTTACACTAAAGATTTTCTAGGGTCCCATGTTGATGCATGCCATGATCATCTCATTTTAAATTCCTGTGAACCTATACACCTCTGAAGGGACAGATGCCCTCCCATTCAACAAGGTCTGATGATTTACAAGTTTAACATTTATGGAGGGCAATCACAAAATTAAGGAAGCATTAATTCGTGGATTAACTACTTCAAAAGGGAAATGATAATTTTTCCTCATTAAAAAGAGAAAACACAGATGCTGCACACATCTGAAAAAGAATCCCCTTAGCTGCAGATCAAATTATTGTTTTAGGAAACACAGCTTTGGGAAGCCCACTTTCTGTCCTCTATACTGGGTTGTTCATAATCATAGATTTGCAATTTTTTTAAACAAATTCTTCTGATAGATTTATATGTCCAAACATTGGATATTGGTCCATGGTTTTCCCTCCATAGCTTTTCCTCGCCCTGTTTGAATAAGTTAATTCTGTTTATTCTGTTAGTGTCTACAAATAAATCTCATTTTGGTCAAAGCTAAAGTGCTTTGGACTCCACTCCTTAGAGCTGAGTTTGCTTCTTTGTGACACAGTTCTGCTAGTTGACTCTTAGACTGTGGTTTTTCTCTTTCATTCTCCCTCCCTCCCTCCGTCCCTCCCTCCGTCCCTCCCTCCCTCCCTCCCTCCCTCCCTCCCTCCCTCCCTCCTTCTCTCCCTCTCTTCCTCTCATCCTTCCTTCCTTCCTTCCTTCCTTCCTTCCTTCCTTCCTTCCTTCCTTCCTTCCTTCCTTCCTTCCTTCCTTCCTTTATTTTTGTTTCTAAATTATCTGGTGACCAGTGGTCAGTGACTCCTGGAAATTCCTGTAGTTTTTATAAGTAGAATCATATTTATTCAACAAAAATCCATTCAGCTAATAAATATAATAGACCAATGTACAATTGTTTCTCCTGTAAAACTTGCATGGCCTTGGAAAAAATTAATGTTACACACTTTGGATTTCTCAAAATGTTTAACTCTCTAAAACACACATACTTGGTGTCTCAAAGCTACATGGGAAATGATTATCTTCCAGATTTACCATACTTTTCCTTACCTCTTCTAAGGAAATGAGCAAATTATTATGACTCTGAAGATGCCATTTTTTTTAGAAGAAAGTAAAGCTGTTTCAATTATAGGATCAAATAAGTAATAAGTATTAGTGATTCTACAGGTCAGGATGTAAATCTATAATATTTAATATTGATTGTCAACTTCTTGAATCTCGAGTCCACAAAAGACAGCCTCCCTTGGAAGATCTACAAGGGTATTTTTCTGGAATCATTATCCCGGGGAATAAGACTATCTCGAGAGCGTGCAGCACCTTCCTACTATGCTCCAGACTCAGAAAAGAAGATCAGTGCTGCGTGGCTGCCTTCAGCTCTTGCTGGTGAGTGCACCTATCCTTTACTGCCAGCAGAATGCAGCTCCTTTAGGCTTTCCACACTAAATCTTCCTGACCTCAGGATCATATTAGGATTGTTGACATCCAACCTCAGGGACTGAATTGCTAGGACTGAATTGCTACTTGGGTTCTTGCTTCCTCCAGCCTGCAAACAGCCCTGCTGGATTAGTCTGCTTTTATGTAGTCCAGCATAATAAATCCTTTTTCACAATGTATTCATTTTACAAGTGTGTGCCTCTAGAGAACTCTGACTAACAGGTTCTGAGAACAGAACCACATAACATGGAAAGGAAGTTGCAGGGGTACATGATGTCTGGGCCTCTCACAACATCAGAACAGGACTGTAGGGAAGCAAAGGAAAGACCAGGAAAAAAAACCAAACAGATATGATACTTAAAGCAATATCTGTATCCTAGAATCAGAATTCAGAAAAGTATTCATAATAGATAAAGGGAGGAGACAAATTCTATCACTTCTTCAATTAAGAAAGTGTATTTTAAGAGGGAAAACTACCTAATAAGCATGTTTTATAAAATTATCAATATATATTATCAAAAAGCATTTTTTCTGAGTTTTGTGATTATTCTTTCTTTAATCTTCTTTTTTTATAGTCCAGATTTTATCCCTGTCTTGTTTCAACCTCTGCCAGATCCAAATCCCATACCTCCTCCTCCCATCTCCAAGAGGATGTCCCCACTCCCAAGCCCCACTGTGGGGCAATGGGCTATGCACAGACAGCCTGGTCTCCAGTCAAGCTGGGGTCTTGAATCCAGGTGGGAACCAGTGGGCGATAATTTCCACCTACATGGGACAGAAGGCTTTGATCAAGTCTCCTGGAACCCTGGCAACTGTCAAAGGTACCACCCCACTACCACCTACAGGAGAGCATGTGGCTACAGTCATGTAGACAATGTCCCAAGCTTCTGGCATTCTGGCTAGACTCCTCTTCACAGTTACCTGTCAACAGCCTGATAGCCCCGCCCACTATAAGAGGGGCTGCTTGGCCCCACCTCACTCTCTCTAAGCTTTTACCTCTCTTGCTCTCTAGCCTGCCTTCCTTTTCTCTCTATTCCCCTTCTCTCCACATGGTCATGGCCAGCCTCTCCCTCTTTCTACCTTCTCTCCTTTCTCCCTGTCTTTCTACAATAAAGCTCTAAAACCATAGACGTCTCTGATCATGAAGGCCCACAGTGCTTGAATCATAGGATAGGCTTTCTCCTAGTGAGCAGCATCTAACCTCCCACCAGAAGTGGGATGTGGGCTCTCTCCCACTCCCCTCCCTCCCCAACACCGCACCCCACCAGATCTCCCCACTCCCTGGGGCCTCAATTCTCTTGAGGATTGGGTGCATCTTCTCTGACTGAGTCTAGCACTGGCAATCCTCTGCTGTATATGTGTTGGGGGCCTCATATCATCTGGCTCATGCTGCCTGGTTGATGGCTCAGTGTCTGAGAGATCTCAGGGTCCAAGTTAATGCTCTGAAAAGCAATGCCATCCCAAAGCTACACATGTACACTCATGAATAAAGAAGAAAAAAAGGATTCCTTTAAAATAATTTTAGTCTCAGGTAATTGGACATAGTACTACTACCTGAGGACGCAGCCATACCACTCCTGGGCATATACCCAGATGATGCTTCAACATGTAATAAAGACAGATGCTCCACTATGATCATAGCAGCCAGAGCTGGAAAGAACCCAGATGACCCTCAACAGAGGAATGGATGCAGAAACTGTACTACATTTACACAATGGAATACTGCTCAGCTATTAAAAACAATGGCTTCATGGAGTTGGATAGATCTAAAAAATAATTATCCTGACTGGGATAACTCAGTCACAAAAGAACACACATGTGTATGTACTCACTGATAAGTGGATATTAGGCAAAGAGCATGGAATACCCAATACCTACCATATAACTCACAAACAACATGAAACTCAAGAGGAAGGAAGGCAAGGGGAACACAATAATCAAGGGCAGTAGAGGGTAGGAGGAACTTGCAAGGAAGAGAAGAGCAGGAAGGGAAAAGAGGGGAAGAATCAGATATGGGAGGAGATGGACAAGTTGTACAGAGGGTCAGGAAATTGAGCAAAGGTGGGTAGCAACGGGGAATGGGGAATTGGGGGTAGCAACCAGAAAGTCCCAGATACCTGAAAAGCAGGAGCCTCCCAGGACCCCATAGGGATATTAGCTGAAATACCCCACAAAGGGGATGGAGAACCTGTTGAGACCATATCCAGAGGTTAGGCATGGACCCCTGGTTAAGGAATGGGGCCACCTAACCATTTCCAAAATTTTACACAGAATTGCTCCTGTCTAAATGAAATACAAGGACAAAGTGGGGCAGTGACTGAAAGAAAGGCCATCCAGAGACTGCCCCACCCGGGGATCCATCCCACATGCAGACATCAAACTCAGACACTATTACTAATGCCAAGAAGTGCTTGCTGACAGGAGCTGGATACAGCTGTCTCCTGAGAGGCTCTCCCAGAGTCTGACTAATTCAAATGTGGATGCTCGCAGCCAACCATTGGACTGAGTACAGGGATCCCAATGGAAGAGTTAGGGGAAGGTCTGAAGGAGCTGAAGGGGCTCTATCTGGAATCAATGGGAGGGGAGGCCCTTGGTCCTATGAAGACTTGATGCCACAGTGTAGAGGAATGCTAAGGTGGTGAGGCAGGAGTTGGTAGGTGGGTGGGGGAGCACCCTTATAGAAACATTGTAAGAGGGGATAGAATAGGGGTTTGCTGAGGAGGAAACCGAAAAAGGGGATAACATTTCAAATGTAAATAAATAAAATATCCAATTAGAAAGATAACAAAAAATAAAATATTTTTAGCCAACAATCTCATTCTAAAAGTAAGGAAGCATTAATAACATCATCATAACTCCTACTTCATTGTTAAGTTGATATTAAATGAGGTTACTTAGATATTAGAAACCCTTTTAAATTTTCTTCCTTCCTTCCTTCCTTCCTTCCTTCCTTCCTTCCTTCCTTCCTTCCTTCCTTCCTTCCTTCCTTTCTTCTTTCCTTCCTTCCTTCTTTCTTTTTCTTTTCTTTCTTTTTTTTTTACAAATTTTAACACATGCAATGAGAAAATGTTATTTTTTTATGAGAATAATTATCCACAGGTATATAGTAATAGATCAAGTGAAATAACCATTGGTTTTGTACACCCTCAGCTTCTGTAACCAGAATTAAACATCAGTTGGGAAATAGTCATTTCCTCCAAAGAGCATAATATGTATTTTGATAATTCCTAATATGAATCTCCAAATTGACCCTGTCTTATATGGTGTAATATGACAGTCATTAAGGTAAGGACTGATGAGAATAATCAAGTCTTTTCATTTATTAAAAGTTATTATATGTATGTTTGTGTATATGTGTATATATGTGTATGTGTGTGTACGTGTTGTCTGTGTCTATGTCTGTGTCTGTTTGTCAGTCAGTAAAGTGTCTGCTGTACAAACATGAGGTTCTGTGTTTGTTCCATAACACTCAAAGTAAACATGGGCATGCTGGGAAATGAACACCGAAATCTCCTGGTCCAATCTACCTAACTAAATTGATAAGCTCCTAGTTCAGTAAGAGCCCCTGTTTCAAAAAGTAAGGTAGAGAAAAAAACAAAACAAAATAAAACAAAAAAGACAACTGAAATCAGCCTCTAACTTCTATATGTACCTACACACATGACACTCCACCTTGTCTTGCATGCATGAACACATCCACACAAACACATACCCCACCCAATATACACTATCACCTCTACTAAGATTCCTAAAACCAAAAGGTATCTAAAAAAATTCCAGCTAATAGAAGACTCAAGGTCCATATAGGTGGACTTTAATAGGTGTATGTTAATAAGGAACCACATTCCTCTATGGCCACTATTACAATTAGGACAAGGCATAATGAGCACTTGTCAGAAAAGGGAGTAAATGAATGTTCTACCAGACTTCAAATCTGACTTAATAAAATCAGTCAATGTTTGCTTTCCCAGAATAGTTCCTACTTTAAAAGCAGACTATTAGAAGTAATTGCCATATTTAAGAGGCAAAGTACTAAGTACACGGTTATTACTTAACACATCGGGATATTTTAGGAATGAAAGAGTGTTGCATAATTTAGTAGAAAGAGTAAAATGTAGTTGACTTATGTAGATCCATAGAAATCACCACAGTAAAGAGAGTGATGGGCAGATGCAAGCTTCTTTTTATTTGTTACAATAGAAATTCATTTTTCTTCACAGGCCTACTATACACAACCTGTGATGGCATATGATGGAATTAAGACATTTTTACCAATTATACATCTCCTAACTAGATATGGCAGTGCCTTGGAGTTACTAATAGACAAGAGGTCTAGGAGGTAGTTATATCCAAGAAACTATAGGAACATCTGATGTGGGAAAAAGACCTCAGAGAATAGTTCTTGTCTTTATAGAATAATAAATTGAGAGAGAATCCAATGGTTCATATTCCCCTAGTTAACATGCATTGATCCCATTATGAATCCTGGAGTACTAAATAGATCTTGAGATTACATGCTGAGATTCACAAGAATTAAAGACTAATGAAGGAAACAAAGAAAGGAAAAATAAACGTATTTAATTGCTGGCACACAGGAACCTCAGAAGTAATCAGATCCTCTCAACCAGTCCTCCAACTTTGTATGAATAGTGGTTTGTAGCTAACACAGTCCTCGAGGATCCAAAGTAAAAGAGCTTGCCATATAAATCTATACAATATTTTACATAAAACATATATTACACTTTAAATGATAACCAAATACATTCTTCTAAATAAGTATGTTTCTAACAAATGTGGAGATAACCTTTTTTAATTGTATCTGAAATGTAGTCATGGACCCAAAATTCTGACACATCATGAACCACATACTGGTCATCTACACAATCAGATGTACAATTTCACAGGGTCTTTCAAGGTCCTTGGAAATCATTATGCATTACCAGCATTGCCTTCAATGAGAATTAAAATGTTAGATTTCAAAATGTTTAGCTTTACTCTGTACTTATTTATTTGGATTATTTTATAAAGAACTTTAAATGCCAGAGTCGTCCTAAATGCTTCAACATCTTATTTACAGAGTGCTCTCTGCTCTTGTTTATTATTATTATTTATTATTATTATTATTAATCATCTTATTCATTACATTTTAAATGATATCACACTTCCCAGTTTCCCTTCCAGCATGCACTGATCCCATCCCACTTTACACCTATGCCCTTTGCCTCTATGAGGGTACTCTTCCACCCATTCACTCACTTTTGCCTCACCCCTCTAGTATCCCTCTATGTAGGGGCATCAGGCTTCTCTCTCCTGCCATTGTTGTCAGATAAGCCCATCCTCTGGTACATATGTATCTGGAGTCCTGGCTACCTCTGTGTATACTCTTTGGTTAGTGGTTAAGTCCCTGGGAGCATTGGGTGGTTGATATTGTTCTTCTTATGGGGTTTCAATACCCTTCATCTCCTTCAGCCCTCACCCTAGCTCTTCCATTGAGGTCCATGGGCTCAGTGCAATTGCTACCTGTGAGTATCTGCCTCTGTATTGGCCAGGTGCTGGTAGAACCTCTCAATGAACAGCCAAATCAGGCTCCTGTAAGCAAGCACTTTTTGGAATCAGCAATAGTGTAGGAGTTTGATGTCTGAAGATGGGATGGATCCCTAGGTGAGGCAGTCTCTGTATGGCCTATCCTTTCAGTATCTGTTCCAATATTTTTGGTCCCTGTTCTTCCTTTGGACAGGAACATTTCTGGGTTAAAAATGTTGAGATGTGTGGGTGGCACTATCCCTCAAATGTACCTGCACACATGACACTCCACCTTGTCTTGCATGCATGAACACATCCACACAAACACATACCCCACCCAATATACACTATCACCTCTACTAAAGTCCTTCCTTGTTTAAAAAAATCACATGGTGTCACTAACTCAAATTTCTTATCATTAGGTGATATGTATGCTAAGGTTATTTTAGAGAGAGAGAGACAGAGAGATTTAGTCAAGCTGTGGCTCCCCAAAATACTAAAAATATGAATATTGATAAGATTCCTAAATTGGTCCAGGTTTGCTAATACATTTACTTTCTGAATTCTAAATTTAATCTTCAGCTAGAGTCCACATTAGCCCTTCGTGTAGTTTGGCCTCTAGGTGCAAGAACTGGGAAATGGTGAGCTAAATGATGAGCTAAAGTCATCACCATTGGCTCCTGGGAGCCTCTTTCTTCTCTAGAGTCTGGGACTTTCTAGTGGCTAACTACAGTTCCCCATTCCCCCTCTGATACATGTTTCTATTAAATTTTCTGATCCTCTGTACTTCTCTCCTGTTCCTTCTAAAACCTGCCCCCTCTCCCCCCTTCCCTCTAGCTCTTATGATTATTTTGTTCCCCATTCTATGTAAGATTGAAGCATCTTGACTTTGGTCTTCCTTCTTCTTAAGCTGAATATGATTTGTGGGTTGTATTATGGGTATTCTGAGCGTTTGGGCTAAAATCCACTTATCAATGAGAATATACATTGTGTGTTCTTTTGTACCTGGGTTACCTCACTCAGAATGATATTTTATAAAAGGATCTAACTGGTAGGAACATCTGGATCAAGGGTAGGAACAGAGAGCAATTGAGCCTGGTGTTATTTCCTCCTGGTTTAGAATCACAGAGAGAACTAGGGTTTCATGTCTCTCATTTAAAAAATATGTGCAGAAACTTCATCCCAAACAATTTTTGAAAGATATAAGGCATGAAAATATAGGCAAATTACAATTAAAGGTATAATTGACAATAAATATTATTTCAGCACACTGAACAGACTAGCATACAACAAGGCCAAGTTCATATATATCCCTCTCACATACAGTCTTGACTTAAAATGATTATTTTATTCTGCCTACATAGAAGAATTTCATTTATTTATTTATTTATTTATGCATTTCCACAAGTCAATTGTCAATAATATGCCTAATAAGCAATTATTTCTTCATGTACTAACTATACTTCACAAGTATTGTTACTCTTTTAAAAGTTTATTTAATTTTTTTATGTGTCTGAGTGTTAGCCTGCACATATGTATATATAACATGTGCAAGTCTGGTGACTATGGCAGCCAGGGCAGAGTTGCTGGATCTCCTGGATATGGAGTCACAGATGGACTGATGCTATGAATTGAAACCAGGACTTTTATAAGAGCAAAAGATACTCTTTACCACCAAGCTATCCCTCTAACCTCAAGTATTTCTTATTACTTTTTAATAATAATTAAATTAGTGGCTAACTGCATAACTAAAAGTTCCAAGGTCTTCTGTTCAGATATTAAGATAAATTTTCTGTGAGGATTAAAAGCAGACATTACTATCCTCACTGAAGAAGCAGTCACTAGTCGAGCTATATTAAATAAATAAAGGCTTATACAATAGGTTTCTCATTTTATCATGTTAAAATGGACCTCACATATATAATTCAATTTTTCTTTGACCTACCTAAAAATATGTTGCAGATGGTTGGAAAATGGAGTTGTAACTATCCAAGGGCAAATGTAATTAACATTCACCATTTCCCAGTTCTTGCACCTAGAGGCCAAACTACACGAAGGGCTAATGTGGACTCTAGCTGAAGATTAAATTTAGAATTCAGAAAGTAAATGTATTAGCAAACCTGGACCAATTTAGGAATCTTATCAATATTCATATTTTTAGTATTTTGGGGAGCCACAGCTTGACTAAATCTCTCTGTCTCTCTCTCTCTAAAATAACCTTAGCATACATATCACCTAATGATAAGAAATTTGAGTTAGTGACACCGTGTGATTTTTTTAAACAAGGAAGGACTGGCATCTACTCCATATGTGGATACTAAATTTAGATCTGTAACTGATAGCTTTAGAAGCTGGGATGTGGGAAAAAATAAGCAAGAAATGAAGATTAAAATTTTGTTAAAAATTATAAAACAAATAACAGAACAATAAAACATGAACTGTTTTCCCATGCTGAATATAAGAGCTGGAATGAAAAATTTCATGCCATTCTATCACAAAACAAGTAACACATAAATACTATTTTATTTACTTATTGTTTTCAGAGTGCAGAAAATACATTTGTTTGGCACAAATTCTGTCTTTCCATTAACCACTCAAACTGAAACCTTCTTATCATTGAACTTAGACTTTGTATTAAATAATTTTAATAGAAAATATCACCATTTACCTAAGTGTAACATGTTATTGACATCAGAAATACATATTTTCTACCCTTCCCTATGACCACAAACAGTTAAGACAGAGAATGTCAAAGATACTGTTTAGGGATATCATAGGAACTATCTTTTTTTTCCTGTTATATCAGCAAACACAGAGGTTTATATTCCTAGGCAAATGGATAGACCTGAAGGGCATCATCCTGAGTGAGGTAACCCAATCACAAAAGAACTCACATGATGTGTACTCACTGATAAGTAGATATTAGCCTAGAAACTTAAAATACCCAAGATACAAGATACGACTTGCAAAACATATGAAACTCAAGAAGAACAAAGACCAAAGTGTGGACACTTTGCCCCTTCATAGAATTGGGAACAAAACACCCATGGAAGGAGTTACAGAGACAAAATTTGGAGCTGAGAAGAAAGGATGGACCATCTAGAGACTGCCATTCTTGGGGATCCATCCCATAATCAGCCTCCAAACGCTGACACCATTGCACACACTAGCAAGATTTTGTTGAAAGGACCCAGATATAGCTGTCTCTTGTGAGACTATGCTGGGGCCTAGCAAACACAGAAGTGGATGCTCACAATCAGCTATTGGATGAATCACAGGGCCCCCAATGGAGGATCTAGAGAAAATACCCAAGGAGCTAAAGGGGTCTGCAACCCTATAGGTGGAACAACAATATAAACTAACCAGTACCCCCCCCCCCCCAGAGTTCATGTCTCTAGCTGCATATGTATCAGAAGATGGCCTACTCGGCCATCGTTGGAAAGAGAGGCCCATTGGTCTTGCAAACTTTAGATGCTTCAGTACGGGGGAACGATAGGGCCAAGAAGTGGAAGTGGGTGGGTAGAAGAGTGGGGGGGGTGGTATGGGGATCTTTCGGGATAGCACTGGAAATGTAAATGAGGAAAATACCTAATTAAAAAAATAGAAATCACTCTAAACCTTTAAAAATTCACTTAAGAAATCACTGTCCTTACTTCTTTCTTAGGAGAATTTATTATATTCTAAATTCCCAATTTCATCATTAAATGCAACGGAGGCCTCCAATCTCAGCACTCTGTGAAACTGCAGTAGTTCTGGATAAAATATACAAATACCTCTTAAAAACATATACCATAAGCCCTTGTTTTTCTTCTGCATACCTATAATATGGTCCCAAATACGAGTGCAGAGTGTAGAGGATGCATTTGCTTGTCACAAATTCTACCTTTACCTCAACCATTCAAATTGAAACGCTCATAATTATAAGGGCTTTGTATTTCAACAAATTTGTGCATTCTGTTATAAATACCCATTTTAGATGTCTTGGATACACCTGCAGAAATTACTGCAATTACATTGGTGAAGTCATCCTATGGTCTCTGGTGGCTTCACACAGTGTTAGTTTTGTGCATTAAAGTAAATTGCCTTGTATTTCTAATGAACAGAGATCTACTAAGTTTTTAGCCTCCTTCATGGTTGGACATTGTCCACAGTACATTCTGAATGAATGCACCAAATCACTTTCAAAGAGCATCAATGACCCTTCCCCACTCCCAAGTATGAATTATATAGTCAGTTACTAGGTGAAATATTTTTCATTAAAATATCACATAATTTATGATAGACTCCAGGTAAAAAGGAACCAAGAATCCATGTGATTTAACTTATAAACCATAAGCACTTAAATGTAAAGAAAAAAACCACAGATTTCAAGCTTAATAATTGATTTGTTGTCATGCAAGTTTTCATTTAAGAAACAAAAGTAGGCACTGTTAACATTTTTTGTGATCTTGGTTAAAATCAAAACATAAGGAAACAAACTAAAACAAGTCACTTTTTTTTCTAAATATAAAGACCGCTGATCTTTATAATGCCTGTCTCGTGGATGCTTTCCTTGATAGTCAGTCATTTCTATAGATGACTACAATAATATCAAAATCAATGTGTTGTTGGTTTTTTAGAGAGAGAGAGAGAGAGAGAGAGAGAGAGAGAGAGAGAGAGAGAGAGAGAGAGAGAGAGAGAGAAACAGATAGATAGACAGACAGACAGAGAGACAAACATGCAGGCAGACAGGCAGGCAGGCAGGCAGACAGACCGAGAATTTTTGTAGTGAAACAGAAATTCAGAGATAGATCACAACTAACTCTAAAGACAAATCCTTCCTAAGGCATGCTTCTCAAACCCTATTGACTGATAACCCTTTCTTTTACTAGATCCCACTTACAGTTTTCATTGTCTTTAGCACTGTTGCACCAAAGGCAAAAGCTTCCAACATCTTTTTTCTTTAAATGTATTGAAACCATGTCACATAGAGCAATGATTCTCAACCTTTCTAGTGTTGCAACCCTTTAATACAGCTCTTGATGATCCTCAGCAGAAAATTAATTTATTTCTGCTTCATAATTGTAATTTTGTTACTGTTAAGCACTACAATGTATGTAAATATATGCTATGTATGTACCTGATGTGCTATCTTCAGTAGGGTCACAATCCACAGGTTGAGAATGACTGCCCTTGAGACACTTAACTGCAGCATTCAGCAAATGTGATTGCCACAAAATAACCTACATCCAAGAAACGTCTATCTTGAGAAAGAATCAGTGCTAGAATTTACAATGTGGCTTTTTACAGTACAATTTGTTTTTCCACATGGTTGACTATCTTATTGTAGTCCACTGTCATGGGATCACTGATAAAATACATCATCCAGTTCCAATCTAATGTTCAGTAAAACATGCCTCTTGGGAAAAGATACAGAATTCGAAGAAGGTATCATTTTAATTGGTCTCAAGGGGACTACAATCCATTCCCAAGTTTCCTTGCCTACTTGCTCTTTATAATTCTTCCTTCTCCCTCAACCCCATATATACCCTTCACATTGTCAATATATTGATGGTTCCATGTTTTCTATTTCCTAGGCATTCCTGTAAGTCATCTTGGATAATAAGCAAAGTGGTGCTTCAACAGAAGGGAACTATAACATTTTGGTTTTGAGACAAACTCAAAACAGTAGTTCATAATGCCACAATTTTCCACTATACCAGTTATAGATAATTGGTTAAAGACAGAGCTGAGTTCTCTTTGTTGCCAACTGGCCATGAACAGGGCATATATATTGGATGATTTTCTCTTATAAAGGATGAAGCTTGGCATAATTCACATATAATAAAGTGCTTGAGGGGCATAGGTGGGTAAATCATTTCAGTTTGCTGAGTATCTCAAAAACCAATCTTGGAAAAGAACCAAACAAGCCTTAATGATGGTTGCAATGACCTTGAGTAGAGAAGTACAAGAGAAAGCATAGATAATACTGTGCAGACTACCCAAACAAGCCAGAGATGCTGTGGATATTTATTCACAATTTTCTTTCTCTGTGGAATTATTATATATGTTAATACATCACTAACCTTTAGACATTATTTCTCTTATTTGACCATTAAGCTATTTGAAACTCCAGCATTCTGTATTTTTGGTAGCATTCAGGTGTGTGTGTGTGTGTGTGTGTGTGTGTGTGTGTGTTTGTCTGTAAAGACAGCAGGGAAGTGTTCTAGTCTCAAATGATAGTCAAAATTGTAAAGGAAACATCATCTTACCTACCAACTCAGAATCTAAAATTAGGCAGAAAACACAATAAAAACACAAGAATCAAATCACTGCTGCTAGCTCTAATGCTAAATTTCAAACCCTTTCATTCACCTAAGTGCACAATATATACCAGTAACATAAGTATCTTAGAAAATAAGATCTGATATACTAATTTGATTTTATGACTGCTTCATTTCTAAGTTAAATTTATTTAGTTGATTTTTCTTCAAAAATATTACTCTTTATATTTTATAAACTTTTGGAGGAAGAAAGAAGAAAACATAGATATACCATGTAGTGGGGTATGTGTTTGTGTGTGTGTGTGTGTGTGTGTGTGTGTGTGTGTTTGTCTGTAAAGACAGCAGGGAAGTGTTCTAGTCTCAAATGATAGTCAAAATTGTAAAGGAAACATCATCTTACCTACCAACTCAGAATCTAAAATTAGGCAGAAAACACAATAAAAACACAAGAATCAAATCACTGCTGCTAGCTCTAATGCTAAATTTCAAACCCTTTCATTCACCTAAGTGCACAATATATACCAGTAACATAAGTATCTTAGAAAATAAGATCTGATATACTAATTTGATTTTATGACTGCTTCATTTCTAAGTTAAATTTATTTAGTTGATTTTTCTTCAAAAATATTACTCTTTATATTTTATAAACTTTTGGAGGAAGAAAGAAGAAAACATAGATATACCATGTAGTGGGGTATGTGTTTGTGTGTGTGTGTGTGTGTGTGTGTGTGTGTGTATGTATAAAAGTCTTAGTTTCAAACATCTTACATGTTTGAAGTAAATTAAACAAAACCTACTATCTGCAGAAATGATTCAGGATAAGGGAAGTAGCTTATGATGTCATCTGTGAAATATTATCCATTTCATTTATGACCATTCAACCCCACTCAGTACTATTTAATTGACAAGAACATGTGTTTGCCAAACAAAAAAAGACTAAAGGCTACCCAGGCTTTAAACACAGTTTCCTTTTTGGAAACGAAGAGCTTAGCTGCTAAGCTTAGTTGTCAATACTAGAAACATGATGATGTATTTCTTTTAGAAAGGAGTTCCATTTTAATTGTGTATGTGACAATTAATTATACTGAATTGACAAGCTAAGCTTCAGCTGATTTAGGATGCTGGTCAATGAACTATCTTGGACTGAGCCAAGTGTGAACCAAGCCACATACCGTTTTGACTAAGTCATAGAGGGTAGAATTTATGTTAGAATTCAAATAATGTAACAAGCTAAGAAGTACAAACCTGCAGCCAACAGTTGGAGGTACCAACAGGTTTTCAAAGAGTACTAGATGAAAACTAGACAACAAACTAGACAATTCTAGGACCTCCTAGAATTGTGTTCTGGTTTAGAAAGCAAAGAGTAATCATAGTGTTACGTCTCAACTATAGACAGCTTCGTAAAGATAGTCCACAGAGATTTCGCTGCACATACGCTACATATGTGCTGAGGTCTCGTTCAATCCTTGTGTGTTCATTGGTAAGTGGCTCAGTCTCTGAGGGCTCCCAGAGGTCCAGGTTAGTTGACTCTTTTGCACTAATAAAGTAATATCTAGGCCATGGGGGAAAAGACAGCCCTTGAAATCTCAAACATACTTTTGTACTAGACACATAGAGTTAAACAAAAGCAAACTAATCTCTGCTTTAAAGAAATCTTACAAATAAGCTTGATGTTCTTTCTTTGGAGATTTTGGAAATTGAACCCAGGGCTCAGCACCTTCTAGAAAAACAGTACTTCTGAATTATACTGCCAGGCCTCAAAATAGCAATGTGATTTATATGACTTGCTCTTTGTGCTAAACTTAATCCAATAACCAAAAGATGACCTGATACAAATTAATAGAGGATTTATTTTGACTTGAGACTCCAAAGAGCTGAATTATTAGTTTAAATTTTATGGTGTATTTTTATTTTAAATATGCACTCTTACTTAAGTTTTATCAGTAGCCTTAAAGACACGTGCCTTTTTTTCCTCCCAAGGGGAAAAATGTCAGCCTGTCATTTTTTTCCATTTGTTTCTGCCTCCTGCCTTTTGACATCTGTATCCAGGCATGCCATGCTTTGTTATCATCATCTAAAATTAAAGCGGCATGCCACACAGTGACTTTTATTGCTGAAGAGTATAGACCAGGGAATAGCTATCAAATAGGTAAATCTCAGAAAATGATGCAGCTTTTCAACATGAGATATGCTCTGAGAATAAAACGAACGGCTGTTTTTATTTACAGACATATGTAAATATGTACATAACATACATGTACTATTTCATTAATTGTATATTTAACCTGGTTATTTATAACCTGCCAGTTATAAACTGGTAATTTAAACATAAAAGTTCTTCATGCTTTCGGGGGATCCTATGTGGCATTTCATTATATGTAGAGTCTGTAACATTTAAATAAATTTAAACACTTCTTCCAATTTTTAACATTTGTCTTGATAACTCATAAATTGTTTTCCTATGGCATTTTGAACCTGTTGTGTCTACTTTGCAGAAGCATACCAGACCATTTCTGCATCAACTTCTCTTCCTTAGTGTGGTACCTCTTAGTTAGCACCCCAAACTTCTATAAGTTAAAGGGATTTAATTCCACACAAATTAGCTCATGTGGAATTTATTTAGTACTTACCTTGTTTCATTTAACATGGTCTCTAAACCCATCCATGTTTTCAAAATGGGCAGTATTTATTTTGTTTATGCTATAAGTCATTTTATACAGATCCAATATTGAGATGATACGGCATTAACATTTAGCTGGGTTAAACAAAATAATATTTAAAACAATCCCATCTTTTCTATTTTGTGTGATGTTATTAGTAACATTATAAATTGCTTATGGAAAGGTATTTTAATTGGACAGTAAAATAGTGAATCACATATGTATGGGAACCCTGAGCATAGCTTTATGAAGAGAAATGTACATACTCAAGATGTCAGTGGAAATATTAGAGTGTAAAATGTCTTCCACAGGCTCAAGTATTTGAGTCTCATTGGTAGTGCAATTTTGGAGGTTTGAGAGTCCTTTAGAATATAGAGCCCCACTGGCATTAGCAGGACACTCGGGTAGGACTGCACAGGGTAAAATGACTCCTAGTCTAGAGCTTTGGTTTCCTTCTGTCATTAAATGAGAGGTCCCTATGTACATGCCCATGGTCATGGACCAGCCTGCTTTCCCTACTTTTATGGACTACAAGTTTCTAAGACTAAAAGTAAAAATAGTCTTGCCTTTTAATATGGTATTTTTCTCTTGCTTTTGGTTATTTTGTCACAGTGAGAAAGAAAGCAACTATTACTGTTTTGATCATAGACTTTTAAATGCAAGAGAGATATATTAGTTATAATAACAAAATATTAGTAGTATTTTCTTGGAAATCAGAATTACTAAATCATATTCATGTTAAAAACAAGATACCAGGCAACTGAAATAGTATTTGTCTGTTTTGAAATCAGAATCTCTAATCACTTATATAAGTCTCTGTCTTGGTTAAATGACATATCACTCAAAGCCTAGTTCTGGCATATTAATGTAGTCTCCTCACAGTACCATTTTCCATATCTACTATTGTACCTCTAGCTACATCAGCCTATTCACATACAAGACATCCTTTTAGACATGCTTCTAGTTGACCTCAGTATGTCAGTCTCTGATTTACTAATAATTATTGTCATCAACATAAGGTTTCAAATTACATTATTTGTGAGAGATATACTGATTCTGTCTAACCCATGTTGTGAAAAGAGGCTACATAGTATTTCTTTTATTCTCACAACAAAAGGCAATATAATAAATTAGATCAAAGAATGCATTAAGAAAAACACAAAAGGAGATGAGGGTACTAAGCAGGATGATTTGAAGTTACATAAAACCATAGTATGGGTTGCATCTTGCATTAAATCTTTAAAAAAAATGTCCTTTGCTTTAAATATGATCCCCATCTCTTTATGTAACATTCAACCTGGACATGGGCCCAGTTCTGATTAGCAAGAAACCAAATGCAAGATCCACACAGTTTAATATTTTTGGATGGAATTCACAGATAATTACACTTTGAAACTCTTGTGAGAAATTTACAATATAGGTGTAAAAATATTTTTATCCCTCTTTTTATTTTTGTTCAAATGTACTGCCCAGACTGTAATTGAGCTGTACTACTGATAAAAGGCTTACAAAATCTGCAAAATAGGTTTGTTTTAATGAAAAGAAAATGTCTGAAACATTACATTTCCTCCTTTCCAAAACAACGTGTTTTTTGAATAACAATGTGGCTACTTTTCTGCACTAAAGCCAAAATCACCACTAATCATCAAAGTACCACTTTTATCATCGTCCCCAACTGGCTGGCCATTCTTTCATCCCAAATCTAAGCATAGCAATTTATGCTTTCATTGTAATAACTGATGAGCCCCACAGGCTTTCTGCTAGGCTTGATGCTAATTTCTACACTATGAGTTACCATAACCACCAACCGAAGAACATGCATGGGCTAGACTTTGGTCCTGTATGCATTCATAGCAGATGAGCAGCTTGGTTTTCATGTGGGTCCCCAAACAACTGGAAAGGAGGCAGTCTCTAACTCTGTTGCCTACCATTGGATCCCCATCCCCTAATTGGACTGCCTGGTCAGGCATTATTGGGAGAGGATTCACTTAGGCTTACTGTGACTGGATATTCCAGGGTGGGATAGTACACAAGGGAGAGCTTCCCTTTTCTGAGGAGAAGAAGAGGGAACACTTGAGGGAGGTGGGAGTGGGAAGAGAGTAGGAATGAACATGAAGTTTGGGGGGTGGTGATTGGGAGGTAAAGTGAATTCAAAAATAAATAAATAAATAAATAAATAAATAAATAAATAAATAAATAAAGAGCTCAAGCTCTGAATCAGCTCACCCTAGTGGAAATTCTAGGACCAGTTACAAGCTCAGTGACCTCGGATAAATCAATAAACTTGCCTACACTCTGTTCTAAACAAATAGATCTTGGACAATACTACTTAAATTCCACAGCACTATAAAGCAAACTAACTGAGAAGCAAATTCTGAGTAACTTTTGCTTTTATTATTAATTTTCATAGCAGGTAATATACATATATGCATTAGTAAAATAAAGGGAGATTGCCATTTAGGAAGAGAGAACAGAGGCAAGGAAATAAACATCTTGAATTATGAAGTATATCGTACTTATTATATTCATAATAGTTCCTTTAATCAAGCCCCTACGTATCCTCTGAATATGACTATAGTGGTACTAGCCATTCATAAGACTGTACAGATAAACTCAACTCATCACCCTATACAATCTGGATTTATCAGACCAGACAAAGTTCTTCCCTGGTAGAAGCCATCAGGAGACAGAGTTCTCGAATTAATCTGTGACTCTGTTGAACATGAAGCATCAAGAACAGCTCTCTTCCATAATCTATAGCCATATTTCCCAAGACTCTTACAGTGTCAGACACACAGTTGGTACTCTATACATAAAACCTAATTGTTTCAGAAGCAATGTTCACCTGAGAAATGTCTAGTAAAATGCCCCACATTAATAACTGTCTTGTATGTGGGAAGAGTTTTTGTGTAATGTATTAGGGACATTTGGCCCTTATGGTTCAATCAGTCTACTTAGAACCACTATATATTGTTCTATTTCCTATGTTAAGCAAAATCATCATGCTCATCTTTGTAATTTGCAAGAACAACAACAACAAAAAAAAACCCAACAAAACAAAAAACAGACAAATAGGGTATAGTAGTCTTAGATACCACAGGAGAAATGTTAAGAGAAGGCCCAGTATCTGCCTCTTCCTCTGTGATATGTGAGTCATGGAGACATTGTAGACACAGCTACATTCCAGAGTTTTCTACTTATTGAGCTTTCGTAAAACTAGGAATCATGAAATGAATGTCCAAAAGCTGCAAAACACATACACATATCTTCTGTCTTGACAGGACATATTCAAAATAGAGACAATCAAAATGTGTCAGAAAATTACTTTTTGTACAAAGTCAATGAAAAGACATTGAAAAAAAGGGGTTAGGAGTTAACTATGGAACTGGCAAAGCTACTAAAGAACATGATTATGAACTATAACTATGGAACTGGCAAAGCTACTAAAGAACATGATTATGAACTATAACTATGGAACTGACAAAGCTACTAAAGAATGATTATGTAGATAAATTACACAAAAGATATTCTAAAAGTTGTCTACCTTTGCCTCAAACAATAGAGGCATGGCCTCATCAGTAGCAGCTCACGCAACATTTCTGGAGCCACACAGTAGTTCTCTCAGGTTTTATTGAGAAATTATGAACAGTCTCTGGTTGTAGAAGATGAGCCCAAGATGACATAGTAATGATAACTCCCATTTATTCAGGGTAAAAAGCAGACAGGGTCTATATTTGCTTGGCATGCTTCAGAAACTGAAGGAAACTCAGGGAAATTAAACCATCTTCAAGTCATTGATTGCTCCAGAGACTCAATTGTGGGGATTATTCAGCCTGAAAGGACAGGGACCCAGTTAGCCTTTGCAGAAGCTGGAGCAGTTTAATAAAAGACTGAAGCACATTTTAGAACACTTGGCTGTTTTAAGTACCATCTCTGAAAGACACTGTCTTTTCTCATCCTGCTAGTCACCTGATGACCATCACAACGAAGGAATGCAAAAGAGCACAGTGAAGAGGATGGTTTGCCAGGTCATCAGAAAAGCTGAGGGCCGAGCCAATGTCATCATTTGATGTGACATATCTGAGAGTAGCTAGTTTATCATCCATTTTTCTTTGAAAAATCTCTGCAAACAGAAGGTGAGGTTATGAATCAGGAAAGGTAGCAATGCCCTGTTTCCTTACCTCTTCATTATTCTGATTTTTCTGTTTTTTACTTCCTGTCCTCAGTGACTCTGTGGCACATGTTTTAATCTGGATAATTCAAACTCAGTGTTTCTTGTGAAAGAAAATAATTTAACTCATAAAGTTTGGTGGCAAGGGAAAAATTAAAAGACATGATGCGGTCAAATCTCTCAAATACCTTTTAACCTCTCTCTCACCTTTAACCATTCTTAGGGAAGTATGAACATTACTTGTATATCATAAGGGGGACAACATCATCAGGAATCTGCTAAGAATGCAAGCCTCTTGCTCCAGGTAGTAAATGTGTGTGATTCTCATAACTACCTGTGATTCATTTATCAGATTCTAAGTGAGTAGGGGCACTCAATCACTTACTCTTATTGGTTTCAGTTGAGAAAAAATGGTAGCTCACAAGCATATGTAAAAAGTGTGACATCATTCCATCTATGACATTAAAAGGAATCATATCGCCTAAATAAAAGAAGAAAGGACTACTACTGCATAGGGCCCTGCCAGCAAGGGGAGTGTTTGGGAATATTGGGTAGCAAAGACATTATTCTGCCTTACAGTCACCAAGCTAAAAATCTATAGCACTGCTTTTACTTCATTTGCATTTTTATCCTATTATGGAATCCATTTAAAAGGAACTCAAAAAAGACTCTGTCCATATAAAATAATCTTAATAAAACAAGACAACCATTTGGCTTCCTTGACATTAATGGAAAGAAATGATAAACACACATGGGCACTAACGATGTAGAAAAGAAATCCATTCCTGAACATCATACTAATAAATAGCATATTTTATCAAGTATGCCAATTACCAAATAATCATTAAAAATGGCTAGAAGGAATAGATATGTAATGCCTGATTAATATCTGCAGAAAATACAGATATAAAAATAATTGAAATATACTTGTAAGCAAAGGATTTCAATTCTAATATATGTTATTGAAGAAGCTAAATTTGAGTTATATAACTGTTTTATGCAGGAAATATATGTTTCTTAAAAATTTCTTAATACTCATTTCACTTTAAAAATATACTTTTCACAGGGGTAATGTTAGTACTAAAATAGACTCAATAAAATGCTATGTCAATACGCATTAACATTTTATATATATGTATACATACATATATATATATATATATGTATATAGGTGATATATATGTATGTATATATCACAGACCAAGCCATATTCATTTAATTCATAGCAGCAGGTAAATGTTAAAATGTTATCAGTAGCTAATAATTTAAATACATCTCTAAGATAATAAATTATACTGAACGAGATACTATACAATCTAATATTCAAATTGAGGTTTTTGAGAAACCTGTATAATTTCTAAGGTTATAACTAAACTTAAAGAGAACATTCCAACCTCTCATCTTCACATCCATGCAAAGACCTGTGTCTACTCCAAGGCCCTTGTTACTCAGGAAGCAGCAGGCAGGAGGTTTTGGTCTAAGCAGAAACTATTCAAACAGATTGTAAGTGAAGCTTAGAATTTCTCCAAGATGTTAATTAAAAGCACAAACTCTAAGCATGGGGACAGGGTATATTCTTCAGACTTTCTCAACTGGGGAAGAAAGTAAATAGACTTAGCAGAAGAGATCTGAAATCTAAACTGAACTTGATAGAACAATATGGATCTAAAATGCATCCAATTAATTCCCCAGGTGCTTGGAACATTCACATTGGTGAAGAAAAATATCAGGTGTATAAGCTAAGTACAGAAAAGGGACAATACGATGATGTAACCGATGAGAGACCTGGGTGTCTTAGTCTACCACAAGCTCAGTTCTAAGTTCTTTGTTAATGCACCTGCTAAATGAGGTAAAATGGAGCTGTGGACAAAAAAAAGAGGAGGCACATACGCGAACACATATCAGAACACAGCTGGGGCATCCCTCCAGTGATAGTCATAACTCCTCTCTTCTGAATGAGTTGATAAGAAAGAAATTATGTAACTTTTTACAGAACAAAAATTTAAACTTACTTGTATACTGTAACTGTATTGTATATCTTCCTGACTATAGAGATTATTGTCATAAGGTTCCTGGAAATGATGCTTGCCATTTGTTGTTTTTGTTCTATCATAGGATTTTTCAATTAAGAAATAATAAACATTCTTTTTTAATTAGGTATTTTATGAAATTCCTAGGCAAATGGACCGACCTAGAGGGCATCATCCTGAGTGAGGTAACCCAATCACAAAAGAACTCACATGATGTGTACTCAATAATAAATGGATATTAGCCCAAAAACTTAGAACACCCAAGGTACAAGATACAATTTGCAAAACACATGAAACTCAAGAAGAACGAAGACCAAAGTGTGGACACTTTGCCCCTTAGAATTGAGAACAAAACACCCATGGAAGGAGTTACAGAGACAAAGTTTGGAGCTGAGACGAAAGGATGGACCATCTAGAGACTGCCATACCCAGGGATCCATCCCATAATCAGCCTCCAAACGCTGACACCATTGCATACACTAGCAAGATTTTGCTGAAAGGATCTTGATATAACTATCACTTGTGAGGCTATTCCGAGGCCTAGCAAACACATAAGTGGATGCTCACAGTCAGCTATTGGATGGGTCACAGGGCCCCCAATGGAGGAGCTAGAGAAAACACCCAAGGAGTTAAAGGGATCTGCAACCCTATAGGTGGAACAACAATAATAAACATTCTTAAAAACTCACATTTAATCACTTCCCTGATGTATGTAAAACATTGGTAATAGTAATATCGATGACATTGCTAGTTTAAATTAACTATAGATATTTTGTGACATACTGTGTTGTAAATTATTAGAGGATACTTGACTAAACTATCTATCTATCTATATGTATATATATATACATACATATATATATATAAAGACTGACAAATGACTGCTTGTCCTACAAGCTTACACTGCACAAGGAAGAAAGGGCCCAGATCAAACTCTGAAATTTGGCTGCATTAGTTTGAATCCAGCATCAGTAATGTTCAACTAAATACAAAGTACCCAAACCCCTGCCTAAACTTCCCACTGGTAAAATAAGAACAGTAATAATATTTATTTAATGGAATTCTAAGAATTTACAAAGTTCCTCTCTATAAATTAGACTCTATTAATTAGTACAAAATAAATACTCAAAAGATGCATCATGCCGCGTGTGGTGGCACATGCCTTTAATGCCATCACTTGGGAGGCAGAGGCAGGTACATTTCTGAGTTTGAGGCCAGCCTGGTCTACAAAGTGAGTTCCAGGATAGCCAGAGCTATACAGAGAAACCCTGTCTCAAAAAAACCAAAACCAAAACCAAAAAAACAAAACAAACATGCATCATAGAATCTATTAAGAAGAAACAAAACAAAAATATACTTGCACACCATAATGGTAAGATCATAAGAGAGCTATTCACAGTACCCCAAAGATGTAAACAGCCTAAACATCCACACATAGGTTATTAGCAAAATGGAATGTGGCTTTTATACATAAAGGCAAACCGCTGTATAATTGTTGGTGTGTAAAAATAAATGGAGTCTGATCTCCAGGCAGGTAGGCTATGATGAAAAAAAAAGTATGACTTGGATACAGGGAGGGTTGAGCTATTTCCTCCATACCCCTGCTCCTGACTGTGCAGAGTTGGACTTATCCAATTTCTCTTCACCTCAGTTCATGCTATAAAAAGCAGAGGTGACAAAGGGCTAACTGAATGGCTTAGTGTGTGAATTAAACTATGTGCATTGTGGGGTAAGTTCAGTTTTGTGATAGAGAACATGCCTGCCCTGTGTAAGGCCTGGAGTTGCATAGCTAGCAGCATAACACCACACACACACACACACACACACACACACACATACACACACATACACACACACACATACACACACATACACACACACACACAAACACTGTGGATAGCAAAACAAAGTCTACCATATACAAGGTTCTTAACCTAAATATGATACAAGCTTAATAAATCTTAGGGATGCTGAGATTGATCAACTTTGAGGAGCCTAGAGGAAAGATGAGCAAAATTTGAATTGCTTAATGCTATATGACTTTTAAAATATGTTTATTCTTTTTAGATGTGTGTATGAATGCTTCTCCTGAATTTATGTATGTCCATTTTGGGTGGGCCCAGTGCCTGGAGAGGCTAGAAGAAGGTACACTATCCATTGGAACTAGAGTGAAATATAATTGTAAGCTATCATGTAGGAGCTCAAAACCAAACTCGGGTCCTCTGTAAGAACAGGCATGGTGAATGAATAACTGCTTCATTGATCTCATAACAGCTGAGCTGTTGCCCCAGCCCTAGAGCTAGGTGATTCTTAATTTAATAGTCAACACAGTTAACCTTTGTACTACCAGCCTTTTCACAAAACTTGTCACTCTTCATAGCAGTACATCACAGTAATGTCATCCCTTTCCCCAACACTTGTCAAGAACCTACCCAAGACACCAGAAACACAGAAACCCCTGGCTTAACAATACACTGAAACAAATGGGTTTGGTATTTCATGGCTTCTTGAGGTACTTTTTCTCCATCAATTATGAAATTAAAAAATGGTAGAGAATGCTCCCTTCTCATGCCATACTATCAAAGCAGTTGAAAATGATTACAGAAGAAATTCTGGTAACTGAAAGTATAGAAACAAAGATGCCTCCTATGAAAAGAAACCAAATGCCTAAAACAAGGACACTTTGACCCTTTAGTACTTCTCATCTTTGTGCTTTGTTTCTAACACTTGAACCATTTATACTGTCCTCTCTGGGTAATGATCATTTAGAGGGCTGACATTCACCCAGAGTGGTTGTAACAGTTCATTACACTTGTTGTTCCAGCTGTTAGAACAATCGATAACCTCAAATGAAGAGTAATGGTTATGATAAAGCCAAGCACGGGTTGATGATCCTTCCTCACCAATATTAAATTTGCCTATAGCTTCCTGCATATGTGTTTGCCACAGTCCTTGCTGCATTCTGCTTCAGGCAATTCCTGGAAATGCTTGCAAGTCCACTCCTCCCTGCAGAGGAGGCTCACCCATTTCCTCTCCTGAGCAATCCAGCGGTAATGTGCTGCTTCCTAGCCATATTTACTGGCTTTATTTTCATCTCAAATGTCATTGACAGGAGACATATGCCTGGATTTCAGTTATTTTGCTATTGCATTTAATTATTTGTAATCCAGGACACTTTCCTCTTTTCTTTATCTACTTCCAAAAGCCAAACCATATCTCTTAATTATTCAACTACTAGCCACACTGAATCTAACAACTGTATTTTAATCTTTGCTGCAGGATAAATGCAACCAGAGTTCTTTTACAAGAATGTTCAGCCAGCCAGATATTCAGCCATTCAGTCATAAAATATTTACTGTGTATTGAACTCATGTGCGGGGCGGCAGGGTAAAAGGCAAGATCATGACTGGTGAAGAGTGCTAAATATCTAGAATTTGGATTGAGAAATACTTGCCTTGAATTCTGGTCCTCACCTTGACACAGGACAGCAAGGAAATGATCTTTGCGATACAGGTTTCCTACTGCCAATGTAGGGACAATTACACCAGCATTCCCAGGATGTTATAGTATTCTAAGTGCATAGTAGCAAATAAGTATCACAGAATCCAATATTTCAATATTTTTCATATTTCCCCATTCAGGAAAGCATGCTTCCTTATGTCCAAGTGAATGATTTTTTCCCTCTAAAATGTCCTTAGAAAAATGCCAATATATTTTCCTATCATTTATTGGTTTCAGGTCAACTGATCCTTTTGTTTGAGCAATTCATAATACCAGCTCTCAAGCTACACAAATCTATTCAAAGCTATTTATTTATCTTTTTGTATTATGAATAAAGTCTTATTTCAAACCTGAAGGATCAAATTATAATCGACTTGTTGAAAAGCTTCAAGGCCTCACATCCCTTAGATTAAATTTCTTTATTTCTTTTCTTTTTTCCCTCCAGTGTAGCCTGGCTAATTCATATCCAGGATCTTCCTCTGTAGAACAAGCTGGCCTCTAACTCTGAGAGACCTTCATCCCTCTGCTTCCTGAGGACTGGAACCAAATGCATGGGCTACCACCGTTGGCTTAAGTTTTTTCTTTTTTTCTTTCTTTCTTTTTTTTTTTTACTTAATGCAATCAAAATCACATGAATTCTACAGCATTTATGAGATCTGCTTCTGCAAGAGCTTTCTGGATGCAAATGATCTTCATTGACCTTTTATTGAAAATGCAATTTGTCTCACTCCTTCGATTACTTCTGGTAGACATCTAATCTTCGTTGTCAGTTTGACTAGTTTTAAAGCTACCACAGAAACACACATCAGGGTGTGTTTATGTGGGTGTTTCCTAAAACTTTTATCTGAGGTGGTGAGTCCCACTCTGAAGTAGATAGCATATCTGGGGGGCTGGAGTTCCAATAAGAATATCAAGGTAAATTAGAAGGAAACCAGTCTAGTATTCTTGACTAGGAACATTCTCTTTCTGCTTCCTGACTAAGGCAAAACTGTGAACACCTCATACTCCCACCTCATCTTCTCTGTCTTGGTGGACTGTATCCCTTCTAGATGTAATCTAAAATGAAGTGTCCCTCCCTTCTTTCCCTTATTAGAACACAGCAGCAAGAAAAGTAAGCAAAGTGTCTGTGAAGACACTGCATATACATGGAGAGCTTTACAAACACTATCTGCTATTAACCAGAATCTATCTTTACCCATAGAATTTATTTTTTCTTATCCTTTGAAGTTTAGTGGCACACAAATGAACATCTTCCTCCTAAAAATAATTTTAATGAGTGTTTATGTTTGGAATTCACATGAAAGTTCACTGCAGGTTACAAATTAAATTGAGAAGTTACAGATTCTTTTTATTCTATATCTTGAAGATTCTGATTTGATTGGCTTCTATTTTTCTTGTTGGCTTAATCACGTAATTACAAACTAGTAGACTATTTCATGCAAAGAGATTGTTCCACAAATTAGGTTACTGTCATTTGTCATTACCATTTCTTTCAAAATGTATGAAATTGTGCAATCTGTTAACACCCGCCTTGGTGTATATCATTTTATTTCACTCAGATGAACATTAGGAATAATTGTGAAGACCTCATCAGAAAAATAATTAAAAATCTATCATAATACACTGTAGTGAATATCTGCACCAATCAAGACCTGTAGAGCAACACGAAATATTAATTTTTTACAGTTTATGGAGATGGTAATAGGTTTTTGTGAGGTTGTGCCTGTGTAGAAAGGCAGGGTTATATGTTGCCTTTGCTTGATAATGTTTTATACTTGTTTGCCATCTTAGTTTTTATAATAATATAAAGAAATAAGTCATTTGCTTGACTAAAGATTGTTTCTTTACCAGGTGCCTTTACTTCAAAACTCCAGTAAAGGGCATAAATAGAAATGATTGATTTTAAAGGGAGTGGAGCCTATAATTAAAGATAAATACCAATTTAATGAAAGACTAAAATTGCAGATGCAGTTATGTATCAGGGACCTGCCCATGCTCCTCTTAAATACTACAAACTAGGGGAAGAGAATAACAAGCAAGCTCTCTAATTACAGATGAAGAACAAAATCGGTACTTTTGTAATTACTAGGATTTAATCATGCCAAACTAGGTCCTTTTCTAAACAGAATCCTCTCTAAACCTACCAGAAGGCACATAAGCACAGAGTTGTGGCTGTTGAGGATGGACATGTACACCATAGCTAAATTCACATGAAGATGCACAAACCAGCAGACACACTCATGCCCCTTCAATAATTAACTTAGTTACCTGCTTAATTCAATAGTATCCTGAGACTAGGTTTGCCTTGATTGACTTATCTGTGCAGCAAAGAAAGCTCAAGTCTGGGCTAGGACAGAACAAGAAAAAAAAACAAAACAAAACAAAAAAAACACCTCTAGCTCAGAACGCCATAGTCTCCATTCCAACAGCTTTGGTTCTAATTCTGATTCTGTCCACATGCTCTATAGAGCTGATATTCAAGTTAGAGCTTGATATCCCCAAATCCTGTAAATGTTTTCTCATGTATACGTACTTCTTAGGCTACTCCAATGTGAGAGTGTGAATAATGAAAACATCATGTCACAGTGAATCAATATAATCCCTCTTCATTTTTTATAAATATGTTTTTTTGTTTTTGTTTGTTTGTTTGTTTGTTTTTGTAAAATAGAGATTTAATTCCCCTCCTCGATTTTTTTTTTTTTTGGTTGTGTAGAGACAAGCAGATTTTTCTGTTAATTCCAAAGCCTCACAGTTCTGTAAAAGCGTATTACTCATATAGTCAAGGCATAATTGCCAAGAGGCAAGACAATGGGATGTCTTCCCAGAAAATAAATTTTCTGGAAAAATAGACATCAACATCAAAATGATTGCTTTGAAGTCATTGTGAGGAGAAAGGCATATGTATGATCACCCTTATCAATTATTAAAATATTAACCTTAATAAAAGTGGAAATGAGTAAATGTCCCTGATGTTAGTTAACAAATGCATGGGAGTCAGATATAAATATATATAGTAGAAATCTAACATAAAATGATTCCAATCCTGTTTAAAAAAAAAAAAAAAACACCTCCAGACCAAAACTCTTTGCAATATACAAAACACTCCATTCATGCTTATTTCAAACCATAATGGAAATAAAATGAAGCCTGCTGCCCTAGATTGTATAATCCTACAAAAGACATTAATGGAAGCTCTAAAAATCTAATTAAATTTTAGAGTGCTAGTAATGTCTCCATAAGGCTCATGTAAGCTATTATCTACATTAATAAAAATTAAATTCAGACTATCTGCGTATCTGGGTAATGATATACCTGGTCTCAAGGTCATTTGTATTTCCTTACTTAAGAATCATACTTCTCTAATCTCATAAATAAGATTTATTAATCAGGAAGGAGAAAATGAAATCCCCTCATTCTTATCTATACTCTTCTTTTAGGACACAGAATGAGGATTCAGTCAGGAGTCATTCTGGAGGACAGTTACTACAGTGTTTTATTACTCTCCTTTTCCCTCTATAATAAAAGAGGGATGATGGAGCTGGTACGGGGTTTGAGTTAGCTCTAATTCCTTGGTTCTGCAAAGATGAAGACCTGCTATTCAGATCTTAACATCCATGTAAGGAAGTTGAGCATGTCAGTCCATCTATAACATGACAGCAGACCTAGCCAATAGGTTGAACTCCCACTTCAGTTAGATACTCTGTCTCTAAATGTAAAGTGCTAAGGAATTAAAAAAGAAACCTGAAATCAAGCTCTGGCCACAAACCACACCTGTGTATTCACCCATAGGAATATTTACATAACAACACACACACACACACACACACACACACAGAGGCGGGGGCAGGGAATGGTCTCATTGATTATGAATGCAGATGATGGTAACTCAGCCTCTCTTATGGTCTGCTATCCACCTCTGTCAACCTTAACCCTTGCTTTCTACAGGTCTCTTTCTAAGACTTATGTCTCTGTTTTGTTTTGTGAACCACTAATTGTGTCTCCCTACTGTAGTCTTTTGGGCATTTTGACCCCACATGGTGAACATAGAAGGCAATGTGGTCTTGTGCAGCTTTTGTTTCATTCTGTCTCTGTTTTTTCCATCTTTGTCTGTAAGTAGTTAACTGAGTAAGTCTGTGATTTTAAGGCACACCTTATCTTAAACTCAAAAGAGGGGCCATTTGTAAATCAAATCCACTGGCCTTGTTTCAGCAGCGAGTCTACTTTAAGAATAATTTAATTTCATTCTAAAAAACGTTGAATAACATTTGGCTCATAGGTTCCCTTTTTATGATTGCAAGACTAGACTGGAGATTATATGGTAGTAAATAGCTTATATACTCAAACAATCCCAAAGCCCAATTATCATACTATGTCTTTTACTAGATTTTAATCATAAAATATTTTACTTTTCTCACCTCCAGTCCCCATATTCCTATTGACTAGTTTATTGAAATATAAAGGCATTACACAAAATTTAACTCATGTCAACGAAATTACTTTCTCTGGCTCATTCTACTGCAACTCCAGAGAGCCTTGGTTCTTTCCCCACACCTGCCCTAGGTATCATTGCAGAGCATAGTCTATCCTTATGCAGAAAATTCATCTGAGATTTCAGTTCTTACTTTTACTCTATTTTCAGTAGGTTTATATCACACTTACTTCTTCCCAGGGCTTCATCTCTGTCTCATTTATGTAACACAAAACACTTTTTTTTTCATGTCCTTTTTTAATTAGACATTTTCTTCATTTACAGTTCAAATGCTATCCCCAAGGCCCCATATACCCTCCCCTCACACTGCTCCCCAACCCACCCACTCCCACTTCCTGGCCCTGGCATTACTCTGTACTGGGGCATATGATCTTCTCAAGATCAATGGCCTCTCCTCCCATTGATGGTCAACTAGGCCATCCTCTGCTATATATGCAGCCAGAGACACAGCTTTTGGGGGGGAGGGGTACTGGTTAGTTTATATTTTTCTTGCTCCTGTAGTGTTGCAGATCCCTTCATCTCCTTGAGTACTTTCTCTAGCTCCTCCATTGGGGGCCCTGTGTTTCATCCAATAGATGACTGTGAGCATCCACTTCTGTATTTGCCAGGCACTGGCATAGCCTCCCAAGAGACAGTTATATTAGGGTCCTGTCAGCAAAATCTTGCTGACATATTCAATAGTGTCTGTGCATGATATGCACTCACTGATAAGCAGATATTAGCCCAGAAACTTAGAATATCCAAGATACAATTTACAAAACACAGGGAACTCAAGAAGAAGGAAGACCAAAGTGTGGATACATTGCTCATTCTTAGAGTGGGGAACAAAATGCCATGGAAGGAATTACAGAGACAAAGTTCAGAGCTGAGAAGGAAGGAAGGTCCAACCAGAGACTGCCCTACCTGGGGATCCATTCCATAAACACGCAAAATATTTTTATTGATGCAAAATGTACATTGAAACTACTATGTATTTTTAGTGTAGATTGTTGAGCTTGAACACGGGTATATACTTGTCAAACTACCACCAACACTAAATTTAAAAGACATTCATTTTCCCTCCAAGACTTTCCTTCAGCTTCTATTTACTTCACTAAGCACACTTAACATATTTTGGATCTTTTAAAATTATATTTTACCTGTATAGCATGATAATATTAAGTATAGATGCTATGGAATACACCTGATTGTAAGAAAATTTCCTTCATGACTTGATGGAAATCTACATAGATTGATCAATAATTTCACATCATCCTGTCCTCCAAATCCCTGGAAATTGATACTATATTATTAGGTTCTTCATATTTGATGAATTTGAGTGTCTAGACAGAAAAAAATATCCTATAGGAGTTGCCTAATTTTGTCTGCGTGATTGCATTCAACATAATGCTCCATGTTCACATATATGGTCTTAAATGACAGAATATTCTTCCTAAGGCTGAATAATGTTTTATTTTATAAACACACCACAATGTAAAAGTAGACCCTACCCATGACCCAACACTCTAATTATGATGCATCTCCAAAGAATTGAAAGTGGAATCTGGGAGTTATAACATACTTATTGCCACACTGTTCAAAGTTATTTCTAAATGGTCATCAACAGAGAGCCTATTCCTGGTTAATAAAACTATATTTCTAATAACAATCCTGAAATGGCAGAGCTTTCCCTGATTATATTTTCCTCTTTGATTACCGACATGTTCTAACCACAATGTTCTTGTCGAAAAATAAGCAGAATTCTAGGTTTTCTTTAGCCCTAAGCATCTTTCTTCCTTTAATTGGAAAGTGATACAGTAGCATGTGCCCTCTCAAAACTGTGAACTTTTGTTTGGAAGTGAAAATTAACGTGCTTAAAAAAGCAACCCAAGTTAGATACTTAAAGCAAGCACATCTGGAGATAGAAAGTCAGTGTTGCATGCTTTATTAATCGATGATAAAATAGCACATTACATGATATGCATTCCATAATTCACATTCCCACCAGAACTGCATTCCAAACATAAATCAGACTTGATCACTATCAGTTAAAAAAAAGAGGACATTTGGACTTTTGGTAGGATTCACAGAGGAGGAGATATATTCTCTTTTTAGAGTTTATTTATCAGTAAAATTTATCATGTGGCACACTATAATATTACCATCACAGCTAAACCAAAAGGGAAGGAGCAGGAGGCATAGAGGAAGAGGAAGAGATAGAGGAAGGGAGAGAGAAAGAGAGAGGAGAGAGGGGGGTAGGGGGAGGGAGGGAGGGAGGGAGAGAGAGAGAGAGAGAGAGAGAGAGAGAGAGAGAGAGAGAGACTATTGTAAAGCTATTAATGGAACCACCACTTCCAGCGCCAAGTGAGTAAGGGCTGTCAATTAAGCAGACCTGACATATGAGCCAGATAAATCAGTGCTCTGCAACTTGTTCAAACATTTAGAGAGTTTCACATGTTCAATTGATTGTTTTAAGTAAGAGAGTCTTTCTCAACTTTACACTCATGCAGTATTCTAGTTACTGATTACCAAGATTGGGATTAAAATACTTCACAGTAGATGGGAAGGGCAGATAGTAAGGGTAAGAGGGGTCAAGGACACCATAGGAAAACCCACAAAATCAACTAACTCTGGCTCATAGGGGCTCACAGACACTGAACCGACAATTAGGGAGCCTGTGTGGGATTTAACTAGGCTCTCTGTGTTACAGTTGTATAGCTTGGTCTTCTTGTGAGACTCCTAAGAGTGGCACCAGAGATTGTTTATGACTCTCTGGCCTGTTTTGGGGCCACTTTCATTCTACTATTGTTGCCTTTTCCAACTTTAGTATGGGAAGAGGTGCCTAGTCTCACTGCAAATTGATATGCCATCTTTGATTGATATTCCTGCCTGAGAGGTCTGCCCTTTTCTAAAGGGAAAAAGGAAGAGATAGGAAAAGTGGGTGGAGATATGATGAAAAGGACTAAAAGTGGAGGAGAGAGGGAATAGTGCAGTCAGGATGTAATATGTAAGAGAAGAATAAAATTTAAAAGTAAAAAAAGAGAAAGAGCAGGAATACTATTGTGCAAATATACTCTTATTAATTAAAAATTAGTTAGTTAGTTAGTTAGTTTATTTGATCCCGACTTGAGATCTTGTTCATTTCCCATTCCACTATGACTGTTATGCCAATCTGATTGCTTCCTGCTTTGAGGTTGGTTGTTTTCACTATTTCCTGGGTGACACAGAGGACATCAGGTCATTTTATTCACGTATACACAGGGCATAACTGTTTTTATGTTTTCAACAAAATTTCAAATCATGTAATAATTTTGAGAGAAAACAGTCGAGGAAACTAAGGATATTTGCTGTTGTGTCACAGGCTTGAAATCTAAACACTAACTACAAGATTTTAGACTGTGTGCCCTTTACCAAGTTTATGCATCCCCTCATTCCTAACAAGATATGTGGCTTCCCCTGGGGATGATCACACTAATTGATTGTCCAGTGCCAAATGGACAGCCCTGGAAACGTACATACAAGTGCCATTATATGGATTATTTGTTTATATTTAGGAATATATATATATATATATATATATATATATATATATATACATATATATATGCACGCACACACAAATGCATGTTATAACTTTGTAATAAAAGTCTATGAACTTGAAGGAAACAGTGAGTGATTTATAGGAGGGTTTGGGGAATGAAAAGGAACGAGAGAAATTTTGTAATTCAATTATAATCTCAAAAAAATAAAAATAATAAAAATGATAAAGATAGTATAGAAACTTGACTAGATATTCAGAGATGATGATGAAAAGCAGTGGATATTCTTATGATAAAACCCTACAACTTAGTACTTGATACATTTATTTCAATATGTTTTGAATTTTAAATATATGTGAATAATGATATAAAATTATATATTGTTTAATTAAAACATGCATGATGCAATCCCCAAATAAGCATTTTCTTTTATGTATATCAGATGATATCTTTTGCAAATAAGCAAATAAAAGTATACAAAGAATTCATATGACAAAAAGTTAATTTTTAATACAGGTTCAGTCTATTTGAAAAGTTATGACTTTAATATTTCTGATATAAACTATAATTAATACAAAAATTATGATTTCTTTATTACAATACTAATTATTAAAGACACAAGATAATTACAATGTGCTAAGATTTATGATTGGGCCGAAACATTTCAACATACCAGGCATTCATTAAGAACTTGTTATCTTGTAACCACTATACTTAAGCTCCTTAGATTTAGGGAAGAGAAGGTGTTGCTACAAAATAAATTTTTGTGTGACTTGTAAAAAAATATAAATGTTCAATATAACTTTGTATAATGTATTGATTCAGGCTGGGAGGTAAGACTCGTTATCACAGAAGGCAATTAGTTAATGAAAGCTAAAAGGGGCCAGCATGTGAAATCACAAGAATACTTTTGAATTGTAAAATAAATTGTGATATATATTTTTTATCTATTTATTTATTCTTTGTAAGTTTCATATCATACACCTGTCCCACTCATCTATCCATCCCTTTGTATCGGCCCTTTGCCCTTGCAACCTGCTCTCAATAAAATATGCAAGCAAGCAATTAAAAAAACAAACAACACTAACCAGACCAAAACATAGAAAACATCTCATCATGAAAGCTATAGTATGTCACAGTGTGACCCATAGTTCATCTCTGTGTCCACATTTCTTCAGATGTAAATGCTCATGGCAATGAGCCATTGGTCTTGTTCAAGATCTCTGGTGTCTATGACATCATCAATATTGGATTCTTGTTGGGACTCCTCTCATTGCCCTGTGTCATGGAGATTCTGAAGCAGGACTGCCCTTTCACATGTTCAACTGGCTCTCTCTCATCTCAATCACCAGGACAAGCTCTGTGGCACTGTTCCTGTTTAGGCCATTTATTGCTGCCATCTGCAGGAGGCAGGGTCAGCTATCCTACTTGTATGCCGTAAGTGCCAGCTCACTGGCACCCACACTTCCAGAGCCAGTTTCATTGTGTTCCCCAAAGTTCGGGGCCCACATTTTCAAGTGCTGCAGCTAGTGAGGGGCTGGGACAGCTCTCCTGATCTCACACCCTCATGACAATTGAGGCTGGATTGCTAACTCCCCTTAGACCAGGGACAGTACTATAGTGCTGCCCAGGCAAGGTGCTGAGCCTGATGTCCATGTGAAGTGAACCAGGGGAGCCGTCTCTCCTGCTTCCAATACTCCTCTGTCTAGATTTCAATTCCTGCTGGTGATGAAGGGCAGGGCCAGTTATGCACAGCCTTGGCCATTCATGTGGTTCCCAGAGGTTGCCTGGACCAGGGATATCCTTATCTTCTCTACTGGTAATAGGAGCAAAACAGGTGGACACTGAACCCTGACACTGTGTAGCCCTGGACTCAACCATGGCTCTCTGTGGCAGATAAGGTTGGGACCTCACCAAGGAATCAGGTAGCAAGCTTGCTACTCATAACTGTCTACCCCTTTCTACCCTGAAGTCTCCAGTTACACCTCTCTTCATAATGCTCCAGTGGTTCCATTTGCCTTTCCCATCTGACTTTCACATACTTGCTCATTGTGGTGGCTCCTGTTGCAGGCTATATATGCATCTAGTGGACTCCTATGCATGGCAGAAAAAGGGTGTCTATGTGCTGCCTGAGCCATGAGCTAGAGATCTGGTCTGGCATGGCAGTCCACAGGTGTCTGTCTGTCTTCCTCCTCCTGTGCTGTGCTACCTGTATTTGATTGGATTTGATTTGATTTGCTTTTCCCTGACTGATATCAGAACACCACCATCAACAAGAAGCCTCTTTGCCTTTGCCAGTTGTGGGTGTGTGTGCATGTGTGGGGGGAGGTATGTGACATATCTTCTTCATAAATAAAAGTAAATGAAACAGTCTTAGTTTGAAACTAATAAAGAACTATTAAGAAATCTCATCCTATTGCAGAAATGCGTTAATAAGGAAAGTGATCTACAAGATCAAGAGACTGAAAAGACAGAAAAAACTAGGACATGAAGGGAATGTGAAACAAAAATTGTGTTTGTAGTGGTTCTAAGTTAGTTAAAGACATAGTGTTTATTGCAAGAATTTTTCTAGAAATTGAAGAAGCTTTACATTCTTAGTATGCCACAATAAAATACAGCTTAACTTTAAAAAATGTTTCATCACTGCAATGTTTTAAAATACATGCAGTCATTGATCAGTTATGCATATATGTGAATATATGCCTACCCATAGTTTTTTTTATAAAATTTAGGTTAATAGGACTGGGGATATTTCTCAATATTAGAAAACAAACTAGCATCACTGAGACTCCAGGTTCTGTCTCCAGCAGCAAAAGAAACAAACAAACAAAATGTTTATTAATTGATTAAAAATTAGGTCGGGACTGTTATCTATATCATTCCCTGTCCCTCTGTTTCTGTCTGTCTGTCTGTGTTTCTGTCTGTCTGTCTGTCTCATTCACTAGCTGTGTGTATGTGTGTGTTTCTGTATATATTGAAAATCAAAACTTAAACCTCAGGTATGAGGGGGAGATGTTCTGCCATTGAACTATACCTCCAGCCCTAGATCATTAATTTTTAAAATATTTTTCCTTGGTTAACTGAGAAATTTGTGAGACATAGGGTTAATAATAATCAGAGGGTACAAGCATGAACTAGGAGAGGATAAAGGCTCTTCCTTTCATGGTAATATGACTGAGAAGGCAAAATACATGAGGACAAATTCTTTTAGTACAGAATAAAAGAATTAGGTCTGGAGAGATGGCTCAGTGGTTAATAGCCCTGGCTGTTCTTTCAGAAGATCTGAGTTTGACTCCTAGCATCCACATGGTGGCTCACAACTATATTCAACACTGTCTCAAGGAGATCAAACAGCCTCTTCTGGCCTCTGTGGGCACAGATGTGTAAGTGGTGCACAGACATATTATGCAGGAAAAATATCACACACATACAGTTTAATTAAAAAGAAATTAAGAATAGGATAATAAGAAATAGCACAAGACAGAGGCAAGAGGGTTGTTCTATCCCAGGTACTACTTGTTGGTGATAAAGGGAATGTGTTCCTGAATGACCTGGAACTATGTCAAACCACAGGTGACTTGTGCTATGATATACATGCTGGGAACCAAGAGATAATCTACTCTTCTGAGCCTCTGAAATTAAGTACTTAATGGAGGAAACTCTGAAATCAGTCTGGCAGGGCATCGTTCACTTAGTAACTATTTGCCCTTGACCAGGTTTTCCAAATTGAGAATAACTCCTAATTTATAAAATGGTGGGTTGTGATGACAACTGAAGGACTAAACAAAGATTAAAAACTACAACCAGAATATGGAAAACACCCAAATATACACAAATATGAACAAAATTAAAAGGAAGACTTCCTGACTTGAAGTGTTGAAAGTGGTCTGTAATGGCTAGTTTTATCTTCACTGGATACAAGCTAGAGTCATCAGAGAGGAGAGAGCCTCATTCATTAAAATGCCACCATAAGATCCAGCTATAAAGCACTTTAATTAGTGATAAGTGAGAGTGTGTTCTGCCCATTTTGTGTGGTGCCATACCTGGGCTGGTGGTCCTAACTTATATACAAAAGCAGAGGAAGCAGAACACAGTGCTCTTCCAAGGCTACTGCATCAGTTCCTGCCTCCAGGTAACTGCCCTGCTTGAGTTCCTGCCCTCACTGATTTTGATGTACTGTCATAAGAAACTGTGAGTGAAGTAGACCCTATCCCTCCCAAGTTGCTTTTAGCCATGGAGTTTCATCACAGCAACAGTAATGCCAAGACAGGCCCCCAAATCAAAACCAGCAAAGAATAATACATACATAGTAGTCCTGTTTCTAGATCATTCTGGAAGGACATGCAAATAGGGAGGTCTAAAACTGTGGTATCTGGCACTATTTGCAAAATCTCTAAGAATGGCTTTTCTTGGATGTCTTTTTTTATTATTTTATTTTTTTACTTATCCACTTTACATTCTGCTCACTACCCCTTTCCAGGTCACTCCCTTCCACAACCCTTTCCCTACCACTTCACCTTCTCCTCTAAGCAATTGAGGGCCCTCTTGGGTATTCCCCCAACCTTGATACTTCAAATCTCTTTGAGGCTAAGCACTTCCTCTCCCCTGAGGCCAGATAAGGCAGCCCAGCTAGAAGAACTTATCCCACTTATAGGCAAAAAACTTTTGGGATAGCCCCCATTCCTATTGTTCAGTACCCACATGAAGACCAAGCTGCACATCTGCTACACAAGTGTGGGGAGGTCTAGGCCCAAGCAATGTGTGTTCTTTAGTTGGTAGTTCTGACTCTGAGTGCTCCAAGGGTCCAGTTTAGTTGGTTTTCCTTTTGAGTTCCTATCCCTTTTGGGGCCTGCCATCCTTCCTCTTATTCTTTCATTAGAGTCTCAAGGATGTCTTAATGCATGCTTAATGCATGCTTTCCTTAGCCACATTCTCCACCAAGAATTATGTACTCTACTGAAGATCAAGTGATGAAGACAGCAGGACACATGAAGGCAAATAGCATTATGAAATATTACTGGGGAATTAAGTTCATAGAAAGTCTGATTTAAAATTCCAGCCAACTTGCTTTTTACCTAGTAACATTTCACACTGTTGACTGGGAAGAAATCATTCACTCTGGAGGGCATGTTAAAATTCTGCAAAAGGGAATATAGTGACATTGCTATTGGTGGTATTTTCATTTTCCTAGTTATTTCTTGTTAACCAACCACCCTTTTATTTTGTAACCTATAATCCTCATGCATTAAGGAAGTTAGATGACTGGGGTAGGGGGTTTGGGGGAGGAGTAGGAGGGTTATTGTGTGACTTTCATTAGGACCATAAGCTTAATTTGGCTGTCTGAAACTCTCACAGAGAACAAGTTCTTCAACCTTACTTTTGTTCAGAAAGATGTATTTACTCCTGTCCTTTTCAGAGCAAGGAAAAAGACATGATGAGAGTTAAACCCATAGGATCCTGATACCACAAAGTACAACATATGCTGCAGTGACTCCTGCAGTAGCAAACTTCAGTAAAGTCCATGCTTATTTATAGCACATGGGGAGCTTTACTCTTCTGCAGACAAGCTTGACATCAGAATCTGAATTCAATTCAAGGAGTGAGGGTATAGGTATAAATGAGCCACAGGATAATGTACTCAGAAGGTGAGAGTTTACTGAAATTTAGTGAAAGGAATCAAGGAGAGAATGAGAAAATAATTGGCATGAGTAAAACCAGCCCTTTAAGAAAAACATTGTTTAACTAGGAGACAGCAACAAAGTCCTCTCAAATTCTAGAGGCCAAGAAAGAAGAAAAACTGATTCTATTCTCAATCCACATTAGCATTGCACTTGCTGATCTTTGCACCAGTGTGGCACAGCTCATTAAAATAGGCATGGAAGTCTAGTTGAGCATGCCAGTAAAACAGGACCACAACTGTGCCACAGCAGGAAATAAGGACTCCTGAGATCTCTCAGACACTATCCACCAACCAGGAAGCATACACTAGCTGAGAAGAGGCCTTGGCACATAGATAGCAGAGGACTGCCTGGTCTGGCCTCAGTGAGAGATGATGCACCTAATCCTTGAGAGACTTGAGCCCCAGGGAGTGGGGAGGTTTGACAGGGTGGGGATGGGGGTTGGGAGGTTGGGTACATAGTTTTGGAGACTGGGCTGTGGGGTGGGTGGGAGAAGGAATAAGATGAGAAACTGTGGAAAGGGGATAAAGTCTGGACTATAATAAAAAAAGATTGAAGATAAAAAATAAGCAATAAAAAAAAGGTGAAGACATACTGTAAAACAAAAAAACAAAACAAAACAAAACAAAAAAACAAAAACAAAAACAAAAACAAGAAACAAAAAAGCCCCAAACTGTTTGTCCATGGTTAACACAAACCTTTCCTATGCCCTCCCCAAGGTCACAGAACATTGTCAACTATGTGCACCTAAGCAGAATTGTCAGATTAGGAAAGTTTAGATTTTACAACCTAAACCAAGTCAGAAGTGAACAGAATTCAAATTTTCATTCATTCATTTAGCCATTCAGTTACACAGCACTTAGCTCAGCTTCTCCCATATAACAGAGATGATGCTCTAGTGCTATAGGAGAGAGCATATTCAATGCTGTCAGGGATAGTGATAACAGGAAGTGGGCTGTCCCCAAAACTGCACAAAGCCTTAAACTGGTACTAAGAACATTACTGGATACCAGTGGAAGAGGAAGGGAAAGAGGAAGATGAGTTTGAGCAACTCCAGCCAAACCTACCATGTAACAAATAGATAGCAAGAAAATATGAATTAGATGACAAAGAGAAGCAGGAAAGAAGACTTAAATATTAGAGTCATGTGACATGAAATACAAATGAGATCTATTCAATTATGAGGATTCATGAATTCGTGATATCCAAATTTTCTTTAAATTTATATTTAAAAATTTATGCAAATTGTTAGAGATAATTCAAAGTAAAGAGAGTTATAAAACTATAGGAAAAATGCCTCCCTATGGAGGGAGAAATAATATAAAAAAAAAACCTTTAGGTACTAAGGTGTTGAAATCATTTGACACAAAATTTTCTATACTATACACTTAAATATTACTTTCTAAAAAAAAGGTAGTTAAGGACAGATTATAAATGTTTGCAAGGATGACATACTCAGCTGCATATCTGTTCTCTAGATTCACTAACAATTGCAGTCTGTTCTCTTTCTACTCTCAGATGTTAGGACTGCATGTACTGTGACCACTTAGTATAGAGAGATATCCAGGTAGTTCCAGAACAGAAGCAATATAGATATCCTTATTCTAGGGTCCCGTTGCACATCAGAACCACTCTATCTATCCATCTCATCATTTTAGAGGAATGGATTTCTGATCCTCTGACCTCTCAGCTGGGGATTCTGGTTTAGCATCATTCTTCAGGATTAGCAATCAGATGGAAACACAGGAAGCTTAAGTAGACATTCAATCATGCTCAATCTGTCAAGCCAATCAGATTTTTTTTTAAACTTCTTAGCATGTGGAGAAAGCAATAGCATTCAAGGCTTGGAGGGTAGGAAATTCTAATTATCTAGATCTAGTAATCTAGTAAGCTATGAGCTTAGTTTTGTCAAAGGGTACACTGCCACAGGAGTAGGAATCTGTGCATTCTGATTTTAAAAGGCAAAATGGAAAAAATACAAAAACAAAAACAAAAAAAAGGCAAAACAAACTGGAAAATAAAAATGTTTTGTTTTCAGTAAAACCACAGATGAAAGAACAACAGAATTAGTGAGAGATTCATTCATTTTTTTTCTTACTCTATATTTACCCATCTAGTACTTCTCGCATGATAGACTGTAGTGGGGTGACAAACCCCATGCTCACAACAAACATTGTAAAGATGAAGGATGAATTTCTACTCTGAATCCTCACTGAATTTAGACATTTGTCTAATATGACTCCACATGATCTCACTTCTGTCAGCTCTCCTTTACCCTGCTGCTCTCTTTCAATTTTGTGGTGATGGAATCTGGGTGCTCTGTGACTGATATTTTTCTTTCTACTCCATTTCATCTTTCCCCACTTCTTCTGTTGCCTTTCTGGATTTTCTGATCCTTCAATGCAGGACATGACCTCCACTGATGGGTGTCCCTACTATTGGAATTATTTATCCACTGCTTCTCTTAGGTGTTATTTGGTCACTGATCCTACATCCTCACCTAAGACAAGACATTTTGCACTCAGTTGGTCGACAGTTAGCAGTGCCTGTCACTGCTTTATCTTCATGTCGCTACCCATATTCTGACCTAATATGATGTGTGTTCACTGTCCCTCTCCATCTCCCCTTTGCTCCTGTCTTCCTCCTCTTTCTTCAGGGACTTGTACCATATCCCAGGCTAGTTTCTTTTTCCAGATCCTCCTTCCTTAGCCTCCTAAGAGTACAGCCATATGGCACCAAACCAGGTGCATTGTTTTCCTTAACCAGAAGACAAGCTCCAGCAAAAAGTTTATATCCATTTTAGTCAAAGATTATTCATGAAGGGAATGGTGGTCAGCTTAGAAACACATGTCTATACTAAATAAAAAATAATTTTTAAAAGTATGTTAAATTACACCATAATGAAAAATATAGGATTATAAAATATGGTAGTTGCAACAATTGAGGAATTTGCTAACATTAGGGCTTTCTGAAGCAGTAATAATTCAAATTTGACCATACTGATTTATTTACAAATGGTGTAAATTATCTTAGTCCTTGATAGAAAATGGACAAACAAGAAAGCACAAAAGAAACTGATTGGTTGATGACATAGTACCCACCTGACCACATAACTAAGTGAAGAGAAAATAATGCAAACTGGACCACTCCCCCATTCTGATCAGCCAGTGCAGTGCTTTCCTGTCTCTGAGCCCAAGCATCAGTGATCCATCTTTAGGCTGAATACAGATTTCCTGCAGAATCGAGGCTCAGTCTTCTAGAGATTTCCAGTATTGCTCTGTCCCATTTGTCTGAAATTACTGTGACAAGATTTCAAAGTGATTGGCATATTTTTTTTCTTATTCCACCATTGCGATTTTGTGGTGATTTGCACTCTTCCATATAAAAATCCACATATGAACTTACAAAATGGCTTCCTTAGAGCTAATGCTAAGATGCACTAACAGGACACTTGCCTTCGTGGTTTAAAGGAGAGCAAAGCACCGAAAGAAGAAAAGACTGTAAATGAGAGAAAAGGAGGAAGGAAGCTCAGATGTCCTGTAAGAAACCATTGGTCATCACTGAAAATGGGGATGTTGTTTTCATTTGCTGTTCTCCTCAGGTTCATCACTAGATGAGTCACTGTCAACCACAGTGGAACCAACTCATCAATTACATGGAAGGGACATGTTTATCAAAGGAACTTTGATCTGCTCTGCTTCTAAGTTCTTCGAAGGTAGAGCTGACCTTACAGCATCCACCTAGGAAAATTATACTTCTGAAATACTATTAATTCATAAAGAATATCTTCACCTAAGTAAATTATTTCATAGATGCAAAGGATTCTCAATACTATATGCTTTCAGAGAATAAGTACAGATATTTAAATTGGCACTAAACTTAAAATTATAAAGAAAGAATTCATGCCATTTGCCACTTCATTTAGGATTCATGTGCATGTTACAGCCATGACAGATAATTTTAAATAAATTGTAAGTAGTAAATATTAAAGCTGCTGGTTTGCTATCACCACTTAAATTCAAACAATATAAGATTCATGTAACAAGACAAGACTAACCAAGCCACTAAGCTGTTTTTACATTTGAAGGATATCACACAAGATACAGCATTTGTATGATTCCCACCTCTCTTTATCTCCTAACCAACTCCTTTCCTGTCCCTTTAAAATTCATCTCCTCTTCTTTTATTATTATGTTAATATATAATTTTATGTATATGTATGCATAGACACATATTTAGGATTGGAGCACACATCCTTGAAAAAAAAAAGTATATCCACAGCAGCATTGACTGCCTCTAGTGCTTAACCTATGTATAGAGCTTTGGGAAATTCTTTTACATCCCTATTGGCATGTTGGCGAGTGTAGCCTTTGAAGGTCTTATGTGCGCAGCCATGCCATTGAAAGATCATGTGAACATCACTACTATCAAAACCACTGTATAGAAACAGTCTTTCGGGTCTTTGGGCTCTAGCAATCCTTCTGGCCCCTATTGCACAACTCTCCTTGAGTCTTATGTATAGTGGTTGTATCAGATGCTCTGTTTAGTGCTGGACACACTATAGTTACATATTCTCTGCATTTTGACTAGTTAGTCATGCATTGCTACATAACCTCAGGCTGCTACATAAAGACACATCAGTGATGAGGGATGCTTGTTATAATTAGCATTTCTCTCTTTCTCAAAGAATCTCACGAAGATATAGATATGAACAAAAAAGATAAGTTCTCTTCCTTTATGAGAACAAAATGCAATTTAATATTTAAGCAGTATAACATAAAAGAAACAGAGGAGAAAGACTTGTGGGTTTTTGTTGTTGTTGTTGTTAGATATAACTTGACATCTAGCTCAAAACCTTATAGATAATTAAATGGCCACAAGTATAGCACACATCTTTTATTTCTTTCATTTAATTCCTAGGAATAATCCATTTTATCCCAGTACTCTTCATGCTTAGATCTTTATGGCTCAAGATATACTGTCTATTGTTTGTTCACTTTTGTAGCTCCATATAGGTAATTTATAAAAACCTAATTGGAAAAGCCTATGCTTAATTCTATGTTATATTTAATGAGAGTATAAAATGACACAATACAACTAAAGTAAAGGTGATAAAAATGACATAAGAATCAGAAACGTTCACAAGGTTGCAGGTCTGACTTAAGCTTCTATTAAATTTGTACTTAACAGAAAGAATTGAAATATATTTTCATCATACAAAGATTTACTCATGCTGAGGTAAGACAGTCACTATGCCTTGTGGGATATAGTTACTTGGAAGAAGAAAAGAAGAAATGCTAGGAGGATATATTTGTTGGAAAGAGACAATTATTTTACTCCTACCTATAGATACCAGCTTTACATCTGTACAATAGATTGTTCTTGGTGACTACAGTGTACCCTGCTCTGTCCCCATATTGTCAAGGAACTCTAACACAGTATGATGCCAGGAAGGAGACTTCCCAAACCACTTCATTTAGACAATAGGTAGCAATTAGACACACTACAGCATCTCATAATTCTCTCTCTGTATCTGAAAAAAATGGTGTTTGAATGCTACAACAGAAGATACTGTAGGACTAAAATTTAACTTAGAATTGAAAATCTACTCTAAAACCTTATATATTACCTGGTACTTTCCAGAATAATATATGTTGATTAAGAGAGCCCCTGACCCAAGGTTCTTTGTCAGTTTATTAAAATATTTCCCCGTGAAGAAGTGTCTCTTTGGGGAACAGATAGTATTGGGAAATACAATTTTATTTCTCTTGGGTCCTGTTATAAGTATGGTTGATTCAATAAGATGAGACATACCTTGGAAAGCTTAAAGAATAATATATCTTTCCTTATTTTGAAAATATTTCTTTTTGATGTACTTTTGAATACATATACACATATATAATGTAGATAGATAGATAGATAGATAGATAGATAGATAGATAGATAGATAGATATTCTTTATTAGGACTGACATAGAAACTCACCTTGTCTTCAAATCATGACCATTTAAATAAACTACAGACAATATAAGCAAAATGTATCATGGATATGCTTCATTATAGGGCACCAGTTTTAAAGATCAATCAACTTTAAATCAAACATAGAGTCCTATATGACACACTTAATCTCCTCTAACATCTTTTGAAAGAAGAGTTGAATAAAAAAATTAAGATTATTTTTATAATACACAGTTAAAAATATTCTATGCATTTTAATCCAAACCTGTTAGGCTCGGTTCTTCTTCCCAGGCCCATGCTCCTAGAAACAAGACTCAGACTCAAAATATATTTATAAACACTTTTAGCATATGCCTAGATCTTGACTACACCATAATTTTGATAAACCAATTGTTTTAACCTACTTTATATGACATGGCTAGTTACCTGTGCTCAGATACCATGTGTCTGTTTTCTCACAACTTCCTAGGTGGCTCTTCTGGTGCCTGGCTCTATCCCAGAATTATTTCTCCTTTCAGGTGTCCCACCTTCTATATCCTGCCTAAACCAAAAGTCATAGTTCTTCACTTAGAACTCTAGCTGACAGGAAATATATAAAAAAAATGCAATATGGGTAGTAGATAAGTTACCTGAATTTCAAGAACATCTCTGTTAATGCAATATTTATGGAAAAGAAGAAATCTGCTTTTGATATTTGTAAACCTGTGCATTTCTCTTGCCTTTCTTAATCCCTTTACTCATTGCCCGAGGCCTCTGCTAGCACAAGTTTGACACTCCTAAAGCTAAACCTAAAAAATTTACTTCCAAAGATTATTTCTTTTCCAAAAGGTACTTCTTTTAAAACAGCCAGATTATTGAACTAAAAATCAGGTGAACCTGAGCATTTTAGTGCTTGCTGCAGAGTTGAGTGCCTCAGGGTTTAGAAATGGGTCATCATATCGCAATGGAGTCTGCTAAGAAAGCTACAGCTTTAAATATTCATCTGCATCAGTTTGCTTCACCATACATAGTCCATTCCAAACTACCAGACTTGTTATCACTCCAAATACACACACAATAGGTGTGTGGACTGAATCAGACTTCTTTTAAGGAAGTCAGGCAATTAAATACAAGCTGAAAGGCATGGAATTTCTATTTCCCTGTATTAATTTGAGTAATGATTAACCTTCAGTTATAGACACAAATGGAACTACAAGAAGAACTAGTAGTAAGATGAAAACCTACTTATTAAAATTAATTGCATGATCATGTGTCTATAAAGATAAAAATAAATCAAGAATTCTGTGGTTTGCTAGATCCAGCAAATCAACAGCTCTCAAACTTCATTATATGTCAGAAAGGTAAGACTCAGTTCATGTCACCACATCCTCTTGAGCTGAGGATGTGGTGCTGTGCACGTGGCTCAAGGAACTGTTTGTGTAATATGTGTAAAGCTCTGTGTTGGATCTGTAGTCATACAAAATAAATAACATTAGAATTAAAAAGATAATACCCACTACAGTTGTCCACTACAGCTTGTTCCCCAGATTCTGATTCCATAAGTAGGTAGTGGGGCCTAAAAATATACATTTGAATTCGTGTGTCAGATGTTTGTAGTGCTTGTATTTAACCTGATATCCAGCCTTTCAGAACACTCCAGGGGGTCTAATTGATGTAAATTTAAGAATGACTGTAGTATTCAACTCCTAGAAACTTTAAGTTATCAGAAGAATCATCTAATGACATTGTAGATGTTGTCATCTTGAAGGGATATTGACCATTCCCTCAGTCTATCTTCTGCCCTTCTGTTTACATTGTTTGGTTCTTTCATATGTATAAGTGAATAGACTACCATGTTTTCCCTATTTCTGAAACTTAAGCTAAGGAATGTTGTTCAGAAGTCCCTCAAAACTACAAATTGACAAATGTCAATTGAAAAGTCAAGAATAGTTTTGCAGACATGGTTGACATTGTTAGACTGCTCTCCCTAGTCCTTCCAGATAGTGGTGCTTGACCTGTATAACACTGCAATTATGGTATTTACTGTACCCAATTCCTATCTGTTGTTTTGCATTTAAATACACATTGATCATACTTCCCTCAAATCAAATAAATATGCTCATATGCAAGTAAGTAAATAAATATATAAATCCATTAAAACAAAGAATACATTGAGAACTACTGTACATCTAACTATCTTTAAGAATCAGTGGACATAGTATAGAGGGATGGTAAGAAGCAGTTGAGAAAGTAAAAAGATCATCGAACCTTTGAACTTCAGCACAAACCTAAGTGCAAAAAATGTGACACTCAAGAAACTGAGTGACATGGAGTGCACACTGACTAGAGGCATGGTAGCATTTCGTGTGCTTCCCATGTAACTTATATACAAATGATCTATTACTGTGAACATAATGAAGACTGCTTAGACACCAATGGGTGGTTATTTGTTTCTGAACCGTGTGTTCCATCAGAACACCATTACTTGCTTTCATCAAAACTTATTCTCTCAACATGTGGCCCTCTCTCCTCACCAGTATAAAGGACAGGCTCTTCAAAGACAAACACATAGCGCTTCAAACTTCAAAGCTTTGCAGAGTGGGATACTAGAAGCACCTGGGTCATATTCTTTCAGAATTTTCATTTTAAAATAGGTATTAGCCTGTAGATGAGGATTTTTTGTTGTACTATTTGGGAGGGGCATGGAGATAGAAATAATAATTAGTATGATTGAAACATTTTCTGTTACAGCTATCATAATCAACATCAGTGTTATTATTATTATTATTATTATTATTATTATTATTATTATTATTGCTGTGAATCAAAAATCTCTATACAAGAAAATACATGGATTTTGGAAACTGATTTATTGCAATGATATGATTTAAATTTCATAACATAAAGAGCTTTACACAAAAGGGACATATTGGCAGAAAAAAGCTGTCATTAATCATACTCTGAATAAGAATTAAAATATTGGGTTCTTTTGGTATTATTTTACTATATAGCATTTAATTTTAATATGCTTTAATGGATTGAATTTTTTATGAAAAAATTATACATATAGAAGTTTTTTAATATACATGATTTTTATTATACCAAATATTTTCCATGATTGGGAATTCTATGGTATTTATTAATTAAATATACTTAATTGACCAAATGCCTAGTTTTTTAGAATCTTCCCTTTGATCACTATATATGAGAATAAAGGAATTAATAGTTTTAAAATCATGCCAGTAAAGATTGAGTATATAAAGTTTTATTATTGTGTAATCAGATGGGAAGAATGCCAGTTCCAGAACTCACATAAAAATGCTGGGCAGGCCATGACAGGTGTTTGCTTAGGATTTGCTGGCCATCCAGGAGAGCATGATTGTAAACTCCAGACCAATGAAAGGCCATGTCTCAAAGCCAATGTAGGTGACTACTGAAGAATAATCCCAGATTGTCTTTTTCATTGCAAAGCAAATGCATCATGCATATGTACAGTACAAAATACTTGACATAACACCCCAACACACATATGCAAACTCGCGGTTTCAATGGGATGCCTTGCCCATTCTCTTGGGCATCTGAATACATTACCCAGTTGGTGCCACTGTTTGGGTTGATTTAGGAAGTGTGGCATTCCTAGTGGAAGTACACTATTGGTGATGAGCTTTGAGGTTTCAAAACCCATGTGCTATTTCCACTGTGCTCTCTCTGCTTCCTGCTTTTGGTATGAGAGCCTAGCTATCTGATACTGCTCTAGCCAACATGACTGCTGCTTGCTGTCATGTTTTCCTCTCCTATAAACTCTCATCTGCCTGGAACTATAAGCCCAATAAACGATTCCTTGCATAAATTGCCTCAGTTATGATATTTTATCACAGCAACAGAAAAGTCATTAATTCATACACACACACACATGCACACATGCACACACATACATACACACACAAAATTGAAACATAATTTGTTTCAATTGATATGTTTACAAGTACATTTTTTATCTAATTCAATTTTAATACTTATCTTTTAAGTGTATTGTGTGTGTTTTGTGTTTATGTGTATATGATATATGTGAAGGGTAAATATGCCAAGACATAAGTAGCATGGTCAGATGCAATTTTGTGCAGTCAGTTCTCTGCTAACTGTACATGGGTTCTGGATACTGTCTTTGAGATTATGTGGCATACACTTTATCCTCTGATCCAACTTTTAAGCCCAAATTTAACTCAATTTTTAAGTTAGCAAAGTTCAACTTCTTATTTCTCCATGGAAGATATAAATTAGGTGAAAAATAATCTTGGCAGGAATATGCCACAGCACCTGATAAAGATATATAATTTAATACTTAAACCTAAAAAATTCAAATTTTCCACTGTATAATTTTAAAAGAATTGAAAATTCTCAAAATTTGCCTAACCAATTCCCAAAGTTACAGAAACATAGTTCTAAAAGTTTACCACTGTTTATTGTATCGATTTTATTTGCAATGCATTAATTTATAGTCATACTTATTACAAGATAAAAATATATTAATCCACTAAAATAAAATACAAGACACTGAAACAAAGACTAGGAAATTAAACTATAATGAGAATAATTATAAATAGATAAATGAGAGATGATACATAAATGATAGATAAATGAAAGATAGATATATAGTAGATATATAGATAATAGAAGAGTAGATGATAGATAAGTAGGTGATAGGTAGAGATAGATAGATAGATAGATAGATAGATAGATAGATAGATAGATATGCCAGATAAACAATATAAGGATGGATGTGAATATGTTTCCACAGTAGAATATACTTACTATTCCCAATAGTGTAATAACAGAAGTGTTTTATTTCAGTAACCATTGTGAAAAGGTATAAAACTAGAGGCCAAGAGAAAATTATTCTACATAGATTCATCAAGATAATTTAACAACTTATAAAGCCAATAAGGAAAAATAGTTCACTGATAGATTTCCCTTCATATGTTATTTACCTCTATTGCTGTGAAAATATGATCTTAGGACTCTATTCGTGGGACATCTCTGCTCAGGGATTTCTCTTCAAGTTCACTCTCCCCTAACATCTTTTATACTTACCCTTCTGGAACATTCCAGCAATTTCAATTGTAGACATGGGCAGTGTTTTACACATTATCTTCCTCTGCGGACTCTAATATTATTGCACTGGGCACTGTTTAATTATTCCCTAAATCTACTGTTTTGAACTGTATTTCTGGTTAGTTCCTAATAGGTATCTACTCAATAAACTGTTGATTGAAAGTATAATTGCTGAAATATTCAGCTGAAAACTGGTCAAAGATGCAGTAATAATTGGCTCTAGCTCTAGCTCTTTCAAAGCAATTCAATTCATTTCAAGCCAATTCAATTCAATTTCACCCAACAGACATTTACTAAGGTTCTACCTTTCCCTGTAATAGAGATATAAATGGGTTTTTGACCTGTATCACCTCTCTAGTTGCCTTAACACTTTGCTTTGTCAATAAAGGCATAGTTTAGGTCCTTAAACAGAAATGAATTACACAACAAAGAAACATATAATGATGTACCAAGTTCTGTGAAAAAGAAACAAAGCCAATATGTTTCTCTAGAATTTCTTGGAGCGTGCATGGAGATATATATTTATGTATAGGCTTTCCATGTAACTTGATAGAATTTACTAGACTTGCAATCTTTATATGCCCCAGTACAGGGGAACGCCAGGGCCAAAAAGTGGGAGTGGGTGGGTAGGGGAGTGTGGGGGGGAGGGTATGGGGGACTTTTGGGATAGCATTGGAAATGTAAATGAGGAAAATACCTAATAAAAATATTTTTAAAAAGTACAATTTCTTTTTTACTTTATGTATATGCATGATGGTCTGCATATATGTCTGTGTTCCACCAGTATGCCTGGTGGCCACAGAGCTAGAAGAGGCCATCAGAACCCATGGAATTGGAGATATTGACATTTTTGAGCCACCATGTGGGTGATGAGTATTGAATTCAGGCATTGCAGAAGAGCAGCCAGTGCTCTTAGATGCTGAACCATGTCTCCAGCCAGACTAATTTTTTTGAACTTTCAAACCATAATAAGAATGGTTTCATGATACAGTTTCTAATGTTTGAAATGTATGAGCTTAGCTTCAGCACATTTCTTAATTCTGTATAACATATTTTGTGGTAAGAATACTGGCTACAATATATTATATGGTGATTCAAAACAAATAAGTTGCCTGAATTACTGTCATTCTTTTTTAACCTGTTTGACACATTTTTTCCTAAAATAATAAATATATATATATATATATACATATGTATAATATGTATATATAATATGTAATACAGTATACTACATAATATATTATATAAAATACAGTAATGATGTAAAATATAATATGCATTCCATAACTCATTAATGAATTACTTAAAGAAATGAAATAGTATATTTGTTACAATAAAATCTCATATGTAGTTTTTCATTTTACACAAAGTAAGAAATTCTACTTTTTAAAATCAACTTTTGCATATTTGTAAGTGAAATACGTTTATATTATATTATATATCCAGTATAAATATATAGATTAATCAAAATAAAATCTAATAATATCATATTATAGTATATAATACTTTACTTACAAATATGCATACTCTTTCATATAAGAGCATGCCAGTGTGTTTTCAGGACTGATGTAAATATATATCATTCACAATTTTCTCATATTAAAAATAAGCACTCTAATAGATATTTTTGAAAATGTTTTATTCAGACATATGTTTAAAAGTTTGAGTGACAGAACCTTAGAAAAATGAAAGGTAATTTTTATTTTGTCTATGAGGTGCCTTCCATTTACTTCAATACCCTATCTCTTGAACTTACTGAGTCTGAAGTTGTACTTGTGCAGCAGGATTAGGCGCTGAGATTCAATTCTAATTTGCAATCAGCAAGTTCGAAAACCCACAATGTTGTTAGGTGGAATTGCGGTATAATTTGAAAATATCTGTCTTCTTTAACTATTTTGTGTCCCAATGTGATAGAATTAAGCCTCCAACAGAACAAATATTAACACTGAAATTGTAGCATGTGCAGGATGGCATGAATGTAGTCTATTCAAAAGCAGATTTGACCATTCTCCCAAAGCTACAGTTAGAAACAAGCCATTTTAACCATAATGCAATGTGACTGGGAAAAAATAACTGATAAGATATTATTTACTTTCTAAAACTGAGATAAGAAACAAAATTATATATTCATATATGTAGAGAAAAACTGTTTGTTCCAATTACACTAAGCCAAATTTATCCTTCATGAGAATTATGATAAGAAGCAAAACTAAAAGGTTAAGAAATTTAAAAAGTAATTTTTTCATTACAGTGACTCTGAATGATGCTTTTCATAGAATTTGTGAAAGGGAAAACCCAGCAGGAGGTTTCCTAATTGCCAGAATAATTTATAATGCTAAAGTTAGCTTAGGAAGATGCAAAACTATACAGTTTCAAATATTCATAGGGTACCTTAACAATGATCAAAGTTATGCCTCATTCAAACTGGTAGTCTTAGCATGGGAACTCAGCTCAATGCCATGTGTGATTGGCAGACTTGAGGCCCTGGCTCAAACTCTAACACGTGAACAACAAAGAAACCCACATTGTGCTTAAAATATTGAAATTGTTAGGTTTACAAAACACAATACAAATTAAGTAGGTTTTTTGTTTGCTTCTTTTCCTGTTAAGACAGGTATTACTGTACAGCTTTGGCTAGCTGGGAAATCACTCTATAGACCACAGTGGCTTCTAACGTATTGATATCTGTCTGTCTCTGACTACTAAGTACTAAGATTAAAGGTGTAAGCCACAACCTCTGACAAATAAAATTGTAATGAATATGTGTAATTACATATTATATAATTATAAAATATATAATTTTATATTATATTGTATATATATATGTACATGTATACACACACAAACACACACACACATGGATACACACCACATACATACATACATACACACACACACACACATATATATATAATAATATATATATATATATTCCTTACCTTGGTATCTAATTCCAAAATGCACTGTATTTGGCTTTGTTAATTAGTTTCAACAACAAAAATCTGTATATGTACATAGACCAAAAGAAAAGTTTCCAAGATGTCCTTCCGAACCCCAGAGTTCTTGTTTGTAGCAATGAGAAGTGTGTCTGGGTGAGCATGATCAATGTTCATTAAGTGCACTAAATTGACAGGTCTACAAAGTGGCACCACATGCCTGTGCATCTGAGCTTTCTATAATGAATAAATGGAGCGTGTGATCCCCAAGGCAGCTGCACCAGCCAGAACTTTGTGTTTGACACTTGACTGCTTTTAGGAGTCTGTTTGTCAAAAATTGTCCATTTGGAAAAAAAGAAATAATAAAGAAAGTCCAAATCTTGTGAGCCTTTCCAAAGGGCAAGTAGACCAGATATGTCCAGTAACCACACGTGGGAATCTGACTGCTCTGAAATGGATCTATCATTTATTTTATTGGTTATCAGTAAGCAGTTGTGAGAGTTCACTCAAAGTTCATTTTACTAAAAACAGTGGCGTCATCTCACAAGCTAAAATAAAAATTTGATGTGAAAAAAAGAGAGCAACCAAGAGCCAATGCTGCTTATACAAGCCTGCATGGAAATTTGGATTTGGTATCAGAAGCATGACAGGTGGCAAATGGGGATAAAAGGAATTAGGTTCCTGTGAACAAAAGCCCTGACTAATTTTCAGGAGCTCTAATATCATATTACAGGATGGTCCCTCTAACCAGTTCCTGTGATAACAAATGTCTTTGAAAAAAGTCACTGCCAGTTATTAGGAAAAACAGTGTATTCTATGTTCTGTCTTCCTGCCAACAGACCCATACACTTTGTGATGAAGGGTTAGGTCAATTCCTCAAAAATTTGGAATTATTTCAAAAACATGTTGAGGATCAGAGAAATACTAAAAATCAACTGTAAATTATTATACAAATCAGAAAATTAAAAAATCTACAAACAAGAAGGAACTAACCTTCCAGACCATCTTAAAGAGCTCAAACCTGTGATTTTGATCCCATTCTCTGTTTATTTACTTGATATGATCTATCAGAATTGCACATAGACTAGGTATTACATATCATTGGAATTTTGTATGGAAAAGGTGTCCTTGTAGTTCAGGACCAGGTTAAATGATAACATACATTTGAGGCTGAGAGGAATTTCATTTGTTTTATATAACCTTACAGAATTAGAACTAGTTCTAGACACTTCTCTAGGTCCATGGATGCCATCATTTCTAAATGAGAGGGAGTCCTGGAGGGTGAGAAGGAAAAGGTGTCCCAGGTGGTACTGGAAGTGGTACCCAGGTTTCTGTAAAGTTTAACACAGATAGATGTAAATGATTGTCCTGTATTCCTTCCCAGGCCATGATTTACCTGTGGTTAAAAACCAGTCTTTAATTTAGTGTAACAGAATCTTATGCTGCCTTTACTTTATTCATTTTCAGTTTCAGACCTCAGAGATAAAGCTGTCCATAAAAAAGTAGTGACTGAGGTAGCATTAGATGGTAGACCGTGCTAAAATCAAGCGCTCTGATGTTAAATCCCACATTCTCATAGACTACATCAAAAGGGAAGAAGTCTCAATGCTCTCCCAAGATGTTATTAGCTTAAGTGCTGTTGAGCAAATTACCTAATGTGTGTGTGACTGCAGCTTCCCTTTGGTGAAATGGCAATAACAATGCTACCTGTGGAGTCAGCAAGATGTTAGAGAAGGTTGAAAGCTATTTAGCAATTTGCCTGAAAAGTGAAGGCTCAATTCTCAGAGGTTACATAATAAATGATACTGGTTTCTGCCCTACCTTTGAAAAGCAGACATTAGGCTTTGTGGAAGAACACATCTTGCACTGGATCCCTAGTGAGCCTGTGGAGAGGGGCTGCAGTAATGATGCCTGGTACTGTCCATGGGAGAAGAAAAAGAAATGAAGAGGGGTAATAGGAAACTCACCAGGGATTTAGCAGAGCGCAGCCTCTGCTCTGCCACCTCTTCTGCCTCCTAGGCACTGCTTCCTAGCCCATGCTGAATAGAGAAAGAATAGAAAGGAATATATCTATTTGAATGTGAGAATAAAGCCCAGAAACAATGTTAGGTTCTCCCAGAAATACATGTGCACCCTGAAGATAGAGTGGACAGCATTGTCACTCACACTGCAACTTCGCAGTCAAAACCACGGATGTTGTCAAGTATTCATGGTAGTTTCTAAGCTGTCTTCCTCATGGTCATTCAGAGAGCAGGATTGCTGCCAGGTTGCTGATGGTAAACTTTAGTCACAGAAATAGGCTCTGAGGGCTATAGAGATGGTTCAGTATGTGAAGCACCTCCCACTCAAGTGTGACAACTGAAGTGCATTACCAGCATCTACGAAAATGCCAGACAGGCATGACATCCACTTCATGCTGCTGCCAACATAACAGCTTCACAATGATGGACTACACCCTCAGACTACGAACTGAAAAAAGCCTCATCCTTCCTAGAGGTGCTTTTGTCTGGCATTTTGTCAGAGCAATGATAAAAATTTACCAGTCCAGCAGGATGTTATCAGCATGAGCTGTGTGCTGTCTTAATACCTGCCTACACTATTGTGGTCCACGAAGAACAAACCCCAGGCATTGCCCTGAGATTCCACACATCAGGCTGCCTTCCAGACTCCATGCTGCCAGTGAGAACATTTATACAGTCCTCACCTGGGGGCTAATCATTATAAGCACATATTATATTCATCAAGTATAGCCACCGTAAGTGTTTAATAGTCTAAAATCAAAGGGAAATAATTATTAGAGTTGATGTGTGTGCATGTTTTGTGAGTAGTGGGGATAAGGAGAAAAATAGACGAATTCTACAAAGTGAATTCACGCTTGTTACACATGGTTGTTCCTTTACAGACTTACTGAAATCATTTTACTGCAGGAAGACATTTGGCTATCTCCACATTCCTGTAATACACTCTTTGTCACCTTATTCCTCGGCATGACACCATATTAGGATTGTGAGTAGAAGGTTTTAAAATTGGTTCAAAATTACTTTTTAGGTTTATTTACACAATGCTCTTTGACATACAAGCACTTTATCTTTTAGTAGCAGACTTTTCTATCAGCCATGCTATAGTATGACATCCAGATTGCATTTCACTAAAATGACAGGCTTTATTTATTTATTTATTTATTTATTTATTTATTTATTTATTTATTTTTGAAACACTGAGCCAGAAGAGACTCAAAGAGACGAGTTTATTCTGCCTCCTGTCTAGGGACGCATGAATGTTGGATGTATTGCGAACACATGAGTGTCTCGAGGAACAGGTTTCACCACTTCCATTCATCACTTATCTCTTTATAGGATATTTATAAGTTATTTATTAACAATATTTATTCCTAAATGTATTAAATCTTAATGAAGTGGAATGTTTCAATGTTACAGAATGCTATAATGGAATGGAATATAAATAATGTCTGCTCAGGTTTTTCACCCAGTGGAATTCCGGGTGTATAATTCATGCTGGAAGATTATCTGCTATGTGACTGATTATTTGTAAGCTTGGGGCTTTTGCTATTCTTGAATGCAGTTTATCTTTTTCCATTATGAAGGAACATTATTTTCTAGAAATTCTTTTTGAAAGTTGAACTATATAGTCACTTGTTTGCATGTGTGTATGTGTGTACATGTATTCATGTTCATATATTGTGTATTGTATTGTGTCGTATATGTGTGAAGTATATAAACAAATTTTGGGAGAGCATACATGAGGTCCAGAGGTATCTTGCTTTACACATTTCTACCTTTTCCCCTTGAAACAAGCTCTTTTGCTGAAGTTGGTAGCCAGCTAGTCCTACATAACCTACTGTGTCCTTGTGCCTGACCATGGCTGGCTTTATATGTGGGTCCTGGGAAAAAGAACATAGGTCCTCATGCTTGAGCAGCAAGTCTCCTTATTTGAAGTTTCATCTCCCAACCCCTAGTTACTACTTTCTATCAATTACTATGAATCATCGTGTCTGTCATAATAGTGATCTCTTCTGTTTCAAAATTAATTAATTAATTAATACCTTTATCATATATTACATTCCAATCACAGTTCCTTCTTCTATGCTCTTATCCCAGTCCCTCCCCAAGCGCTTTTTTCCCTCATAGCCACACCTCTTCTCTTTCTCTTCAGAAAGAAATAGGCCTCCCAGAGATATCAACCAAATGTGGCATAACAAGTTACAAGAAGGCCAGGCACATACCCTCATATCAGAGCTGGATGAGGCAATCAGAAAAAGGGTCCCAAAACCAGGCAGAAGAGTCAGGGACAACTCCTGCTCTAACTGTTAGGGAGTCCCACAGAACACTAAGCTATACAACCAAAAAAATATATTCAGAGGACCTAGGTCAGAAGCGTACAGGCTCGCAGATTGTTGGTTCAGTCTCTGAGCCCTGTGAGCTTTGGTTAGATCTGTAGGTTATGTTCTTGTGATGTCCTTGACCACTCTGGCTTCTCTAATCCTTCCTCCCCTCTTTCACAGTATTCCAGAACTTGGTCTAATGTTTGGCTGTGGGTGTCTACAAGACATCCCTTCTTACTCTAGGACTAGAGGAAGTTCCTTATCTTTTGGGGCCGGGATGTCTTTGCCCTCCTGTCATGAGAATCAGAGCCCTTCCAGCTCTTTGTACTCTCTGAACACTAGGACACAAAGGTCAGAAACTTGAAGGTTTCTTTCCTTCTTAGACCCAACCTACCCTGGTTTAAGATGATATTGGTTATATCTGTGTACTCAGTGGCTCCAACATCCCTGCATTTGCTTCTTTATATAGTACCTCTTGTCACTTAAATTAACAACAATACTGAATGTTTCCTTTGAATAAAAGCTAGATCAACTTTACAAAAGCAAACTTCTTTTTATAACATTTTTCCTAGTTCAGCTTCATCAGTGGTTATTAGATATATAAATACAATTGCCAAATTGTAGCTTCGTGCTGGCACTGGATTGTGTTAAGCAATCCATAACAGGACAGAAAATAAGCACTTGCTACAGGGTTTAATTGTTGTGGATTTGGTTTAATGCTTGCATTAAAGACTCCCAATTTGCACGAGAATCCTCCATGTGAGATCCTGAGGGTCCCTGCCCCAAGCTGGTTTGGATTGGTAAATAAAGTTGCTGGTGGCCAATGGTTGGGCAGGGAGACAGAGGCTGCACTTTGGATTGAGGAAGAGGCAGAATTGCCATGCCAGGAAAGAGATAAGATGCAGGCTTGAGAGCCTCAGAAGATAGAGTATCCATTATGTAAGAACTGGGGATGGGAGCCCCCATTGGGTCTGGGGTACCAAAGATGGAATAATTGTGCTGACTGAGGCACATTAAAAATAAGGCTGTGTGTATGTGTGCATGAGTGTGTGTGTCTTTCCTTTGAGAATCCAGAGCATTGGGGCAGGTGGCAAGGAATTTGCAGCACAGACACCAGAGAGATTAGAGTGGGTTAATCAACTACAATGTACAAGTACAATGGATACAAGTACAACTACAAGTACAATGGATAATGGTCAGTTGTACCTTTACTTAGTTGCTGGGTTGTAATGAGGGTGTCTTTGTTGTGAACCTTGTGTGCTTGCTAGCAAGTACATACACTTTATTTTTTTTAGAGATTGTATTAATCTGACTGATTCCTGATGAAACACAGGTTTATGTTCACAGGAAAACCTAGCAGAAGGTACAGATATTTGCATACACCCACTGGTCCCAAAATGCTTAGTGTTTCTCATTATCTACCTGCTTCCTCAGTGATGAATTGCTTATGAACCTTTGAGTCTACACTAATACAACACTACCATCTACCATCATGAGTCCCGAGTTCTTATGTGTCTTCACTCCTAGAGTTCCTTTATTTGTGCATATAAACAGAAATTCACTTCCTGAAAAGTGTGTGTCTCACTTCTTCATCTCTTCCTTGCTTTAACTCCTGGTATCAACTTGTTAAGTAACTATCTATACATTAGCTTATTTTACCTCTTAGTCAACACAGCCTAGAGTCATGTGAAGTAGTCTCAATTGAGGGGTTGCCCAAATAAGACTGGCCTGTGACCATATCTATATGATATTACCTTGATTGATGATTAATATGGAAGGACTCAGCCCACTGTGGGTGGCACCATCCTCAGGCATCTGTCTTGGAACCATATAACAAAAGCTAACTGAACATGTCAGAGAATGGGCCAGAAAGCAGGATTATTGCTTCATACTTGCTACTTCAGTGGCTGTCCTTCTTTCCCTTGGTGTTGACCTGTGACCTGGAATTGTAAGCCACATAAATGTTTAACTCCAATAAGTTGCTTTTGGTTATGGTGTTCATCACAATGGAAATCAAGCTAGAACCATCTTCACAGCCCAGCCTCTTTGACAATGTTACATAGTTGGAAACAAAGAACATGTAGCTTTTCCAAATTAGTTTCTTTCATTTAACTTTAGGCATTTTGTTTCCTTAAAGCATATATTTCCATTCACAGAGTTCTCAGTTCGATTCTGTGAATAAGAGGAGACATAAAAGAACTTCGTGAAATGGTGTAAGATTTCAAACCCCAATCTGGGAAAGGAGAGTCAGGCAGAGGCTGGGGCTCACAGGCCAGATAACCCTTGTGATCCTGTGGGTTCTTGGCCAGTGAGTAACCTTGTCTCCAAAGAAACAAGGTGGATGGTTATTCTCTTGATTTCCTACTATGCATGTGTATATATATGTAAACCTGCAAAAACATATGTACACATAAATGAACACCTGAATACACACACACATATGTAGACATACGTATATAAAAGCACAAATTATTATTCTGAAGATTGGATCTTTATATAAAAAGGTTTACTTAGATGGAAAAAATATTCAGAAAAAAATTTGCAAGTTAAATTATTTAGTATGACACACTTACATATCTAATAAATGTTTGTCCATCATTTACATGCAATGTAATTTCACAAAAGTAAAGGCTTTGTGTTAGGAAAAGGTATGTGAAATTTCTTTTGTTATTCTTTATAATAAACTTTCTCTGATAACAAGTACTTGGGATGACCTCATAAGAAACACCCATGGCACTAGAGCTGTTGTTTCTGTGGCCAGAAGCACTCTCACTATGGTTAAGCTACAGCACATATACAAGTACCAAAATAAGTAGAGGGTTCTGGGCTTTGACAATTTAATTGACAGCAGATAGTCAATTATCAAATGAATGCAGTCATTGAACTTCAGTTCTCTTTACATTCTTGAATTCATATGCACTCTCACTCACAGGTATGAGTGAACTAAATATCCAAATCTCACTCATTTTGGATAATGCCTTATGAATAATATTTGAAACAATAATAACAACTAATATTTTTGATTGCCTACTGTCTACATTGAACATGTAGTCTAGCTTAAGTACTATGGTTCTGTGAGCTTGATACTAATATTCCTTTAATTATTTTCATTATTATTATTTTGTGTGTGTGTGTGATAGGTGTAAGTGGGTATGAACAAGTAACAATGAGTATGTGGAGGTCAGAAAACAAACTTTGTGGAGTTTTTTCTCTCCTTTATCTTTATACGTGTTGTAGTGGGATCAACCTCAGTAGGTCAGGCTTGCTTGGAGGTACTTAATCACTGAGAAAGTTTGCTGGACCTAATTGCATCATTTTTTCTTTTTTCTCTATTTTTATTTTCTTTCTTTTTCGTTTTGTGCATCAAACAGGAGTCACAAATTTTATGTAAATAATTTGAAAGCACACAATGGCACAGAGAATTTTTTTTGTTTGTTTGTTTGTTTTTCAAACAGAGGTAATCTGATTCCAGAGTTTTCTATACTAAGACTAATTAGGGTCTACATTTCATGTTCAATTACAATGATGTACATATATGATACATAAGTGCAGCAAGACCCTGTTAACATACTGCCCTCAATTATTAAACAGTGTCAGTAACAGTTAAACACTGCTATAAATAATGAAAACAAAAGTTTTTCACAGGAGCATACAAAAGTTTTTCACAGTCAGATACTAGGGTCTGTTTCTTGATGCATACATTATTTTCATCAATATGTTGCATATAAGACATGATGAAGCTTAAAAATTCTCTAACTCTTTTCTTCTCTCTCTCTCTCTCTCTCTCTCTCTCTCTCTCTCTCTCTCTGTCTGGGTCTGTGTTTTTATGTGTCTGTGTGTCTGTGTGTCAGTAAATCTGGAAAGGACCAATGAAATGTATAGCATGAAAAGCTGGAGAAGGAAATAATAAGCAATATTTGAAGAATGTGCACTGATTTTAATAAAAACTAAATGAGATATCTGATTTTAACAAAAACTAAATGAGATATGTCATCTTAAATTGTCTCACATAACTATATGAAAAAAATCAGAGTTTCTTTCATTTAACTTTAGGCATTTTAAATATAAATATAAACCATGACCTAAGGGAGAAGAAACGAATTTGGAAGGATCCAGTGTGATAAAGGCTGCTAATGACAGAAACAGCAAGGTGTGGAGAATGGGCCGGGAAAGTCACAGCAGTAATGACTGTCTGTGAGCCTCTGCACTACTGGACAGACTGAACTCAGTACCCACTAATGCTTTTCATTAATTTCAATACATGATAAGTAGAAAGGTATCACCTATGTTTGAAAAGGATAGTTTTCCCACCTCAATAGTTCACATAAAATATTACAGAAGCATCCAACACATAAACAGTAACAGTATTCTCATTCACAGCCAACATAGTAAAAGTTTTATACTATTTTTATCATGGATATTTACTTAATGGTAACACCAAAAAGAGCAGAAGCACAAAATTAGGAGGCTTAAAAAGCACTGGGTGATAGACAGCTAAATAAAAATAATAAGATACAATTAAAATCTGAATAAATGCAGTAGGAAAACTATGAAGGCTAAGATTATCTGGTGCAATAACTAATGCTTCGAACCAAGATATGGGATGCTCATGTGTTTGTGAGAAATGAGAAGACAGGGAAAGATAAAGTTCATTTTAGAATTATTCGAGAATTTAACATATGAATGCTTCTTAAAAAGTAGATTCTCCCATTTTTCTATGGTGTGTTAAAAGTAAAATTATAATTTTATTATCACATTTAAGCAATAGTATATTTGCTGAATAAATGCATTCTCTTGAAGTGCTCAAGACCTATATGCAAGAATTTAGTAACTGATCAAATAATATTAATCAACACATGAGGGCTTTTCCCCAACATGGTATTATGTTAAAGTTAAAATTCTGATGGAAATAATATTGATGATATGTCGGTGTGAGCAGGACAAATGGATCATTTAGTTTTATATGTACTTTTGTTAAGACTTTAAAATATAGAAAAATTAAAAGAGTAATTGTCATATAAAAGAATTAAGTAAACTATGATAAACATACCAATCAAACAGGAGAATGGCTGGCAAATGTAAATATATGTGAAGGCATGGGGTATTGCTATGTGGGTAAACGTGTCCACTATTCAGCCTGATGGCTTGAGTTTGACCTCTGGAACCCACATGGGCAAAGGAGAGAATGAACACCTACAGGCTTTCCTCCAGCTTTCACTTGGAGGCCATGACATGCATGTGTTCTCCTTCACATGCACACAAAGGAAAGAGTGTACTGCTGTGTGCATTTCACTTGTATCTGTTAATCGATGTATTAAGTGTGCTGTGATCTATTTTCACAGTGAAATATAAAGAGCCTATTCCCGGCACAGATGACTCAAAATTGAGTAATTTCAGCTTCTATTTGTGAGAAGTTTAAGAAGAGTAAGAATTGCTTAATTCTGAGAGACATGAGAGAAGACTGTGTCATGAGAGCAAGTATATTGATGATAAGGTGATAAAGGGAAACCTTTTATGTTAAAGATCATATATACTCTCTTGATTTGGATGGTGGTTACATAAACAAGCATAGCTATGTCTAACTAAGATTCACAGTTCTACTTTTTTGTGGGCTGCATGTATATGTGCATTCTCTCTCTCTCTCTCTCTCTCTCTCTCTCTCTCTCTCTCATACACACACACTCTCTCTCCCTCTCTCTCTCTCTCTCTCTCTCTCTCTCACACACACACACACACACACACATATGTACATATATCTGTCTATCTATCTATCTATCTATCTATCTATCTATCATCTATCTATCTATCTATCTATCTATCTATCTATCTATCTATCTATCTATCTATCCATCTATGAAGTTGTGCATGCATGTTCCAGGCTAGCAGTAGCCTTTGTGTTTCTTTCTGCATCACACTTTCCCTTATTTTGAGGAGAGAATATCTCAATGAACATGGATTTTGCTATTTCACCTACTCTGGATGTTTAACAGCTCCCAGGGTCCAGTTCTCTCCAGCTTCCCAGTGTTAGGCATATGGATATGTCTCCATATCTGCCTTTATGTGGATATTGGAAATACAGACTTAGATCCTTGTGCTGTGGAGCAAGTACTTTACCTACTACACCATCCCTCTACTTCCAAAATCTAAGTTATATTCCTTAAGACTGTAAATGATATTTAAATTGAAAAGAAAGAAGGGGTCCTTATAACACAACACAGAATCCAAGCAAAGAGGAATATAACAAATAAATTCACATAAATAGCTCAACCAAAAATGACAGTATTTTTTACCATAATTTTTTATTGTAAGGTGGAAGGAGAGAGTATAAGAGGAAAAGAGACAGTGTCAGAGAGGATGGAGGAAATAAATGTATCAACTTGAAAAAATAAGAAACTTTAGAATATCAGTTTAAAGAAAAGTCAAACTTCTATGTAGAAAGTTATTCCAAAACAAAACAAATTCCAAACCTAAATGATGAAATAGACAAGGCTGGGATTTCCAGGAGTTTTATATTAATATTCTGTCTTTCCTTCAGCAAATGCATTTAATTATAGCATTCTTAATTAGATTCCAGATTCTTTTATAGATTGCATTAAGTAAATACTTCAATACTTCTGAAGAAATAAATCCATATCACACATGTCAGTTTGCAAGATAATTAAATAATAATCACAGATAACTCTGTATCCAAATATGTATCACTTTATATGTTTAGTCTAGTAAAAGATAGAGAGCAAACGTGTCCATATTTATTGACTTGATGCTCAGTCTGAAAACATATGACTATAAAAGCCATAGAAAGCCTAATGAAAGGACTAAGAATGATTTCTGACACTTTAAAATAATAATAATAAAAGACTAGCATAATAAAGTATTTCACTCTGTTTGACCGTGATCCTGCAGTAAGACTGAACACTGCTTTTTCAGTCTGAAAGTAGAAAAATTGATAATGTATATTTAAGCTTATTCACATGAATAAGCTGTTCAATTCTTGATCTATGATAGCTCAGGAAAGGACATTTTTGCTAAACAATAACATTGAAATACATCTGAAATTGATTTTCAGCATGGATACATTCTTTGGAACCCTTATAGCTGAGCTAAAGCTTTCTACTGAGTGTTATTTTGACCACTAACTTTGAAATGGTCTATACAATATATGAGGTTATGAAATGGAATAAAGAATTGGAATATAAAATGTTATCTTCAAATATCTTTTGAAAGGATAGAGAGGATGATTATAATTTTACAACTGTCAAGAGAAGAAATTAATTTTATATTGCTTTCTATTCCCACTGCTTGGTGTGGTAAAATTGAATGAATAAGAGCCCATTGTCTTCATTCATTAATTTCAAGAGACTGCTGGAAGATAGAAATCTTTTGGAATTACTATGCCTCTGTAACAATCTTTATATAAAAATCATAAGTTTTATATGAAAGCTTGTTCTCTTGCAAATATAAATGTTGTCAAAAGGATAATTAGTGACATGCTGTTAACATGGGTTTTCAATGTGTGCCCCCTCCCCATACAGCTCATCTGAGGGACTATAGCCTTGTTACATTCACGAAGGTACAAAATTCAATTTTTAAAAGATGATGTAACATGTGCCATTAATTTTTCTTTTTAAAAATGTACTAACCAGAACCCCGGAGCTCTTGTCTCTAGCTGCATATGTATCGAAAGATGGCCTAGTCGGCCATCAATGGAAAGAGAGGCCCATTGGACTTGCAAACTTTATATGCCCCAATATAGGGGAATGCCAGGGCCAAAAGAATGGGAATGGGTGGGTAGGGAAGTGGGGGGCGCTATGGGGGACTTTTGGGATAGCATTGGAAATGTAATTGAGGAAAATAAGTAATAAAAATATTAAAAAAATATTTCTTATATGTCTTATTGTATGCTGAGCATGTACCCTATCATCCCTTCCACACAACCTGACCTACTTCTGTGCCCCTAGACAATATTACTCCCAGTTCATTTTATGTAGTGCAATATAATTTTATGTCTATGTAAAGTGTAAAACCCACAATTAAGACAATACATATAATATTTGTTTTCCTAACAATGGCATAATTTGTTTTATAAAATTATTCTCAATTAGATCCATTTTCCCACAAAGGATATAACTTAGCTTTACTTTAGACCTAAAAATAATTCCATTGTGCAAATATAGCATATTTCCCTCACCTAATCCTCTATTGTTAGATAACTAGATTTATTCCATGATCGGATTGTTTTGAGTAGTATTGTAGTAAACACTGATGTGTAAGTATTTCTGAGTTATGCTTGCCTAGAGAACTTCAAATAAACGCCTAAGAGAGATATAGCTGGCTCATATGGTAGATCTATTTCTAGTGTTTTCTTTATCTATTTTAAAGAAAATCTCCATATTAACTTTCATGGAGGTCTTTTTTGTTTCTATTTCCACCAACAGTGCATCAGCATTCCATTTTTTTTCAAATATATACAAGTACTTATTTGCTTGCCTGCCTGCCTTCCTTCTCTCTCTCTCTCTCTCTCTCTCTCTCTCTCTCTCTCTCTCTCTCTCTCTCTCTCTCTCTTTCTCTCTTTCTCTCTCTCTCTCTCTCTCTCTCTCTCTCTCTCTCTCTCTTTCTCTCTCTCTCTCTCTCTCTTTCTCTCTCTCTTTCCTTTTTAAGACAGGTTTGTCTGAGTTAATAACAGCCCTGCCTGTCCTGGAACTAGCCTTATAGACCAGGCTGTCCTCAAACTCATAGAGATCTGTAAATGAATTTTTCTTAATTATATGACTGGCAAATAAAGATGTCAAATAATCAATCTCTGGGAGAAAAAGAGGAGGTGAGATTTTTTGGGCAAGACACAAAGAGGAGAGGAGAAGGAGTTGGAGGAGACAGCAGATGGAGAAGGTTAGAAGAAGAGAAGTTGGAAGGAAGATGGAGTAGTACATGGCCTAGAGAAAGTGCAAGTAGCAAGGATTTCATAGCTGGGGAAGAAAGTAGTATAACGTCATATCTGTCCAATATAGGCATGCTTTTTAAATATAACATTGAGTTGCATTTCCTTGCATGGGCTTTAGAGTTGGAGATTTACAGCAACACAGATCCATCTGCCTCTGCCTCCTGATTGCTGGGATTAAAGGGGTGCACAACCACTCCTTGCTAATGTTTCTTTTCTTAATGGCTGACATTCTTCCTGGGGTAAGATGAAATTTCAATATATTTTTGATTGTCATTTTTATTGCATCATGAACATCAACCAACATTGGTGATATTAATACAAGTAACTCAAACTCTGTGACTAAATGATTACATAAAAAATTGCTGCTAATTCTATGATATGATATTGAGAAGTTTATCAATGACCCAAGAGAATATTATCATGATATAATAATAGACTCAAATAAACAGTATTATTCAAGTAATTTTCATGACAAAATAGGCTATTGCATTATAGTATATGTCTTACTTATTCAGTGCCTATTGTATGTCATTTCTTATGTATTATATATTAAATATATAATATATGTTAATGCACTTTTAGAGTATATTTGAATAATATATCCATAATTTATTTTAAATTAGATGACGTTTCTTGATACATCCGTGTTGAAGCATGTCCTATTTATTCTTATATAAATAATGATTGAGACATAATCTGAAAACATTGACCATGAAGATATCAATTCACACTACAAATCCATCTCTTTCATCTTGGAAAGTATTGCACACAATGATGAGAGTAGTATCACAAAGAAAGCTAGAAATTATTCAGAACTTAAAAAAACAAAACCAAAAGAATAAATGTTTGGATTCAGTTTAACCTGAGTTAAACTCTCTGTAATTTATAAGTCCTTAGAAGCTATAATTTTGTGACTAATAAAGTCTTCATGCCTCAAGTCAACTATTTTCATCTTTTGTAATAATATAATTGTATAAGTATAAAGGATACAGTTATTAACACAGATGTCCTGTCTAATGCATCAGATAATGGATCAGATTCGCATCCTAAAATACTATCAAATGTATGAAGAAATAAGCTTTTAAAAATTATCCAAAATTTAACATTTTAAAAATTCTGAGACTTTTGGAAGGTAACTAAAAGGAGGCTCCTCAGTCATGTCATCTGTACACTGACAAGATTGTACTAAAATGGCTCACGCATTTCCTATAGCTCAAAGTCACTCTGATACTGATGTCTAAGAATATGCCCTCTTATTCTTTAGTAAGACTATGTTTACTTGATAGTGATAAGCTCAGTATTTTTGTGTCATGGATAAATTATGCAATCCCATATGTTATAATTCATTCCTGTACTCCATTTGCCAAAGTCATTGTCAGAGAAGTCAGGAATTTCCAGCCTCACAAAGTATTAAACAAACCATGAATGTGGTGCCATCAGTGCTGTTGGTGCGTTCCCGGTGGGGAACTACTGGCAAGATGATCCACTAAATGAGAGTTATAAATTAACCCCCTTACTACTTTTTTCTCCTAAAGTACATTTCCTAATATTTAATTTATAAATCATGCCCCAGATGTATTAGTAATAAGTGGCTGAAGGCGGCAGACAGGTTTCCAACAAGAAAGCCTCACGCTCCCCATTTACAAGGAGGGCTCATTAAAAAGGCATCAGGAGAAAGCAAAATAAAAACAACCTTGTGAACCTTTGTAATTGGTCTCAAGGGTTACGTAACTCTCAGGGTAGCAGTGCAGAATTACTCTAGTTCAAATTCCCTCCTAGGTGGTACAGAAAATATCTACCTGCTGATATACAGTAGAGATAGTTGACTATGATAATATTAAAATCAAAAAGTACTGTTTCATTTAGTTATTCTTTCTTATAACAATATATGGAATGAACTGCATGATTTTAATAAACAAGGCAAATTAAAATGAATCAAATATATTTATTCGGTACATAGAGGTAAAGGGATTCATACATCCATATACTATGCCTGATATAGTCAGGCATAGCAAGTAGAGACCTAACCCAACAATTATGAGGCATAACATAGTAGTCATCCTGTGAGGGCTTCTATCATGTATTACTAATTATCAGTATTTCAATTTACTTCTTTTAAAAACAATAGATGGTCTTATAAAGCTAGACATTGCTTTAATTCTTTATTAGGGATCAAACATCAAATGTCATATTTTGACTGGTTTCTAGTACCAACTTTAACATATAAAAATACTTCGACTACTTCTTGATACACAGGACAATAGTATACCAACGGAAACACAAACACAAATCATAGCTATAAGTATTGAAGCAGAGTAAAGATTGATGCTATGATGGAAATTTATTCATGCTAAGTCCCTTTAATGTATTTATGCAATTTATATTCTTTCTGCATTTTATGAATTTTCTATTTTCCAAGTAATGAAAAATATTTCTGCCAGTTATGTTCTTATGTTACCAAATCTTGGTTAATCCATGGACTAAGTCATAGAACCAATTAGCAATGGGACTGAAGTACAAATAAAAATATATAAGATATAAGCACAATTCTATTATTAAATGTATTAATCAATATTGTTTTTATATGAAAAGATGCATGGTCATATGTGTGTGTGGCTGTCAATGGTGTTCACATGGAGGACAAAGAACAGCTGTGGAGAGTCATACTTGTCCCTGCACCTTCATGAAATCCTCATTATGGAACTCGTGTATTCAGGCTTCTGCAGCAAGTGGTTATATCCAACGGGCACCAGGCCACCAGGAGCTTGATTTTTCATATATCAATTGGTACTACAGATAATGAATGACAAATTTATAACATTTCCTCTTCTCTTCATTTTATGCTAATTTGGTTATACATAAGCAGAACACGTCTTTATAGACTTTCTACCCAAACACAACAATGCAGTCTCGCTAATAACACACACAGACACACACAGACACATACAGACAAACACAGACACACACACACACAGATACACACACAGACACAGACACAGAGACGTGTTTTGTGTGTGTGTGTGTGTATAATTTCATCACATTTCACTGAAAAAAACTCGAGGTCCATACCATGAGACAGAAAATCCACTCCTGACATTCTTTATGTTTTTAATATTTTTTACTAGGTGTTTTCCTCATTTACATTTCCAATGTTATCCCAAAAGTCCCCCATGCCCTCCCCCCCACTCCCCTAACCACCCACTCCCCCTTTTTGGCCCTGGTGTTCCCCTGTACTGGGGCATATAAAGTTTGCATGTCCAATGGGCCTCTCTTTCCAGTGATGGCTGACTAGGCCATCTTTTGATACATATGCAGCTAGAGTCAAGAGCTCCGGGGTATTGGTTAGTTCATAATGTTGTTCCACCTATAGGGTTGCAGATCCCTTTAGCTCCTTGGGTACTTTCTCTAGCTCCTCCATTGGGAGCCCTGTGATCCATCCAATAGCTGACTGTGAGAATCCACTTCTGTGTTTGCTAGGCCCCGGCATTGTCTCACAAGAGACAGCTATATCTGGGTCCTTTCAGCAAAATCTTGCTAGTGTATGCAATGGTGTCAGCGTTTGGAAGCTGATTATGGGATGGATCCCTGGATATGGCAGTCTCTAGATGGTCCATCCCTTCATCACAGCTCCAAACTTTGTCTATGTAACTCCTTCCATGGGTGTTTTGTTCCTAATTCTAAGAAGGGGCAAAGTGTCCATACTTTGGTCTTCGTTCTTCTTGAGTTTCATGTGTTTCACAAATTGCATCTCATATCTTGGTTATTCTAAGTCTCTGGGTTAATATCCACTTATCAGTGAGTACATATCATCTGAGTTCTTTTGTGCTTAGGTTACCTCACTCAGGATGATGCCCTCCAGGGAAAAGCCTCGAAGATATGGGCACAGGGGAAAAATTCCTGAATAGAACAGCAATGGCTTGTGCTGTAAAATCGAGAATTGACAAATGGGACCTCATAAAACTGCAAAGTTTCTGTAAGGCAAAAGATACCGTCAATAAGACAAAAAGGCCACCAAAAGATTGGGAAAGGATCTTTACCTATCCTAAATCAGATAGGGGACTAATATCCAATATATATAAAGAACTATAGAAGGTGGACTCCAGAAAATCAAGTAACCCCATTAAAAATGGGGCTCAGAGCTAAACAAAGAATTCTCACCTGAGGAATACCGAATGGCTGAGAAGCACCTGAAAAAATGTTCAGCATCCTTAATCATCAGTGAAATGCAAATTCAAAACAACCCTGAGATTCCATCTCACACTAGTCAGAATGGCTAAGATCAAAAATTCAGGTGACAGCAGATGTTGACGAGGATGTGGAGAAAGAGGAACACTCCTCCATTGTTGGTGGGATTGCAAGCTTGTACAACCACTCTGGAAATCAGTCTGGTGGTTCCTCAGAAAATTGGACATAGTACTACTGGAGGATCCCATAATACCTCTTCTGGGCATATATCCAGAAAATGTCCTAACCGGTAAGAAGGACACATGCTCCACTATGTTCATAGCAGCCTTATTTATAATAGCCAGAAGCTGGAAAGAACCCAGATGTCCCTCAACAGAGAAATGGATACAGAAAATGTAGTACATTTACACAATGGAGTACTACTCAACTATTAAAAAGAATGAATTTATGAAATTCACTCCTGACATTCTTAATGATAGTCTATGCTTGCAGAGAAGAGCTTGGCATAACTGTCCTGGCTTCACCCAGGAGCTAATGGAAGCAGATGCAGAGACCCACAGGCAAACATTATGCAAAGCTCAGGAAATCTTGTGGTAGAGGGGGAAGATTAAGGGAGCCAGAGAGGTCAAAGACATCACAAGAAAACCTACAGAATTAATTAACCTGGGCCCACAGGGACTCCCTGAGACTGAACCACCAACTAAAGAATATGCATGGGATGGCACTAGGCCTGCTAAACATATGTAACACATATGCAGCTTGGTGTTCATGTGGAACCCTGATGAGCAAATGCAGGGACTGTCTCTGACTCTGTTGACTGCTTTTGACCCATTTCCTCTAAGCCTTGTCTAGTCTCAATAGGAGAAAATGAGGCTTGTCCTACTGCAACTTGATATACCAGGTGGTTGATATCCATGGGAGGCCTCCCCCCCCTTCTCTGAAGGGAAATTGTGGAGAGAATGGGGGGGAGGGGAGGTAGGAGGGAGGGACTGGAAGTAGAGGAAGTGGCGATTGGAATGTAAAGTAAATTAATTACTTAATAAAATAAGTTAATTAAAAACAAACAATAAAAATATTATCATAAATTTTAAAAGTTGCCTTATCCAGGCATGTTGGTGCATGGATGTAGTCCTAAGTAATGGGAAGACTGGCGTTAAGGTCAGCTGCAGCAGTGAAGTGAGACCACATCTAATAAATTAAATATAAAGTACCAACTATCATCTCAATGGAAGTTTTAACACCTCAAAATTTCTTTTAACTATTATGGTTACATTAACCTTCTTAATTATATTTCACATGACATAGGACATGTATTGGAAAGCCATTGTATAACTAAGCAAAGAAGTCTTACTGAAGTTTTTGGAACCGAACAATATTATAAACCTCTGAAGTTAGATGGGATAACCTACCTGCCCCATCCCCCCAAAAAATCAGACTACCATCAATTAGAAAATAAGACAGAAGAATTTAATGTACACCCACAACAGCTCCAATATTAACAGATCATATTATTCCAATTTAACTATCAATACAAATGAACTATGAATTATATTTGTACTTAACGATATTTTCACAAGTGTCCTTTTTCTGTTCAATAATATAATGATATACACTAAATTGTACTGTAAATTTATCTTACAGAGTAGATCTTTATTTGTGTGTGACTGATACTATCTCATCTGTTTGCCTTTCTATCTATCTATCTATCTATCTATCTATCTATCTATCTATCTATCTATCTCCTATCAACTGGCATATATCTGTCTAGCATGTATGTTACCAATTTATCAATCATTTTCTATACCATTGGCTTAATGTACTTTTCCTTTATATCTACCTGTATTTACCTTCTTCCTGGCTCACAGATGTTATTTTATTCTGAGTGGTCAGTAAATAACTTTAACTTATGTTTTATAAGTACCTATGTCCTTTGATATGTTACCATCCTTCCTGGACACATCATTGCCTTTTGGTGGCACATAAGTTTCAGGCTCATTTCCTACTTTCTCTACTTAAATGGAAACAGCTGTTGCTATCTTAGAAAAAACAAAATAAATACAGGGTACACTGATAACCCTACTTTACATCAGAGTTGGGAGAAGAAAGGCTTGAATCTGAAATTCTTAAGTATATATTTTATATTTCCTTTAGCTAAGCTTTGTGGCCTTTCTTTTTCTTCTTCTGACCTCTTTGGTCAATTTTGATTTGGTGTAACATGACATATATAACTGTAAGCTCAATTGAGAGCATCTATTAAATATAGAAAGGTCAGGAGCTTAGGCAATGGAATGTACTCTTCTGACATTGTAAAATACCACTAAGTTCATTTGCAAATATGGAGATCAGAACCTTGGAGGGAAGGGGCAGCTACCTCAGTGTAGCTGTTTCTGCAGCCCTGTCTTGATCGCCTTTTTAAGAGAGACACCTGCCTGAGCTATTCAATCATGGTTCTACTAGATCAAATGTCACAGATATCATCTCTGTTCAGATCAATTTTATTAGATTACAGACTAGTAAATGTTCTCTATCCCAGCGGGAGCCCTAACATATTATAAATTCTGAGCCTTCCTCCTCTGAGACATATTCAAAATCCAGGTACAACACTACTGGTGCAAAGATTACTTCTGTAAGATTAAAATATCAAATATCTTGAGATTTTCCATTAAACATTACCTGGAAATGCACTGTGGTAAACAAATAGCTCTTCTTGTGCAGCAGAAGTTTAGCCTCTAGAATGTTCTATAGTTTATCCAGAGAGCAAACTATTATTAACTACAAACAGATTTGGGATCCCCGAGGATATGGTCACACCGTACATTCTGAATAAGAAAGAAATCATTCTTCTGTCTCATGTGTTTATCTCTGGCCTCTCAACATATTCAGATTCTCTCTGTCAATTGTATCACTCTAGTGAAGGATAAAATCTGAAATATCAAACCCCAATATTATTTGACAGAATAAAATTCTGCTATAAAATAAATATGCAAGAACATATTAAAGGGACAGTATCCTATCTTATCTTCTAGAATGATGCTACAAAATGGTCACCATGCTACAGTATCTTCAATAATTGAGTAATTTCTGAATGCCAACAGGAATAGTTTATTGATCAGACTCAAAGGAAATATCATGAAGTTAAAAGGGCATTATAAAAAGAAATGAAATCTACTTTCTGGACCTAGACAAGCAATAACAACTCTGACCTTCAGAAGCTGCCCTTGTAGATCTTTCTATTGATTGAAGGGGCAAAATGATCTCTCAGGACCATTTACACACATCTACAACCATAAGATTCAAATAATGTAACTGAGATACTTTGCAAATGTTTACCAAGTATTGCTTTATGAAATTTAATATTGTAAAAGAGGGAGAAGCTACCTAACTCTACAAAACAGGTTGAGAAAAATGAGAACATTCTACTTTAATATTAGGTGTATATATTTTAAAGGTAGAAAATGAAGAAACTAAGTATCCCCAAATGCACATACAGGTTGGAGGCTAATTTCTATTATCATCCATGGCTATTCTCTAAGACCCACAATGGAATACTAAGATGAGTCTTCAAAGGGGATAATTTTAAATGTAGGAAGATTATTGTAGAAGGAACAAGCATATTACCTTAGAAATTCAAATTGGAAAATATGTCATCGTGATCTAAATAACCTTGATGTGATTATTTGAAACAAATAATGAAGGCCGGTACCAAAATAAATATTTTATTTTATTTTATTTGGTTTTGTATACCTAAGTGCATAAACTTTTAATGAACATAATATTTCATTTCAGAACCATGCTGTTCAAAGTTTTTACACCAATACTCAGATTTAGCCATTGAAAATGTTAATGCTTTTAACAAATAATCCAGAATTTAATGCTGACATATTACTAAATACAAAATTAGCATGTATATGTTTTACTAAACTAGCACTAAAAAACCTTACTGTAGTAATTTCTTCCCCCGAGGAAATCAAAGCACAAAGAAGGGACCAGAGAATGGATATGTGACAAGCATCTTCAATTTCATAGTGAAATATTTCCCAAAGAAAAGAAATAGGTATCTTGAAAACTGCAAGAACATATCAAAAATGTATGCTTGTCGGATTTTGTAATAACTGAACAATCTAAGAGAGATAAATAGTGTTCTTTGTTAGGAGAGCTTCATAAAGATGCAAAGTCTTAAAAATAAGCACCTATGGCATTGCTGAAGAGGACATGCACATATTTAAAGAAAGGAATTCTTACATGATGGATGTTATAGAACAGAGCCTTGGGAAACCTCCCCAGTGATTAGTCTTAGTTTGCCTGCCCACACTAACTTGTACTATATGATGTACACAATTATATTTTTCTCTGAAATATTTCATAGCTAATGAAACCATCCACATCTATTGATTCTGTTTGAAGACAAATGAGCAGGTTCTACTTTTCAAGTAGATTTCTACCACAGCATTATAATGTGGTGAGTTGGTAATGAAGAAAGCATTTAGATGATTTTCTTCACTGAAATAAATGCACAATTAAGTATGATTCATTCTTACATTGCGGAGGATCCATATAAACAACCAAATCTGTTATTACTCCAAAACTAGAATTAATTACAAGGATTATAGTAAATGGAAAGGCCTTCAGATAAAATGGGGAAAATGTAAATACTGAAAAACTGTGCCTCTACTATAGGCAAGACAAACACGAAGGTTTGCTTACATTTTTAACTTCTCATAAGAATAAAATCAGACAGGCAATATTAATATCTCCATTTAATAATAAAGAAAATTAGGCTCAGAGAACAAATACAAGTAGTGGCAGTGATAGAGTATCATAGCTGAGTTTCAAAAGATATCTCTGGCTCCCTCACTTGGAGGTTACAAGAGGAGCCTAAGCTACTCCAAGTTGAAAAACAAATCTATGCACTCATGGGAAAAGTTGACTACAGCATAGTTGTAGTGATGTTTCAAATATACACTGGTATAAAAGACTCAAGAAATATATCAGACAGGGTAGAGCATATGAAGGAATGTAAAATGTCTATGATGTCATCTCTTTACCAGTGTTTATTGATTTACATAACCCATGACATGGCAGAACAACGTAGCCATGAAAAACACAGATAATATGAGGAAGAAGATTTTTCTCCCATCTCTGGATCATTTACTTTTCATTCTTCTGACCTGTCAAGTTCAATAGAACATTCTTCACTTTAATGATTTCTCAGTTTACTTATTCCATACCAAATCAAGAAACCCTCCTCAGTTTAAAGACAGTTTACTGCCTAGGTCAAAGTCATTTGCCTCCAAAATGCTCTATGCTTTGTAAATTATCTTGTGGAATTTAAATTTGTCAACATTGGTCCCACTTAAAACTTAAATTTCATTTAATAAATCTGTGACTGAAATATTTAAGATACTACATTCTATAGCATCATTTCAAGTCTAAGGGTATGAACTACATCTATGGTAACAAAGAAGAGAAGGGGTCAAGTTACTTTAGTAAAACTGATATGAGAAGGAGTCCTCATTTGTGATCAAGACCAGAGTTCATGTCCAAGTGCTAACACAATTCCTAAGAGTGATTTGACAGCAGTCAGGTTTTGGCAATGCGAGGACTGTAAAGAGAGGTTTCTTGTATTAATATTTAACAAATTTTCGGGTTTTTTTTTTTGTGTATCTATCAGGCATCTCATGCTCAGCCTACTCAATGCACAGCCAAGTGATACCATGATGAGTGTACTTCTATACAGACCATCCCACTCTCCAAGAGGAATGTAGGGGACCAACGTTTCAAACAAAAGAAAATGAGAAAAATACTAATTTTTAACTGATGACCAATAATGTAAATGGGTCAGTAATAGTATCACATAAACAATGAAATAATTTTTAGCTGTTGGCATTGTTATATCTGCTCCAAAAGCTGCATATACAACATTATTCATTTAAAATAGAAAATGAATGAATAGAAAACAATACTTTCTGTTTTTGTTCTTTTAAGTCTTAAAAGGAAAGATATAGCCTTTATGAAAATATAAATATGAAAGTTACAATTTAGATATGCTTCAAATCTTTACAATATATATTCTGTGTTGCTTAAAGAATATATGTTAGACTGTTGTTTCTCAAGTCCATAAATAAACGAGGCAGAGACATTCAAGCACATGCCCCAGGCCCTGCATCTGGTGCGACTACAATAAGTAAATATGTTACAGAGAGATGGGAAAGAGGAAGTATTGAGTGGAGAGATGAGAGAGAAAATGAAGCCAAATGATTCACTCACTGTGGAAAGAGATGTCTGATTCCATTTGATCTCCCGCGGACCGTACTGACACTAGGAACCAAACTGATCTGAGTGCCCTGTGCTGCCACCTAAGGCTATGGTGAGGTGCTGACCAGAGTGGAGACTGTGGTCCATGCTTGGCTCTGTAGTCCTGCTGCAGCTGGAGTCGTTGTGAATGCCCTTAGCTGAGTTACCATCAAAAGCCATGCAGGTCAGTGGTCTGGGGTGCCACCTGAACCATTTTGGATATCTGAGTGACATGTGGCTGTTGGGACCTTGTCTTAGTTAGGGTCTCTATTCCTGCACAAACATCATTACCAAGTTGGGGAGGTAAGGGTTTATTCAACTCACACTTCCATATAGCTATTCGTCACCAAAGGAAGTCAGGACTGGTCCTCAAGCAGGTCAGGGAGCAGGAGCTGATGCAGAGGCCATGGAGGGATGTTTTTTACTGACTTGCTTCCCATGGCTTACTCAGCTTGATTTCTTATAGAACCCAACACTACCAGCCCAGGTATGGAAACACTCACAATGCCCCCCTCCCCAGCTTGATCACTAATTGAGAAAATGCCCCACAGCTGGATCTCATGGAGGCACTTTCCCAACTGAAGCTTCTTTCTCTGTGATAACTCCAGCCTGTGTCAAGTTGACACACAAAACCAGTAATGTAAAGTTTTCACTTTAGTAGTTATGGTACCTTGTTAATCACAGCCCCAGCAAATCCAAACGACAGAATCTTCACACTCAAAATAGCAATGGCCAAGGTCTTTAATCTTCCTTCTGAAATTTCACAAGCCAGACCTCCATCTTCTGCACTGTTCTTAACATTATCTTCCAAATTCCTCCACAAAATTCCACATAGCTCTTAATACCGAATGGCTCTTCTAGACCAAAGTTCCAAAGTCCTTCCACAGTCAGTCCCCAAAATGTGGTCAGGCATACCCACCTATGCTGGTACCAATATCTGTCTTAGGGTTTTAGTGCTTTGAACAGACCCCATGACCAAGGCAATTCTTATAAAGGACAACATTAAATTGGGCTGGCTTACAGGTTCAGAGGTTCAGTCCATCATCATCAGGGCAGCAATTAGGCAGGCATGATGCAGGCAGAGCTGAGAGTTCTACATCTTCATCTGAAGGCTGTTAGTGGAAGACTGGCTTCTAGGCAGCTAGGGTGAGGGTCTTAAAGCCCACACCCACAGTGACAAACCTACTCCAAAAAGGTCACACCTTCTAATAGTGCCACTCTTTGGGCCAAGAATATACAAACCATCACAATAGACAAAGCAGGGGAGCTGTCCCTGAGGCACTGATATAAGACAGCTGACTAACTAGGCTCAGCTTCTGGGCTGAATTGGCCCATCCCAACATTCACTTCATTTATTAACTGCTGGAGTATATGAGGGAGTCAGTCCTGCAGAACCAAACCTGCAAGATCCATGGCACAGGGCAACAACTGGTTATCCAAGAGGAGTCACAGTATTGATAGTCTACCAGAAGCCTGAGGCCTCAAACCAGACCAATGACTCATTTGCAAGTAGAGCTGTTTCACACACTACAGTTTCTTTGGCAAGATTCTTTTCTATTTTCGATTCTGTTTTCTTTTTTGAGGGGAGAGGTTACAAGGGTGGAGAGCAGATATGAAGTAATAGGAAGATGAGTGGGGTTGTGGTGCATGATAGGATATTGACAAAGATCAGTTTAAAATAGAAAATGAGGAAAATTATCTATGTTTAATACATTAACATCAGGCAAAATTAAGATAGTTTTAACTGCTAATCTCCTAAAACCTACTGCACATCTGCAAAATATATACTCAAGGCATTTTTATCTATCAGATTGTTTTCATATTTTTACTAAGAGACATATTTACCCTATATCCATGCACCAAACCCAACCCTACAAAATTATTTATGTAATCTACCTAACTTGTTTAAGTCAAAGAACACAGGAATGGTTACAGAGATCTCAAAGTAATAAAGTTTCTAACATTTGTATTAATAATATGAAAGTCAACATAGATTTAGTGAACTCATTATGTTTAAGTAACCTCTCACATTGCCTAACATAGCAAATCATAAGTCATTGATTTTATCACAGCTAGCCACCATGTATATTTTCTTTATTAGAAAATCGCCTGACACCACAATTCAAGATCATTGGCCGGATCAGAGGTTTGCTGTTATTTCCTTATTAAACCATAATGCCCAAGAGCATGGCATTCATTTTTCGTTTGTTTATTTGTGTTTTAAAAAATTATCAGTTAAAGAATTTGCTAGACTATGGTCCTATGAATTGATAGCCCAGTGTATTTGTATGTGAAGAACATGCCTCTGAAATGGTCATACATTGTAAAATGAATATAAGTATGCAAACAAAACCCCTGATGAACAGGATATTATTTGAATGACTACCATAGTGAGGAGAAAATGTGTATTTTTCATAAGGTTTTAAAACAAAACCACATTTCCTGTTAAAGAGAGAAGGACAGGTAAGCTTCATCAAGTATTAAATCTAAGTACCATAGCAAGAAACAAAAGGATCCAACATTTTTCATTGTTGTTTCCTTTGAAAAATCTAAGAGTCATAATTTGAACTGAGAAACAAGGTCCTTACTACATCTGACATCTGCTTTCATCATACACTGGTCCTATCTTTAGCACAACTCTAACCTCTGGTGCATTATTTATCTCTTCCTAAACAGCAGAGATGCAGATGGTACACATTGCTTTCAGATAGTCTGCTTCAGCCTTTAGAACATGTCCTTCTATTTGCTTCAGCATCAGGAAACAGCTCCATTCTTCAGAGCCATCAGGACTCTTGAAGCAATTCACATCTGCTTCCTTATACTGAATTTCAAATCTAATCACTAAAATAAGATCTCTCTGTCCTCTGTATTTTCTCTCAGAAACTTTAGCAGTCTGAATATCCCGAGTCCCCTCAGCACACCACAGAGCAGTGAGTGGTAAGAATTGCATTACTGCAGCTTCTTAGATTATCACTGATAAAGGTGGAGCTTTTACATTTATATTGGGTTCTCAGGAACTCATGCTATACCATTCAAATAATTAATAATTCATGGAACCAAATTACAGTCATAGAGAGAAACTGCTTCTTTCACTAGTTCTTTCATAATCCTTTGATTTATGTGTGACAGCACAGAAGAGTTCTTGGAGAGGTTAATAAAAAAAAAAAAAAAAACGAAAAAAGCTCCCAGACATAACACTTGAGTTTTAAAATTAGGACTGCCTTGGCACAAGCTGCGCTTCTTGGGGCATCATGGGAGTTCTGCTGCTCAGGGCAGTCAATTCAAAGGGATTCACTTTATACAAGCATCTGGTGACTATGGATGTCCAGAGCAAGGGGTAAAATGTGGGACATAGATGGGGGTATGCAGGAAAGCCAGCTCAAGGGCCACTTTACATAGAAAATCAGGTCCCTCCCACTGGTTGTAAAATGTAGAGTTTGATGTATTTGAGAAGACATTTTAAGCCTAATTCTACCCTGCTTTTCATTATCTCTTCAACTCAAAAGAGGCCACTGAAAAAAAAATCACTCCACCCACTGACACACTGTGTGTGTATGTGTGTGTCTGTGTCTGTGTCTGTGTGTGTGTGTCTGTGTTAATTTCTATAGGACTGAAGTTTTCCATAATTCAGCATTAATAGCATAAGGACTGCTCATAATTTTCAAGGGGTAATGATTTAAAAGATTATTTATTTTAGAGAATAATTTACACACAATCAGCCCCATAGCTCTAAGGTGTTTAAAGTTCAATCTACAATCTCATCAAACTACAGACTATTTGTAGGAATGAGAAAGTATTTCCTATGGTCATTGCTCTTCTAACTAATGATGCTGATGAATTTTTCCATGGGTATATTGGTAAAAGGCTCAGTTTCTATTAACAATAAATAGAGTAGGCTTTAAAGTCATAGTAGAGTTAAAGGAATAGTTTCATATAATTTAATAAAAATCAATAGTTTCTAAAACAGTAAACTACTATCTCTTTGCCAAGCTTAACCTTTGATATTGTGACTACATATTGTTCTTATTTATAAGAGAACTCTAAAAATGCCTGTGTGGCCTTTAGAAATTTCATTTTCCACCTATAGGGTTGCAGATCCCTTTAGCTCCTTGGGTATTTTCTCTAGCTCCTCCATTGGGGGCCCTGTGATCCATCCAATAGCTGACTGTGAGCATCCACTTCTGTGTTTGCTAGGCCCCAGCATAGTCTCACAAGAGACAGCTATATCAGGGTCCTTTAGCAGCTGCATATGTATCAGAAGATGGCTTAGTCGGCCATCAGTGGAAAGAGAGGCCCATTGGTCTTTCAAACTTTATATGCCTCAGTACAGAGGAATGCCAGGGCCAAGAAGTGGGAGTGGATGGGTAGGAGGCTTGGGGGAAGGGTATGGGGGACTTTTGGGAGCGCATTGGAAATATAAATGAAGAAAATACCTAATTTAAAAAAAAAGAAATTTCATTTTGACTTTCTGATGCCTTGTCTGTTGATTTTCATCATTGAAAAAGGATGCTCTTGCATGTAACTTTTCAAAATGCTGAGAGCAGTTGCTGTGAGTGTTCAGTTGTAGATGCTCAGTTGGTATCTACACCAACCACCACCCCTCACCCCCATCACCCAGACCTCCACAGACTCACAGAGCATTGAGGAAGAGAAGATGGAAAGAATATAAGCCCTGGAGGATGAGCAAGACTGCTGTGAAATGTGGCCTTATGAACATGACATGGTTGTAGCACAAATGAACTCACAGCAAATGAGGCTACTCACGCAACTTCCATAAGATCAAGCCAGTTAAAATTTTCAGAAAATGTGGTGCATTTACCCAATGGAGTACTACTCAGCTATTAAAAACAATGACTTCATGAAATTCTTAGGCAAATGGATGGAACTAGAAAATATCATCCTGAGTGAAGTAGCATAGTCACAAAAGAAAACACATGGTATGCACTCACTGATACCTGGATATTAACGCAGAAGCTTGGAATACCCAAGATTCAATTCATAGACCACATGAAGCTCAAGAAGAAGGAAGACCAAAGTGTTGATACTTTGGTCCTTCTTAGAAGGAGGAACAAAATACCCATGGGAGGAGATACAGAGACAAAGTGTGGAGCAGAGACTGAAGGAAAGGTCATCCAGAGACTGCCCCACCTGGGGATCCATCCCATATACAGTTACCAAATCCAGACATTATTGTGGATGCCAACAAGTGCTTGCTGACAGGATCCTGATATAGCTGTCTCCTGAGAGGCTCTGCCAGTGCCTGACAAATACAGAGGTGGATGCTCTCAGCCAACCGCTGGAATGATTACAAGGTCCCCAATGGAGGAGTTATAGAAAGGACCCAAGAAACTAAAGGGATTTGCAGCCCCATGAGCAGGACAACATTATGAACCAAACAGTACCCTCAGAGCTCCCAGGGACTAAACCACCAACCAAAGAGTACACATGGAAGGACCCTTGTCTCCAGCAGCATATGTAGCAGAGGATAGCCTTGTTGAATATCAATGGGATGGAGGCCCTTGGTCTTGTGAAGGCTAGATGCTCCAGTGTAGGGGAATGCCAGGACAGGGAAGCAGGAGTGGGTGGATTGGTGCATAAGGAGGAGGGGAGATGGTATAAGTGGTTTTCAGAGGGGAAAGAAAGAAAGGGGATAACATTTGAAATGTAAATAAAGGAAATATCTAATAAAAATAAAAAATTAATTTCCAGAATAAAGGTGGAGGAGCTGGCTCCTGTGTCCCTTCTGCTGGCTGAGGAGCTGGTTGGTAATTGGTGGCTTCTGGGGAAGGAAGAGATATTTTCCTTTGTGGTGTAGACATTTTTAGGTTCCATATTCCCCCAGTGGTTTACCCAGTACCCATGCAAATGCAGACAGTATTCATTGGACCATGTGCATCATTTAATAATAATAATAATAATAATAATAATAATAATAATAACACCAACAATGATGATGGAGCTAAGAGGGAATGTGATACATGGTAGGGAAAGACTGGGAAGAGATAGAAGGCAGGAGTTGGGGGAGAATATAACCAACTTACATTATATAGACATACAAAATTTTCAAAGGATGAATTGAAAAACAGCCTCTCATGGACAATTCATGATTATTTAGTATTCCTAAAAGTTTTGTGCCACTAAATAGATTTTTAAGAAGCAAACTGTACTTTTACTTTCTTACTTGAAAAAGCAAGTGATGTGATACGTATCATTGATCTGAATGAGATGATTAAGAAATAACAGTGCATACTCCTGGGATCTCCGTGAGGGTATTCTGAGAGAAGTTAGACCTTAAATGCTCTAGCATCTTTGATACTTTAGTGCAAAGCTGAATTCTGCCATTATTACTATGCTATGGAGTCAACTTTTCAAGGTGAGGTATGGTAGAGTAAGCATGTACCTTTAGAATATGCCTTTAGAGTGTGCTCTATATATGTTGCTTGGACCATTCCTGTTTCTGCTTCCTAGCTGATGTGAGATGGGTTGCCCTGCTCTGTTGTCTCCACCAAGGTGGACTGAAATCTCCAAAACTGTGAGCATTTTCTTGTTTTTGTGTCAGATGATCTCTCACAATGATAAGTCCTCTAGCCAAGAGAGTAGCATCTATGAGAATTTGCAGAATGCAGGCTGAAAGAGTCATTTACTGTCCTCCCAATTTAGCAACTCTTGTAACATCTTATATTTTGTTTTCTAGCATCTTATACCATAAAATTGTAATTTCCTGATGTACAAACTCTTCAGTTTCTTGAACTGTTGATCAGTACACAGAAGCTTCTGTAATGAGTGGAAAAAAAAAAAAAACCTCTTGAAAGAGAAGGTAGAGAGGATTAAGTGCATGTCTCTGGAACACATCATGTCTCTGAAAAGTAAAATGACAAAGAATAGTAAAGCCACTAAAGGTATTTAATCCCCAAGTTTTGCTATGGCAGAGAATCCCAAGTAAGTGCTGAGAGTCTAAGCAGGAGTGAGAACACAGTGAACAGCTCTCAAATCATCCATGCTCTACCAGAGATTAGCTGACTCCACTTTGAGGAGAGACTTCCCTATAGAAGAACAAGAAGTGGGGTGTTTTCTATACATCATCTGAGGAACAGTGTGTTAAACTCAGGTTTAGCATTTCTGATTGGGGACATCCAACAATATTTCCATGTTTGGAATTTACAAGCAGGGTATAATCTGCAAAAATAAATACGAGTCCTTAGAAGCCACGTTTGCAACACATAGTTTGCAACTAAGTGAATAAAAGTTCACCTAAGTACTCAGTGGTGTTGTCCAGTGTGACATAATGACTATGGAGATGCAGTCTCCCCAGTCAAAAGATTTTTTTTTATCATATTCCACAAAGTGGCAGGACACTAGCCCTTTCAAACCCATCTTCTTGGTAAAAGAGAAAATTCAGGCAAAAGGCTATCTACTAAGCTTTCTACTATTGAGGATACTCTTTGATTCCAAATTAAGTATGGATAAATATAGTATGATCTCAAAGTTCACTTCTGCTTTATTCTTATTTTATTATGCCTCCAGCGTTATGAGAGTGGGTCTTTTCAGATATATTGTCATTAGGGAATTTCATTATTAGGACACAAAGAGCTTAACATTTGTATCCAGTGTTTTTTTTTTTTTTTTCCTCTAGTCCTGTGTCTCAAAAGGGCTACACTACTGTCTCTTGATGAAACACCAAATCTGTTCTTTTTTTCTTAGGGTTTGTCAGGAGTTGACATATTACATTTGATAATGACTTTAACCTTGTAGAGCTGAAAGAATACAATTGTAAAAGTGGACACAAAAGAGCCAGCAAGGATTTAATCAGAAAACAAGGAGTGAAATGAGCTTAAAAATAAGCACCCTGAAGATACCTCACACTCACCCTTATTATGGACTCTGCTTCACGTTTCTGCTTCAGTACTTTCTGATTGGATGCTGGTTATTACACTTGAAGATATGGCATGTGTCCAACCCATAAACAAAGGTGCTTCTCGGATTCTGGCCATTTCATCAGGTTAGTGTAATATCCATGGGTCCTGTGACAGGGAAGGTCAATACTGAGCCTATTACAAACTAAATCTGGCTCCAATAGTCCAGTGTAGCTCTTCAGAAGCTGCATGGAACACCTGCTCTCAGAATTTTAAGCCAGGTAATAACCATTATGAATTCTGTTTTGTACCTCTTATAGTATAATCTAAAAAGAAAGTACTTGAAGAACAATATATCTTCTCGAATAGAAGAATGCCTTCTGGAGGTCATGCTCTGAAAAGGCTTTCAGTGAAGGCATAGACTTGGCTACACTGTGTGTAAGATTTCTAAAAGCAATAAATAGATAAAACATCATTGAAAACTTACAGTAGCCAGATGAATTCTGATTACATGTTTGGCATTATTTCTTTTTATTGTAATATATAGCTTTTAATTCTGCAAACATTACTTCATCTGCAATCAATTTAGGTGGTAGGGAAAATAAACTCTAATATATTTATCAATAACTAGCGATGTATAATATATTTAACTGTATACTGCTCTCAAAGTAAGACAATGGAATAATTTTAACAAATCTCCCAGTATACGTGATAGCATTCAAATCAACTTAGTTTATCTACATGACACCAGTGTTATCTTTATTAAGGCATATTTAAAGATCATCAGTAGGTGAAATGATTTGTTAAGATTATTCTGCATATATATATATATATATATATATATATATATATATATACAATATATACATTTTCACACACACACACACACATTCAATTTCTTTGGGCCATGAAAAGTATGTAAATATTTAGAATCTATTACACATCTCTTTAAAATAAAAACATTCTGTTATATAATCACAGTATATTTGTAAAAATAAATATTTATATGATGCTATCATCAAAAGATTTCACTTATATTTCATTTTCTGTAATTGCTCCAGAGAGTCATGGATCCAGTTCTTCCGTGAAAAGTAGCTCTTTTACCTCGTGTCTTGAACAGTCCCTTTATCCTTTGTCTTTCATGAGACACTTCTGAGCCTTACATTGTATATAAGCAATGTAACAACATATTCTGAGTATTAGTGTACAATTATATTTAGAACCTTTGTCGAATTGATGACAGCTATACCAGTGTACTGAAGGTCAGTTCCCTGCACTCACAACAGACAGCTTGTGATTGCCAGAGACTCCAGCTAAAGAGGATCTAATACTATCTTCTGTCTCCACAATCTTCTGTCTACCCTTCCCGGACTCTGTCTCTGTTTCTCTCTCTGTGTGTCTGCCCCCTTCTCTCTCACACACACACTCACAGAGAGAGACAGAACGACAGAGAGAGACAAAGAGAGACAGAGACAGAGAAATATACATCTTTAAAAATGTTAAAACTGCATCATTGAGAACAGTTTTGATGGAAGAAATAGGAAAGTCCATGCAAGAATGAGTGGAAGACTTGTAAATATACTGGTTAGGCAGATTTCTGGTCATATTAAGGCTAAAGACCAAACCAATCAGTTAGTTTTATTCTGAGAACAAAGAAGCAATGGTGTGAAATAATCTAGTTTCTCCTCTAACAATGAATTAATTGTAGGTTATGCCAAGCTAACAGAGAGACCCAGATGACATCAAATATTTTTAACACCCAAATCTCAGTCTTTGATCTACTAAGCACGTCGTCCCTTCATTTGTCTTCAAAGAAATGGTTCTGATACACCTTATTTAGCTTCAACTTCATATTTAGAACATTAACTTTTAAGATACATTAATAATGTATTTATTGTATTTTATTGCATTATAGACAAAAAACATTTAACCAAGCAACACACCACCAACTCATGAGAAATAAGTTGTATTTTTCATTTTGCAACTCTCAACTGTGAGGAGCTTCTGCATAGAAAAATATTTCCTGAAATATAAATTATTTAATTTCATATTTTGTCAACTGAGTATCATTGACTACATTTTGGATAAAAATCTTCCCTGCAATCATAGTAGCACATGTAACTATGTCATTGACTGAGACTAGCAACAGTAGAGCTGAAACGTCAGCTTCACTGTCTTCAGAGAATATGACTGCACTGTTTGTTCTTCCGCCCATAGCTTGTATGATACATAGCAATTTTAAAATCAATTTGATTCACACTTTGTTGTTGGGAAAACCAGCTCTTTGTTTTTGTCTTCTGATGATACACATAGTTCAGGCATAATGGTGGAACACAAGAAATAATGAAGAATAATGGAAGCGCACTGCATTCTTCAAAAGTATCAAACTCTGGCAGGAAAAAACAACAGCCAAACAAAAAATAAAACATGCCTTTGAAAATTGTTGGTTTTCTCCCCATTCCCCTTTAGAGAAGAGCATAGAATCAAAGTCAAAGTGAACTTCATTCTAGACACCTACCTGTAGGTTTATGCTCATTACATTTTTCATAATTAAGTTCTACATTGTTTCACATACTCCTTTTCTTACTAAGTATTTCTTTCATCTAGGGTATGATCAAATGATAATCTTAGGCATGTTTCATAGTCACCAAGAAATGAGAAATTTAAAATAGAAGGTAGTATATGCATATGCAAGTTAAAGCTATGATTTTTAATCATATGTTCATTACCCAATACAACTTTATTGTATTAGAAACATCCTGTCATACTTTTAAACCATCTTGATTTTTCCTGTTCATAGAGACATTTCTTGACAATAGGAATGTGTCATCACAGTAAGGGACGTGGCATAATAGGTGATTGCAAGTGTTTTATATTAGCCGATTTCGGTAGCCAAAGTCCTGAACTCACCCAAAGCTCTTTTCAGGACATATATTGACTTAAAAGCTTCTGCCATAGCTTTTACTTAGTTTTTTTTTTCCCTTTTCATTTCGGCAGCTGTAACTCTGGGCCTTGCACATGCTAGAGATATCTGATATACAGTAAGTTATGCGCTATGTTTATGTAACTTTAAGAATCAGATGTCCGTAAACTATTTCAGCATATGGCCAATAACATTCACCACCAGGAAAGTCTGTTGTTGATGTCGTCATCATCAGTGTTGTTTTGTCTGAATTTCTACAGCAAATTAAAAAAAAAAAACCTGATATTGAAAATCCATTTAGATGAGAACATTTGAAAATCTAAGTTTCATTTTCACATTCTCAAAGCAGCCAGTACAATACAGCAGATAGAAAGAAACAGAGAGAAGCACAGTTCCTATATATGAGACTCTATTAGTTTTATTCCTTGCAAAACTGCAGCAAAAGATAATCTCAATATTGAATGCTCAGCTGCAAGTGCCTCTTATTCTAAATTTGTGAGGTAATGACCTTCTCTGCTCAATACATGTTTCACATGCTCAAATTATCATCAGCTCATGATTTATATATTTTATGTTCCAGCCCCAACTGGTTTTGAAAGGATGCCTCATATTTAATGAATAATATGTTGAGATAAATTCTAGTTTTATTTGTAAATGGGAAGTCGTGCTCTTAGCTTTCAGTTTTTAGCTAAAATCTATAAACAGAAATAGCATTGCAATTTTCATATATCTCCCTAGAAATTTCCTAGTGTGAAGCATGTGAAAATATTTAGCTTCCCTTTCTCATCTCTCAAAAAGCTCATTGTTACAAACGAAAATGTCTTTTCCAACAAACATTTTCAATCCAACATAAACTCACATTTCAAACAATGATATTTTATTAATTCTAAGACCAGGCTATTAGCATCAAAGGATATTGGTAGTTAGTTGAACCACAGCAGATGCTAACAATATTCTCTGTGTTCAAAGTAGTTTCTGTAAAACAAGCTTAACGAAAAAAAGGACTGTTTATTCTATAACTTTACCTCCAGACAAACTGCTGCCCCCCAACAATGCTATAAGAGGGGGACACAGAAAATAACTTAGAATAAATGCATTATGTTAGCTTGACATGAATTTCCTTCTATCTTTAAAATAGTGTGAAGCAATGAAATATTAAATTAGAAAAAAAGCCCTTACTTGAAATTTAAGTTTGAAGTAAAGAAATTGAGGTATGAATAAACATGCTATAATGAGGATAGCCTGTATGTAAACTATTATTTACTCAATTACAGTTGGAGATGGAGAGTTGGGGTTCATAAAATTTTGCAAGATGTAATATTTGTTATCTTCAGTTTCATTGAAGGATAGAGAGGGGGTACATATGACCTTATTAAATTTCTTTATAATTCAGATGTTTTTTAACTATAAGTTGTGATTGAGCACATGTGCAGTTATTTGTATGTTAAATGGGGACAGAGCATTATTAGGAGTTGTACTGAATCCCTTCCTCACCAAGATATGTTGAAGCCATCATTCCTAGTTACCTATAAATGCTAGTATTTGGGGGGATGGATGTAATCAATAAAGATGATGTCATTAGAGTGAACTGGAATGTAGAAAGACTGATATTGTCATAGAAAGAGAAATGTGTTATTGCACAACAACTAGAGAAGAAGGTGTCACAATAGTGTGGATTTAGACTGCCCTAGATGTCCATCATCAGAGAAATGGATAAACAAACCGAGGTATATGTACATAACAGAATTTTGCTCAGTTGCAAAGAAAAATTGAAATTGGTAAAATGCATAAAAGTACATCAACTAGGATATATTATATTAAGCAATATAACCAAGACTCAGAGAGAAAAAAACACATGTTCTAGTATTTGTGGATCATAATTTCCAGGTTATAATATTTATCTGTATGTAGTAAGTATAGTTGAGTATGGGCATAAACTATGAATTTAGAAAGAAAATTATAAATGGCAAGAAAGGAAGAAAGGAGAGAAAGAAGGAAAGAAGAAAGGAAGCAAATGAGGAAAGAAGGAAGGTAGGAAGGAAAGAAGGAAAGGAGGAAAGGAGGAAAGAAGGAAAGAAGGCTGGCTGATTTAAGAACAGGATAAAACAATAGGACACATAAAACATGAAAGCTAAGATGGTATAGGAGGTGAAAAGTCATGTGACAATGTTAGGCAAATGGCAGACAAGAAGAGAGGGCATAAAAATCAACAAAAATACATTTTGTTTGAAATGTTATAATGAAACATATTAGTATGCATACCAATTGAAAAATATTTTTAAAAGGAAAATAAATTGGCACAGAGGTTGAAGTCAGGCTTCCACATGCCGCAGAACAGTTAGGAATACGGGCAAGTAGAAGAAACAACAAGAGTTCTGCCTCTGGAAGTTTTTGAGAGAACATGGCCTTGCCAGCACTCGAGTATGGACTTGTCGCTTGGAAATTGTAGTAGGATATTTTCTAAGTTTAAGTCATTTTATATGGGCTAGGCACTTGATGACAAGAGCTAGAATATCTGAACCTCTCAAGTACAGGGCAGCTCAAACACCACTCTAGTTAGTAGCTTGGTACAAGACTTACTCTGCCAAGCAGATGCTTGCTGGCTATTTGACACAGTGAGAGTATTATGAACAATGTACGGTATTATGGAATAGAATTGTTCATTTAACAAAACTGTGAGTGTGGTGATACCACCATAGATGAAAAATGCAAGAAGGCTAGCGAGTTAACACAGGACTGATAACTGTAAAAATAAAGAGAATGAATACAACATAATCTAGAGTTTTCCAATTGCTGATGGTTTAAGCTATGAAATGGCATCATGTTGATATGTTCAAAGTGCCACTGCTATTCTGAAGAGAGAAAGATAACTTATTTAATCTGGACAATACTAAGAGAGAGAGGTTTGGAAGCTCAAATAATATGTTAAAGTAAGAAAGAGAAGGAAAGGCACTTCAGGGGAGGGAGTGAAACCAATGGTATTGTAGTCATATGATTTAAAAGCTCAGATCTCTATAGAAGGAGCTAGGTAGAACACACACAGACTATTCACCCACTGTATCCATTCATTTATCCATCTTTCTACAAAAATGCATGCATGCATACATACATACATACAAATATACATACAAATACAAGTCTCTGTGCAAAACCTTTTAAAAATTCTATATTTTGACCATAGAAAACATCCTATTAGAGTCTAACAGCTAAGAATCAAGCTTACAATGCATAATCACTTTCCTTCTTGTTTAGTTGGGCATTTGCAGTTAATCATGCCTGAAGGTTTGTTTCTGACAAACTCCTGATTTCCTCATCTATGATTTTAGAAAGCCATTAAAATAGGCATAATAAATTTGTCTCCTCCTGGCATTTCCTGTTATTAATCTCAGTATAAAATAATTTGACTAGGTTCAGCCCCCAAAATTAATCTAATAGATGGATTTATGTGTGTTTAGTAATTGTTGGATCATAGGAGGTCAGAAAAGCTATTGCATCAGCAAATTCTACAACTGTAGATGGGCCATTTTCCTAAATGTCTATAGCACGTCTGCCCCAGAGTTGCTTAGTACTCATAGCATTAAAATAGGCCACGAAATAAATGAGGATCTATTTTCATTTTTTGTTGTCCATATTTTAAGTTTTGTAATGCTAATAGTTACATGAGACCGTATCATGCGACAGCTTACATGTACTATGCTATGAATCATTCACAACAATCATTTAGTCCACTCAATAACATCTTTAGAAGATTGAATATTTTATTCCTTCTGATACGATAAGCCACTTTTTAGAAATAAGCAGATTTTAAAGAGCAAAATTAGAGATCCATATATAGTTTAAATTATTAAGGTTATTATATGAGTCACTAGTATCCAATGAGAGAAGGAAGGAATAAGACCCAGGGACGGATGCATATGTAAGGGAACACATGCACACAGTGCATCCATTTTAAATCCATGGGCTCTTGACAAGACTATCCAGGTACAAAATCCAGATCCATTTGTACCTGTGCATGTATTTTATGTGACATGAGATGTTTTATCTAATCCCATCAGACTCATTGTTCTCAACTTTCAAATAGGAAAATAAATGACATTTTATCTAGAGGGTTATTGGAGGGTTCAAATAGAATATGATAGTGTACACCTGTCCCCAGTTTCATCAGCAACATTATTATCACCACAAATGATAGTCCATTGACTCAACTATTTCAACAGCGTTTTAGTAAATATAGTGGCATGGGGTGTTATAAAGAAGACTCACATGATTCCTAGGTAATGTGATATGACCATCATTATCAAAAACAAACCAACAAACCAACAAAATGCCTAAATCAGGATGCATATTGACAAAAATCTGGGAAATGTAACCTTATTTTAATACTTTGAGTTTTCAAAAATAATTCACCATATTGAAAGTTCTAGTGCACAATGGGGCTGTTCATCTTACAGTTTGCCAGGCAGCTTTCAGCCCTATAAATTCTTCCTGCACTTTTACTCTGGACTTTTTCACTTGCAGCAACTGATGTTTCTCAACACATGCTCTAGATATGCGTAACCTGGAAGGAGAGGGAAACATTTGCCGTTTTCACTCCTAATCCATCAGTAAGTCTGATACAAACAGCCAATCATGCAAATGAGAAGGACAGAAGTGGAAAATAAGCCTTTTAGAGACAAGGGAGTAGTACTTAGAAACGGCTTCTGTTTTACTGATTATAGGTTTAGACTGAAAAATGCCTGCAGTGGATAATCTCAATTCAGTAAAACAAATCAGTGTAAGACAAAAAATCTAAGGAAAGAAGGTTGAAATACTGTCAGTAACGTTAATATAGGTTTTTAAAAAGATGTAAAATATTTGAATAGTTCAGGTCACACATACTTCTAACTTATATCATAGTACCAGCATCTTATGCCCATAAAAATGGTCAAAATTGCATTGTTTGTGTAAGAAACATCTGCTGTGTCCTTGAAAGTGTTACCTTTGGATTTACACATTCTTGATGCTTTTAAATTATATTGTTACATTTTTTTTGCTTTGTTCTAATTAGGTAATTTGATTTTCAAACGTGTCCTCTTCAAAGAAACATTTCAAAGATTTGGTAAAAAATCCTGAAGTATGTGATATATTTGAATATTGTTCAAATACGTAGACAGACTTTTCAAACCATGCAGTATTTTATTAAAAATTATGTTTTTTTCTATATAAATCAAAACAGTAACTGCATCAAGAAATAAAATGATTTCATTATCCATTGACTCAACTATTTCAACAGCATTATAGTAAATATATGGCATGGGGTGTTATAAAGAAGACTCACATGGTTCCTACAGAGACACCTACAGAGATTTATATTATAACTGAGAGGAAAATACATATACAAATTGCAAGGTTTAATCAATAGGTTTTAAAAGAAGACATTAACTCACCTTATGTATGATACAGTTTTCTAAGAACTTCACATATTTTTGTGGATTGATTTTTCACAATAACTTTGTAAGTTCAGATTTATTAGTAGTATATTCTAGAGGAAAATGCAGTTCAAAGAATTCAAATTATGATTCTAAGTTCTGTCAAGTAGTAAAAGCTAAGATGTCTAAGACAGTCAACTTAATTATATCATTCTCAGAATACAAGTTTGTACAGTAATGGCGTAGAATGAAATACAAACTATACCAAAGCAGAAACAGAGCACATCACTTTCTATGAAAGAGAAAACTAGTTCTGAATGTACTTAAATCATTGCAGTATTGAACAATAGAAATCCCATGTTGCATTCATAGGGAAAACATACTTTTTCAACTTGATTTGACCTTGGTTAGGCTGGGAAAAGGAATGTCTAAATTAGTGTGTACACAGGTCTATGGTGAAATTTTCTTGATTAATCATATATGTGGGAGGACTCAACCACTGTGGGCAGCAACAACTATGGACAGGCAATTCTGGGTTTTATAATAAAGCAAACTAAACCAGACATATGGAGCAACGTAGTAAACAGCCTTCCTCCATGGCCTCTGTTTCAGTCTGGCCTCCAGGTTCCTAGCTTGATTGTATCCCAACTACCTTTAATAGTAGCATATATGGCTTAAGATAAAATAACTCATTTATTCTACATGATTCTTGAATTTATGGTGTATTCATCATACAGAAATCACACTAGGACATAATTTATAAAGACGGTTAGTTATAAAGCAATGAATCTAGAGCCAATAGTACTCTGATAGTCTAGAGGGGAATTCTGTGACTTCCCTTCACTCTAGGATACCCCATTCACTGATAAGGCTGGTACTGTACTCTGGAAAGGATAATTCATGTCAGAATAGGATGTATAAGAATAGGAAAAAAAAAACAATTAAAAATGCATGTCTAGCAAGTCCAAACTGGACAGCCTTATTTTGGCAGTCATCAATATTCTCAAAATGAGTTGTGAGAAAAGCCATTTTGTTAAATGTCCTCAGTTATAAAATTAACAGTATTTACTTCACCACAAAAATTGTACTTAACTAAGCTAGTTAAAATCTGCAAAATGTCTGGGAAATATAAGGTGCTGTTAGAGTGGTCAGTTCCATTACCATTCAAATTAATGTCAAATCTCACCTGCTCCACAGAGCTATATAAATGTAAAATAGACTCATTACATTTTCTTCATATATTTCCTGCTTCTAATCTTCAAGATCTACATCCTTTTTAATTTTTTATCCAAATGGCTTAAAGAGCCGGGAGAGGAAAACAAATGCTTGGATTGACTAAACACAGATACAAACTAAATTTACCACTGAAGATTGAGATATGCTGACAATATCTACATTTTATATGAAAAGAAAATTTACTTAAAAAAAAAGAGCATCCCAATGTCCCCTAACTTGTATGAAAACCCAGGGCAGTGAGGGAAGTATGCCACTTTCATTTCACATGACAAAATTTCTTTGACAGGTTTTAGTAAAAGATATAAAATATTAAATTAAGTGCTCATTTGAGACCAAGATGTTAACTGTGTGTAGTAGCGAGCCTTGAACCTAGAATGGTAAGTGTTAGGGAAAAGCTCTCCCACTGAGCTAAAACCTCAGCCCACAGTATTGAAGGCTAAGGAAAGAATTGCTTTTGGGAGAGGCTACACAATGTTCCCCAGTCATACAGCAGAGACAAGACTCAAATTCCTCCAGTCCGATATCTGGAATAAGGTACAAGAAAATGATATTTACCATTCTATATCAACACCTTCCTTAGCGTTCTAAGTTATATTTATAATGAAACGGTTGAGTGAAATATCTTTTATAAAAGCTGTGATGTTTTATTTGTAATATCATCTGTTTTATGATTAGAATTTAAGGTCAATCACACTAATAATCATAACTTCCAGAGATAGGGACAGAAGTTAGAAACAATAGTAGAAACAGAGCCTAGAATGTGTCACCTTCTGACTTTTCTCCTCTGTGGGAAGCAGAGCTGAATTGCTCTCTAAAACTGTATCCATGTTTGGTACCCAAATAGAGAGATGAATCAAAAAAAAATAGTAGAAACAACTGGAATAGAAGATGGAAAAAGAAGGATACAAAATGAAAGTATAGAAAAATACAGGCCATATGACTTCAATTGTGAGCTTCTTCATTTCATCTTGCTTGCACCCATTTAAAAGATTAAACAGTTAAAGCCCAGACCTCTCCTGGGCATATATCCAGAAGATGTCCCAACCGGTAAAAAGGACACATGCTCTACTATGTTCATAGCAGCCCTATTTATAATAGCCAGAAGCTGGAAAGAACCCAGATGTCCCTCAACAGAGGAATGGATACAGAAATTATGGTACATTTACACAATGGAGTACTACTCAGCTATTAAAAAGAATGAATTTATGAAATTCCTAGCCAAATGGATGGACCTGGAGGGCATCATCTTGAGTGAAGTAACACAATCACAAAAGAACTCACACAATATGTATTCACTGATAAGTGGATATTAGCCCAAAACTTAGGATACCCAAGATATAAGATACAATTTGCTAAACGCATGAAACTCAAGAAGAATGAAGACCAAAGTGTGGACACTGTGCACCTTCTTAGAATTGGGAACAAAACACCCAGGGAAGGAGTTACAGAGACAAAGTTCGTAGCTGTGATGAAAGGATGGACCATTTAGAGACTGCCGTATCCAGGAATCCATCCCATAATCAGCTTCTAAACGCTGACACCATTGCATACATTAGCAAGATTTTGCTGAAAGGACCCAAATATAGCTGTCTCTTGTGAGACGATGCCGGGGCCTAGCAAACACAGGAGTGGATGTTCACAGTCAGCTATTGGATGTATCACAGGGCTCCCAATGGAGAAGCTAGAGAAAGTACCCAAGGAGCTAAAGGGATCTGCAACCCTATTGTTGGAACAACATGATGTACTAACCAGAACCCCGGAGCTCTTGTCTCTAGCTGCATATGTATCGAAAGATGGCCTAGTCGGCCATCAATGGAAAGAGAGGCCCATTGGACTTGCAAACTTTATATGCCCCAATATAGGGGAATGCCAGGGCCAAAAGAATGGGAATGGGTGGGTAGGGAAGTGGGGGGCGCTATGGGGGACTTTTGGGATAGCATTGGAAATGTAATTGAGGAAAATATGTAATAAAAATATTAAAAATCAAAAAAAAAGAAACATGAAAAAAAAACCCACACACATAAAATTTTAAAATCAGTCCTCCAAGGGAAAAAAAAAAAAGAGTTGGAGAGGGATAGAGATTACAGACATATAAGAGGAGTGGAATTGCAGACATACAAGCATTTGGCTTTTTATTTATTTTATAATGCAAAGGAAAGCAAAAATGAGCTGTTATCTTATGATTTGTGTGTGCTTTCTATTAAAACATTACAGATATAAGATACAAATTTCTATTACTCTGATGCCCAAACATGGAGATGCTTGCCACTGAAGTGCTAACAACACACACCTTCCTCCCTGTACTACTGATGGGAGGTGGATAATGTTGTCTCAAGGATTATTATAAATATCCTCTGCTCAAAAATAAAATTGAAAGGCCAGAAGAACTGATGCTGAAGACTCACATTTCCTATATGCATAGATGAATCTGAAGTCTTATCAGGTTGCAAGACAAACTTAATGAGCTACATGAGGGATCATGGAAAGCCTGTTTGAGCAAGACAATAATAAGCACAGAACCTGTCACAATATCTAGCATATAATCTGCTCTTCAAAAATGTTACAATAGTAGTCAAAAACAAAACAAAACGAAACAAAACAAAACAAAACACAGGGAGGAAGCATGCAGAGCAGAGATTGCTGCCTGCAATCATGAGGATTGAACACTATCACTCCCTTTTCTCGCACACTAAGCTAGACTATAGAGGCAAGTCTCTGGGCCATGTCCAAAAAAGGTGTATCTTTGAATTTAACCATTTGGAATTTATTCAAATATGGTCTGTCATATTAAAACATCCCAATGTGTCCTACAAACATTCACGAGTTGCTCCGGGTTGTTTTCTCATTCTATTGAATGCAGTGGTACTGTCGCCTTGTCTTCCTGAAATGGAATGCTGAGGAAGAAACCTCCTCTACTTGAACACCCAAATAACTGCAGGTCTAAAGACCAGCCCACTCTTTCTCTTACTGCTGCCATTGACCAGGAGGTCTACTATTTTCATAAATAAAATTGTAGTCACTTGTGGTGGTGCCTGTGGGTAAGATATGTTGAAGACTTGGGAGTATCATGAGAAATGTAATCATGAGAAACCCGATCTTGAACTAATGGCCCTATTTATTCTATCTAGTTGCTTTAAAATGAACACCATTAATGTATACTAAATTCAATTCCTAATTATGTTGTAGTACTCAGATTTTATTTCACCCATATTCCAAATACCCAGAAGCCACAGATTACATTAAGGCCAGATGTTTATGGGTGCACCATGGATCCTGTGGTTCTTTTGAAAGAAAAGGTCCCTATAGGTTCATAGGGGGTTGCACTATTGGAAGGTATTTTCTTGTAGGAGTAGGTGTGGCATTTTTGGAGAAAGTGTGTCATGGGAGGTGGGCTTTGAAATTTTAAATGCTCAGGCTAGGACCAGTCTCTCCCCCTCTCTCTCTGTCTTCTTCTCTTTCTCTCTCTCTCCTTGTGGCTCATGGATCTAGAGAAAACTATGCTATGACATGGGAATGGGACTTATATTTTATGAAGCTATGCTTTTTTTATGATTTCAGTTTAAATACTTGCCTCTGTGTGTGTGTGTGTGTGTGTGTGTTTGCACATGAGTTTAGTGCCCACAGAGGCCAGAGAGGACCATGGACCCTAAGGAGCTTGTGTTATAGGACATCTTGGGTGAGCCAGCTGACATGGATGCTGAGAATAGGACTTGGGTCCTCAACAACATCAGTGCTGACTTTTAAGTGAAGAACAATCTCTCCAGGCCCTTCTTACTTTCTTGCATCCTTACCTTCCCTTCTTTCTCTTTCCCTCCCTCCCTCTCTCCCTCTCTCCCTCCCTCCCTCCCTCCCTCCCTCCCTCCCTCCATCCCTTCCTTCCTTCCTTTCCTCCCTCTCTCTCACCCTCCTTCCCCTCCCTCCCCTCCCCTCCCCTCCCTCCCCTCCTCCTCCTCCTCCTCCTCCTCCTCCTCCTCCTCCTCCTCCTCCTCCTCCTCCTCCTCCTCCTCCTCCTCCTCCTTCTTCTTCTTCTTCTTCTTCTTCTTCTTCTTCTTCTTCTTCTTCTTTCTCTCTCTCTCTCTCTCTCTCTCTCTCTCTCTCTCTCTCTCTCTCTCTCTCTCTCTCTCTCTTTCTGACAGGATCTCATGTAGTACAAGCTGTCCTGAAACTCTTTTATGTATTCAAGGATAGCCCGGGACTTCTGACCTTCTGCCTTCCCCTCCCAAACTGTGGGATTTCAGGAAAACACCAGCACAACTGATTTATGGTCTGATGGGGACAGAGCCCAGGATATCATCGATGCTGGGCAAGCACTAGACAAACCCAGATATATCTCCAGTCTACCTGTTCTTAAGGAAAATGAAACTTATTTTTGGCATTCTATTTGCCTCTAGAAAATATTTTATGAGTACATAAATATTTCAGGCAGCTTCAGTTTTATTGAACCTTTCTCTAGGGAAACTTTTATTTTTATTTTTGAAAAACTCATATCTAAAATTAAAGTGTTGGTGTACAAAGATGATGAAGCTGGTCTGACCTTTTCAGTGAGGTATTACAACCCCTAACACAAAATCATTCACAGGGTACAGAGATGTAACAGCTCATGGTGACTTAGCAATGTATGTGAGACAGAAGGAGATAAAAAGTTAGCTTGCAGGTATGGGCAGTATTCTGTGAATACTATGTGTAATGAAGCGCTGCTCTTGATGCTTTCAATATTAAAAAACAGTGATTTATAGAACATGCTTATCATCAGGAGGCTACACTAGAAAATCTACTCACCCCTTACTTTCATGATATCACATAACAACTGGATTAATATAGCTGGAAACTTATTTTCTTTGTGTTAACTCTGCTTATGCTTAGGATTTAACGGAACTACACAATGATAGATAATGAGTCAATGTGTGCTGCTCACACAGTGAAGAAGAACCAGAAAAGCCAGCATCACAACAGTAAGAAGCAGAACATAGCATACATTAAACCAAGTGACTACCATGAATGTCTGGGAGTACCCAGAAAACTAAGCACAAAACAGATTAAACTTAAAAAGTGGCAAATGAGACTACTCGGAGTAGAAAGTACTGAAAGAGAGAGGTGTAGACTGACCCTCGGAGTTACATAGTGTAGGTTGGCCTTGAACTGTCTATTAGAGGAACAGAATTATGAACTTATGATCATTTTGCCTCCAGCTCTAGAGTGTTGGAATTATAAGCTTGTACCTCAGGTTTAATTTTTATACTGTGCTGGAGACTGACCCAGGTTCTCCTGAAAACACTTTTTTATTTTTATGTCAGATATTGACAGATGATTCACAAACACTTCAAAGCTCACTTCAAACATGTCTACATTTCTGAATCCTTCCTTGATTCTCACATTATACCTACCCCAAAGGAAATGTAATTTATCTATCTTTTGTGCGTACCAATAATTCTTAATTCTGAAAAAAATTAACATCAGCATCACAGGCAATAATTACTGTATACTTTCTAGGAGCATCAGGTACAAAATGATTATGGATTAGCTTAAGAGATATTTTTTCAAATGAATAATTTTATCTGAATAGTTATAAGAAAAATACAGCCCATCAGATAGTTTTCTGCTTAATCCTTGAATTACTGAAATGTTGAAATGAATACAGGAGGTCTACAACAAATTCCTGGAGTAAGTACCTTTTTTCCAGCAATTATCACACTACTGTCACAGGATAACAGAAGAGTGGCATTGATTTTATATGTTTTCCATTCATTGTAATAGCAAGTGATTACGTTCTCCTATAAAGTAGGGGTGAATTTCTTATGGTTCAATAAATAGCGAAGAAAGAAAAAAAGGAAAGTATACCATATGAAAAGACAACAGCAGTGGGTTTGTTAGAATGAGCTATTTATATTTTTCTTTTTCTTTCTTCAACTGATGTGTTTCCAGCTGGCATAAAAGGGGTGAACTTAACATCTGGACCAAAATGAAAGCATTTAACATTATCAAGTGATTCAGAGGCATGGATGATTTATGATGCTATTCTTAGATTTTTATCATGTGTCTTTTCACTTTATGAAATGTGGACAGGCACATAAACCTGGTGACACTTCCTGATATAAAAACAGTGATTGAAGCCTGATAAAGAAGAAAGAAGAGAACAGTCATATAAGTCTGGAGATGTTCAGAACAGGGCATGCTCCTAAGAAGATGAGTTGAATTCTGTACTAGCCTCTCTGCCTTTGAGAAATTGGCAGGGGCTTTGTGTTCCAGCAATCATCTGCCTTCTGCCACTTTAGAAAGTGCCGAGTAAGACATATAACATAACTGATATACCTAGGTGGTCTTTTGTACTAGAGACACCGAGGCCATCATATTATTGAGTATTGAAAGGCCCTGGAGAGAACAAGGCTACTGTGATATCCTTTAAATCTTCAAAAGCTTTCACCTCCCACAGTTTTAGAAAAAGTAGAACCAATGAAAATGAAGGGAGGAAAGAAAGATGGAAGGAAGGAAGGAAGGAAGGAAGGAAGGAAGGAAGGAAGGAAGGAAGGAAAGAAGGGAGGGAGAGAGGGTGAAATTGGTGGAAAAGAGGAAGAAACGAGAGAAGGAAGAAAAGAGAAAATGTAGGACAGAAAATATAAAAGGGGGGAAATAATAGCTTAACTGTAATGTAGTAAGAAAGGTTGAAAATGCTTGCTATTTTGGATAGGCTTAACTTTGCTGATCTCTTCTGCAGTGCATACTCTGAGTAAGACAAAATCAAATGTCACAGAAAGTATCTGTAGATATCAAATTCTACTTCACTGGAAACTCTACCATGTATTTATAAAGACTACAAAGTGTTCACTGTCACCAATTAGTTAACTCAGTTCAAAATTAAGATGAAACCCCATCAAACCTTCTCAGATAGGAAGCTAACCTAGTGATGACTTGTGAAGACAGGATGTTCTATGTACATTGTCAGATGATCTTTCATCTTTGAGGCACATTGCTCAATATCATTCTTTTCATTGTATTGTGGACTTGAGGGGACAAGAGGACTGGATTACAATATAAAATATTAAACTATATCTAAATATAGGACACGTGTTTTGGGAAAGTCATTCATCTTTTTCTAACTTACTTAATCAATATTTCAACCGGTGTCACTCAATTAGTATTGCAGGATACAAAGATTATGATCTTCCATTTCATCATTAAATAAAAAATTAAAGACTCATTCATATTTTCTACATTTATGATAGTTTTGGCATTCAAGACTTTTTAATTTCCTTATGATAAGTTGTGTTTAATGACTAAATATAAATATTTTATAGCTGCTAATAATAACTTGTCATTGAAAGTAGAGTCTTATTCTTTTCAGTGTGTCCTGCTATTGTATCAAAAGATGGCCTAGTCGGCCATCACTGGAAAGAGAGGCCCATTGGACATGCAAACTTTATATGCCCCAGTACAGGGGGACACCAGGGCCAAAAAAATGGGAATGGGTGGGTAGGGAAGTGGAGGGGGAGGGTATGGGGGACTTTTGGGATAGCATTGGAAATGTAATTGAGGAAAATATGTAATAAAAAATATTAAAAAAAAGAATGTGTGATATCTCAACTTCACTTACTGAGCAGAGACAAAGTGGACACAATCTAAGTAACCATCTAGGATCATCTCTCTGAAGCCTACTAGGTGACTACAAATTATTCCCTACATGGTCTCAGTTTACAGGTGCCATTTTAAAGCTGCACACTTGATAAGATTGGGTGAGAGAGGAACAGGAGTAACTTTTTGTTCTAGGTATTACAGAGAAAATGTTCTAAGGACATGGACATGAAGTTGGCCATACATTGATTTAGAGGACTGACCTCCAGCACTGATACCCTATTCTCTCTTAAGCCTCATTTTGGACCTACTGATGAATAGTCCTATGAAACCCACACAAACTAATTCATTATTTGTGGCAGGGACAGTAAGCTGTAAAAGTAAAAATATAATATAAAGCAAAGCAAAACCAAACAGACAAAGTAAGTAAGAGTGCCTCCTCGTGGAGAAGTCAATGTTCCTTTGCTCAGCAGAAAGGTACTTGCACTATCAATTCCTTTCTTCAGAGCATCTAAAAGAAAATTCCTCAATTGTTCATGCCATGTACTCTAGAGAACAAAAGTTCTTCTAATCATAGCCAAGAAATCATTATTATTGATTAAAATGTCATTTAAGTCAGAGATCAGGAACTCCCCAAAAGATCATTTTTGCTTTTCAAATTAACCATGGAAAGTTTAAACTGTAAGTGAAATGCCATTCTACGTTGTTGCACGGATTTCCAATAATAGTATCTACTTTATACTGGTTCAAAAACATTGCCTTAATGAGGTTGACCTTTAAAGAGCTTTTCTGCAACTGAAATTCTTTAAAATGCTTCCATGTGCTACATCCTTATGCAATCTATCTGCCCAAGTGTGATTACAAAGACTCTAAAATAACAACTTAATGTTTGTTTTAGGCAGAAGGCATTACTTCTGCAACTACTATCAAACACTGAAGGCCTATTTAACACTAACAAATTTTAAAGTTTGGCCCTATATTTAATATTAGGTGACAGTTTTCCTAATGCCAACATTTGGATTATCAAATGGAATTGGAAAGAAGACTAAAATTGTAACTTGCATAAAAATTTCTGGAAACACTTGGTAATTTTTTTAAAGCACCTAACATACAATCCAATCATCCATACTTAAGGCTAGGAAGGGAGACACTTGGTAAAGGGATGTCTTTAGAAGTATGTGAACCTAAATGGGACCAAATCAACACATGATAAAGACAGACATAGTGGTATGAGTCTACAACCATAGCTTTGGAGAGGCAAGAACAGGTTCATTTTGAGAACCAGAAAGTGGTCAGAGCTAGCTCCAGAAAAAAAACATTTTGCAAAGAAATGGACCTTGAAAGAAACAAAACAAGATACCCCATGCCCACATCTGGCCTCCATATGCCTTCATATACAACACCTGCATGTACATTGTATTTGTTAATTTGACAAACATTTAAATATATTTGGGAAGAAGTAATCTCAATTGAGAAATTGCTTCCATCAGACTGGTCAATAGTTACATCTATGGGACATTTTATTGATTGCTATTTGATAAAGGTAAGCACAGTCCATTGTGGACAGTTTCATCCTGTGCAGATAGGCTTGAGCTGTATAACAAAGATAGCAGTGCAATCCAGGGGAAGCATGCAAGAAAGTAGCAATCCTCTATGGTATCAGCTTCAATTCTTGCATCTAGTCCCTGCCTTGACTCATTACTTTGGCTTCTTTGGATTATGGACACTAACCTGAAAGCTGAAATATGCCCTAATGTTTCCCACATTGCTTTATGACATGGTGTTTCTCACTGCAACAGAAACAAAACTAATATATGCATACACACATAAATATACCTAAATATGCATATACATACACATACTCTACACATATGTGATGTGTCTATGTCTATCTGTGGTTTCCAATGTTTACAACCTACTTGTACATAACTTACATTGGTACCACATTTCTGCAAGTACAGTCATTTCTATTAGAATGATAGAATCAGGCAGAGCAATTATATCCTACATCTGAAGATCTTAACTGTCTTTATATTTAGGGAGTGGAACTGTCCTTGACTTACATGAAACTAACTTTGCAGATGACCTGAGATTCACAAAAGAACATTGCTTCCTTAATCTGTCAACATTAGAATAACTTCTGAGATTAACCGATAAGCTGCTTCCTTCCTATCTTAAGGTTTGAGAAGACTAGAAATATAGCCACTTCGTCACCGTAAAATATGTCTACACCCACTTGATCCTAAACTTCACATCTTCTCATTGACACTCCTTCTTTGTACTACCTCCTGCCAGTTATCAATAGCAGAGTTGAAAAACTTAGTCTGTTCAGACTCTGAAAGTCATCTAGATAGCATTAAAGACAATGAGCTTGATTTGAAGGAAATAATTATTTCCTCCATAATTGATGCTGTTCAAAAGACACCACAAATCAGAAGTTGGCATTAAAACTAAACCTTGTCCCTGATTTGGATTTAAGCCCAATATACCCCCTACAAAGGAATACATAAGTGATCACCTTTTGCACTGAATCTATTTTCTGTACTAAACAAAGAAAATCAAATGTCACCTATTTTATTGTCCTTTAAATGCTGCATTGTATCACAGATGTCCAGCAACCATGCCTAGTCTTCATGTTGTTAAATCATCTGAAACACTTATTTTCAAACCTCTATATATAATTACCTTATTTTCCTGCATTTTATCTGAAAATCCATTTATGTCTCCCTATATAATACTGGTTTCGTCTTTTACATTTTAATCCTCACAAGCATATGTCCTCAATAAAATAAATAAATAAACAAGGCTATTGCAAGTACTTGTCATTACCCTCCCCCCAGGGTGTAACAAAAGATTGCTCTGAGAATGATCATATTTATGCAACTTCCATAAGCAGTTATTACCACAGCTTGTATGCACATTTATATGAAAAACATAATGATTGTTTATTTAAATGAGATGAAAGCATTCTTATCTAAACCAAACAGCACTAAGTAATCAGATGGTGGCTTTAATTTCTCCACTGAAAATATATTTGTACACTCACAGAACATGGCCAACTGCTGAATTGTAAATGCTTTAGTTACATGCATGTGATATTTCCCCACCATCTCCTTTCAAAAGAAATAATTTAACAGAAATTATACCAGCATTTGTTAGAGCCTTGTGTTTCTAGTGGGACTAGCACATTTTTGTTACTCATGTGAGCATTAACTTTTTAAAAGGCCTTTTGTTGATTCATTAAATATATTTGTTGAGAATGTTATATATTTATAGTTAATTAATATGTGCAAACATTGGGAAACTAAGTTAATTGAAAACAGCATCAATGGATGCTAGAGACATAGCTCAGTTCTTACAACTCTCACATTCACTAGATCCTGGATTCAATGCCCAGCATTGCATTAAACCAGGCATGATGGCACCTACCACTAAGCTTAGTACTTGGGAGGAAGATACCAGAAGATCAGGAGTTCAAGTCACGTACAAGATATGCATATTTTAGGAATCTACAAATGAAAGCATGATTGGAAACACTTAAAATACACTGCTGATGTCAGAACTGGTGTTCTAAGATGCTGTGACAGTTGCAATAATTAGTTAAGAAAAAGAGAAAAAATAAATCTGGAAAAAGAGAAAAAATAATATTTAAAACATCAGAGGAAGGTTTGTAATTTTGAGGAAGGTGTTGAAAACAGGCTTTATTCAAAGACATTCTGAAATGAACTTAGAGAGATAATAACTGTGTTTTAAGTATTATGAAAAAGAAGGGGACTAGCAAAGTGTAGATGCTGCAGTCCTACTCAGAATGAGGAAGAGGAAGGGGAGCAAAATGGGGTGAGTTCAGATGTTCGAGGAGAGAGGGATGAAGTATAGAGGGTCAAGAATTTTAAAGGAGGCATGCGGCAGTGGGGGAGAGGCAACTACAGGTTAGCCACTTCAAAGTCACAGATGCCAGAGACCCAAGAGGTTTCCAGGACTCAACAGGGAGCACATTAGCCAAAATGCCCAACAATGTTGAGATAGAACCTGTAAAGACCATATCCAGTGGATAGGTACAGCCCAAGGTTGAGGGATGGGGCCACTCACCCACTCAAAAATTATAATCCAGAATTTCTCCTGTCAAAAGGAAATGCAGGGACAAAGAGTGGAGAAGAATGTGAAGTGATGGCCATCCAGAGATTCTCCTATCTTGGGATCCATCCCATGTGTAGATACCAAACCCAGACACTATTGCTGATGCCAAGAAGCACTTTGCTGATAGGAGCCTGGTATAGCTGTCCCTGAGAGCTTGTGCCAGAGCCTGACCAATATAGATGCGGATACAAGCGGCCAAACATTAGACTGAGCATGGGAACCCCAATGGAGAGTTAGGGGAAGGACTGAAGGAGCTGAAGGAGTTTGCAACATCATAGGAAGAACAACAATATCAACCAATCAGACCACCCAAAGCTCTAGGTACTAAACCACGAACCAAAGAGTACATGTGGAGGGACCCATGGCTCCAGAAGCATATGTAGCAGAGGATGGCCTTGTTGGGCATCAATATGAGAAGAGGCCCTTGGTCCTTTTTAGGCTTGATACCCCAGTATAGGGTTCTAGGTCTCTGAGGAAGAAGTAGTTAGGTGGGTCAGAGAGCACTCTCATAGAGATAGGGGGAGGGGATAGGGGATTTTTGGAGGGGAAACTGGGAAGGGTGATCACATTTGAAATGTAATTAAATAAGGTAACCAGTAAACACGTTATTTAAAAAGCATTATGAAAGAGAACTTCAACAGCATGCAGAAATGTGTGACCCAGTAAAAGAATGATATGCTTTGCCTCAAGTTGCAGGAGATGCTAATCACTAAGGTAAAGTCAAGTGTCCATCTATTGTGTTAAGAGGACTCATGCAGAGGGTTACTGAGTTATGAAGATTGGAAAGAATTAGCATGAACCATGAGGGTTCCACAGCTTCTTCCACACACACACACAGTGCTCTAGATGCAGAGGACATACGTAACCACTCCACTTTCTCCAATTTCCATCTCTAAATTATACCCAAACAGAAGGTGGTACATTTTAATTTAAATTCACACTTAGTCTAAATTTTCAACCCCAGAGTCAGCAAGTAATGTAATAGCTTTACAATATTTATGCAAAGCTTTTGAACTTTAATGGTACACTGCAGATAGTGGGAATAACACATGGTAATATTACTAGGCTGGGTGCGTCTTCAAACTGCAAGTGTGACCATGTACAGAAAGAATCCCATAGAAGATCAAGCCGCTAATTTAAAAAGAAATTATACATCCATGGTTGAGAAAAATCAGGATAAAGACATAAACCTCTACAAATCGTTAGCTGTGTGATGAAAAGAGGCCAGCAATTGTAACCAATAAATAAGATCACCCATCCATGTATCAAGGAACAAATGGTATTCGTCCTTGAGGTTACTTCCATGTGCACAGTAGGAGAAATACTCCATGAATTGCAAAACATGCAAGTGTGTTTAAATCAAACTTTCTCATTAAGCTGTTGTCCTTCCAGTGTTGATAGATCAAATAGATATATAAATCATAAGGAATAATTTAAAGAAAAGAGTTCCTCTTTGGTACAGAAGTGATTTTGTTTTTAAAACTGTGGGCATGAACAGTTAAGTCTACCGACATGGAATAGATAGATATTTAGGGTTGGCCATTTGTTTGAGGATGACAGCAATGCAGATAATTATCTAAGATAAGTTACCTACTGAAAAAAACTGCAATTTCACCCCCATCATTTCCCAGTCTCCTTAGAAAATAGTGTGATATGGACAACTGTACATTCTATCAAAATATACTAAATAGTATGAATATACCCATGAATTATAAAGAGAGAACCATCCCAGTCTAAACGAAAGGAAGCTGGTTCTTAATCAATGTAATTATTACTCTTTTCCCTGTATTCCTTTGCAATAAGTTGTTTCTACCATTAGACGCAAACAAGTATCTGCCTCTAAGAGAAGCCTTTGCTATCCTGAACACATACATTTTCAATTTCCTAGCAAGAGGAAGTGACATCAGATTTCCAGTGTGAATGTAGACATTCTGCAGTAAGATCTCAATCCTGAGGATTAAAACCACTATGTGTAATTGGGTTCAGTCCACAATACAAAATATTGAAAACAGTAGTGATTCAGAGAAACTTGCCTAAATGTGTCAAGCTCCTCATAATGTGTCTAGGCTTCCTTGGAGAGGCTTCTGCTCTTTAAAAACAGTTCCTGGCATTTAACACTTGGATTGGATACAGAACACTGCCAAATAATATTGGCTTTGGTTTTCTTAAGTGAATGCAAAAACAACAATATGGATTGAACAGTGAAAGGGCAATGCCAATGTCTTCATTGGATCAGGAATAGGTGATTAGAATGCTCCTTCTTCAACTGCTTAAGGAATTGAGACAAAGCCAAGGGCTTCAATCCAGCACATCACTGTTTCTAATTTACATGTTTCTGTGGTTTGACCTTAGGCTTGATTCTGCACACAGACAAGTGTTTGACTCACCAATCAGTTTGATATCATTTCTCTCTGCACTTCTCTAGAATGTTTGAGGTGCATGCTAACCAGAGAAGACACTTTTCCTATTTTGTATTTGGAAGTCAAAATGGGAGCCGAGCAGTGGTGGCACGTGCCTTTAATCCTAGCACTTGGGAGCCAGAGGCTGGTGGATTTCTGAATTTGAGACCAGCCTGGTCTAGAGCAGAGTAAATTCCAGGACAGCCAGAGCTACACAGAGAAATCCTGTCTTGAAAAACCAAAAGCCAAAAATAGAAAAAAGAAAAGAAAAGAAAAAAAGGAAGGTCCAAATGGCTGCAGTCGTTTACTACATCAGCTGGGCATTTTAGAGACTTCTGCTTTAGTTAAATTAATTTCTTCTCTTCAAATAAAGAAGGCAGTCCATTCATATTTTATATATGAAGTACCACCCATTTTATCTAAAGACTTATTAATAATAAATTAGCCTCCATAATGTTTCAGCCTAAAAAAAATCTTGGTAATACTGGTAAACTACCTAGTAGCTCCAATATAATTGATGGTATTAATTACAGAAGGATTTTGAGTAGATATGGATAGAGAAACAACAGCTTAAGTGAAAGATGGTTTTGGCTTCCCAGTGATGGATATACCTGAGAATATATATATGCATATAAATTCAAACTACCTGAGAAGATTGAGATGAATTTTAATAAGAGATATATAAAAATGAGAATGTAAGACAGCTAAACTAATATATATTTAAAGCCAGAAAATAGGCAAAGCATTTTTTCTTTTATTTATTTTTTTCAATTTTTTATTAGATATTTTCTTCGTTTACATTTCAAATGCTATCCTGAAAGTCCCCTATACCTTCCCCCTGCCCTGCTTCCCTACACACCCACTCCCACTTATTGGCCCTGCCATTCCCCTGTACTGGGGCATATAAAGTTTGGGCCTCTCTTCCCAATGATGGCCGACTAGGCCATCTTCTGCTACATATGCAGCTAGAGACACGATCTCTGGGGGTACTGATTAGTTCATATTGTTGTTCCACCTGTAGGGTTGCAAATCCCTTTAGCTCCTTGGGAACTTTCTCTGGTTCCTCCATTGGGGGCCCTGTAATGCATCCAATAGCTGACAGTGAGCATAGTCTCACAAGAGGCAGCTATATCAGGGTCCTATCCACAAAATCTTGCTGGCATATGCAATAGTGTCTGCAATTTTTGTTTAAATAAACCCAGATGTAACTTTAATGCTAGATGAACTGTACTTATAGACCTTTGGCAAAACTGAATGATACTCAGTAGGGTCAAGATGTTAAAGAAACAAATATTCTTTCTGACCCTTTTGCATGGCTGTAGGGAGGACTATTTTCAATGGATTTTTCTATTTGTGTTAAAAGAAAAAAAAGTGAGAATTAGTTTATAGCCGGAGATGTTCTCTTACAGTAGAGAAATGTCAGTGCCTACTTATTAAATACCATCATTACAAGCTTACAAGCATCATTTTTGTATTTACAGGAATGGATTGCTTCCCTTTCTGTGAAAATGGTCTAAGAATCTGACTTTCAAATACAGTATAACTAATTTTCCTTTGCATATTTTAAGGAAAAAATCTTTAAAACACACAAGTTATGTTTTGCATGTTTCATTCAAGATACATTCCCAATAATAATAGGATAGGTTTCAGAAATCCACACTTTCTTACTCTTTTCCAGGTCAGTTTAATTTTGTACTTCTGTTTCTTTGCTGTCAAGTTAATGCTCAGAAACTGCTCTTTTTTTAGACATATTTAGTCCTCTCTCAGGATTACCTATTTTGGTGCCACATGGTACATTATTATATTCAAACTGTAGAATATCCTTGGGTATGACATATGATAGAGGTACCTGGGCATTTTTGGGGAAAAAAAAAGCACTTCAAGGAGAGGATTGCCAGTAAAATTATGTTCTCTTTTTTCCTACTTCCAGTTTTTCTACTTATTGTCCCATTGATAGTAACAAGTGGAGTGGAATTGAAAGACTTGGTTTGGATGTCATTACATATGACTAAGATTAGTGAAGCTAGGTCTAGGAAGAGATTGAAAACCTGGCACTATAATTATTAGATAGGGGCGCTGATAACAGATCATGGGTTGTGCTGTCAAGCCTGGACTCTTCACTTGAGAGAGCAGGAGACACTTCTATCCATATGCAGTTCTGCAAGAATGGGCTTCAGGATGATAAATCCCAGAATCTATTAGAGAATTTTGCAACAAAGAAAATATGACTGCCATTACTTGACATTGATGGAGAGAATAGAGATGCCAAACAGCCTCATTTACACTTGCTGCAATGAATTTATATCTTGGTGAGGCCTTTTGTCCAATTATTAATCATATTGAACTAAATAGTTACTGTAGTATATTTCAAATTAAAAAAATGTATTACATCATCAAGTCAAATATGTACAATATATAAGACATTGAAACCTAGCTTTCTTATCCCTCAAGGGTACATAAATACTTTAAAAAAAAAAGTAAACATAAAAAAAGTAAAGCTGGGCATTATGGACAATGCAAACAGCATATTTGAGGTACAACAAAAATATGGAAAAATGAACTTGCAAGACTCGGTATTGTCATGGCAATGACCTAGATTTACCAGGGAGGAGTTGTCCTCTTAATAATAGTTAAAATGGAAGCTTTTTCACTTAGTTTTGCTGAATTACTAATAGGTGTTTTTCAATTACTAAGAAACCAGAAACCAGTTCTTGTGACTTCCAGAACACAATACCAAATTGTTTTATTTACTTTCTAAACAGAGCCTGCATCCAAATTATTTAACTCTTCTTTAGGGAGTAGGCGATCTAGAATAAATACAGAGTCATACAAACAAATAAACAAAAAGCCAGAGTGCTCTTTATCAGTGGTCAAACCTTTGTAAACTTCTGACTCTTTGAGAAGAAGAAATTTGATTTTTTATTTTTTTCTTTGTTTCTTTCTTTTGCTTAGACATTTTGTTTATTTACATTTCAACTGTTATCCCCTTAGACATTTTGTTTATTTACATTTCAACTGTTATCCCCTTTCCCAGTTCTTCCCCTGGAAACCCCCTATCCCAACTTCACTCCTCCTGCTTCTATGAGGGTGTTCTCCCTACCCACCTACCCACTCCAGCATTCCCACCCTGGCATTTCCCTACACTGTGGCATTGAGCCTTCACAGGACCAAGGGGCTCTCCTACCATTAATGTCCAACAAGGCCATCCTCTGCTACATTTGCAGCTGGAACCATGAGGCCCCCCATGTGTGCTCTGTGGTTGGTAGTTTAATCCCTGGGAGCTTTAGGGGGTCTGGTTGGTTGATATTGTTATTCTTCCTATGGCGTTGCACACCCCTTCAGCTCCTTCAATCCTTTCTGTTTAATCCTCCTTCTTTGGCCTACTAGCACCACAAAATAAAGCTAAACACAATAAAGCCACAATGATGGGCATGAACCATGGAATTTAAAAACTTACTTGTTAAATGTAGCCAGTGCAGTGAATGTCCCCAAACCATTCTTAGCAAGTTTCAAAGAAAGTCTCAGAACATCAGATATTTGAGGTGTACTGCCAGTTGGATTTAGTGCTAAAATTTAAAATTTAAAAATCATCAAGGATTTCTTATTCTTAAGCTGAATTTTATTGAAATGTACACGATTGTTCTCAAATTCTAACTACCAAATAAACAGAGTTAAGAAGTCACATTGAAATATTATAACACCACACCCAAGAAAAACCCAAGTTCATAGATGGCTGGAACATTAACCTGCTTAATCTGTTATAAATATTCCATTTTTCAGTGATCATTAAGGAACAATAATATAACTAATATATGCAATATATTATTTATTTTTTATTTGTAGGAAATCACCTACATTAAAGCTGTAGATTATGCATTACCATACTATTTATTGTTTCAGTCTTTGGAAGAATTACCACTTTCTGTGCTTTATGAAGCATGCTATCAGTACCACCTTGAAGATGACTTTAAATTATACAGAAAGCCACTCAGACTCAGAACATCATGCTGAGCAATTACTTTCCATTTTCACACAAATATATAAAAAGAGTAAAGATGGTAACTGGTAATTTGGAAAATCTGAACAGAAGTGTAATCAAATTACAAAAAAATTAAAAATAAAAAAAAATAAAACTTTTGGCAATCAAATCTGGATCTAAGGTGCAGCTTCTTGAAATTAACAATCAAGATCTTTTAGATAGAATCTGTTGTGTAATAAACAGGGGCTATAATAATGTCTATATCACATGACTGGTATAAAAAACAAGATTTAAATATTTTATGTATCTCTTGAACTTGTTAGAGAAAAAGCTACAGGCTTGAGGGACAGATAGATCAATTTTCATCACATATACAGCAAGTCCTTAATCAAGTAAGGTCTTGCATAAGTGCTAAGACCTGGTGTTTATTCATTATAAGAAAAATAACACCTTCAGAAGTAGTGTATAGGTCCCAGATAACCCAGTACAACATTTATTAGGAAGCAACCAGTATTATCTTCCCTGTATTATATAAAAGCTATTGAAAAATACTAGCCTTAACTTGTCAGAAATACTTTATCATATGCTGACTAAATTCCTGCTTCACTAAGGGAGAAAAAATGGAAGTATCTGGTTGTTTTACACATAGGAGAACCATTCAGTCTTTAAATGGTTCAAATTGAGACATCTGCAATACTTCCATCACAAAACATGGACCATAAGTACTACTAAAGAAATTTATTATGTAACACTGACTAGTAATTTTTTCCTAGGCTTTAGGTGTGAACATTGCCATATTTACTTTTCTGCTTAAAAGTCATGTTTCTAGAATAAATTTTGAAGTTTCTTTGCATTGCATCCAGGACCTTTGCTACATCTGAGTTTTACCTAACATTCAAGTCACTTTAATGAATTATGATACGTAGTCAAAATATATGAAATGATGTGATTTAAATCTTAAGCATTCTCCAAAATCTCATGTAAAAAAAATACAAACTTGGTACTCATTGTGTCAGTGTTCATATATGGTGTCTTTGGGAGGTAAGAAGATAACAGGAACTGTGTATTGTCATCATTGGATTTATACATGCTGACGTCATAACTTAATGTGATGTGAGTGAGACAATAGAAACATTGTTGAGATAAGCTACAGAAGGTGGCTTACTAGTAGAGTATCCTTTAAGGCTCTCTTCATAGTCTCCATGTATTTCCCTGATATTTTCTATTATGTATTCTCCATCCTAATGTTTTTTCATAAGCAGGCCAAGACAATGAAACTAAGTGACCATGAGCGTAGATAAATATTTTCTCCTCAAGTTACTTTTCTTAAGTATTTTGTCACAGTGAGGGAAAGCAAAAGCAACTCCTTAAAATTCTGCAACATGTTCTTGTTTACTGCTCATGCATGGCTTAGAACATTTATTTTACCTGACCAACTCCTACTCCTTTATTTTGTTACTTAATTATAAAGTTGCACAGGTTTTCCCAACTCAGAGCTGGCTATAGTTCTCAGATTTCTCTGTATTAAACACTAAAAATTATCAAAATTATAGATATAATATGCATTATGCAAGTATTTATTATCCATCTTAAGTCCAATGCAATCATAGATCCACTAAGGAAAAATTATCTGCATTTGAATGGTTCTCTAAGAGATCTTCAGTGTCTCCCAGCAAGGTCTATACACCAATGCTATTGCCATGCACTAAAAATGAGGAAGAATATATGTGAGGATTTTTGTAGAAAATTCATCTTAAGACGTTGAACTTGTTTTTTTTTTCTATTACCATAATAATCCAGCCTTTATTCCAACAGTTTCATGAAAACACTATTAACATCTCAATCTGAAATGAGTAGTAGAGGCATAAGCAAACAAAACCAAGATTCGAGATAGATCTTGTAATACTCTGTAGATCAAGGATGTTATAACTTGACCCTTGATACTTCTGGTCAGATGCCTGTTTTGAAAACTATTTTTTCCACTGCAAAGGAATCAGCAATATGCTGGTCCCTACCTATGACATACAAATAGTAGCCACCTCCAGTTGTTTAAACTGAAATTGTTTCAAGACATCATCAAATATCTCCTGGGGAACTAAAAATTTCAAAGTAGCAATTTTCAATCATTACCAACAAAGACAGATGTACATGACTACAAAAATGAGATAATAATATATCATTAAATATACAGGGTAATTTTCCTCTTTCCAAGGTCATCATGCAGGCTATATCATGTCAAACATATGACTCACTATCTAACTACTTTATGAGGTCCCTAGACAAAGCAATGAAACAAATATCTCATCACTCCCAGACAATGCCTCAGTGGCCATGACGTCAACATCCAGATTTTTGTCACGAGAAAATCTGAGCTCCACACCACTCTTTGATAAAAGGAAAATCTGTTTCTTGAGTTAGTTTTCAACATTATGCGGCACTGCATTCACATCATTGACCTAAATATTAAAATAAAACTTCCAAATGTTCAGAAAATGTCTTCATTTTTTTAATTAGGTATTTTCCTCATTTACATTTCCACTGCTATCCCAAAAGCCCCCCATACCCTCCCCCCCACTCCCCTACCCACCCACTCCCACTTTTTGGCCCTGGAGTTCCCCTGTATTGGGCATATAAAGTTTGCAATTCCAATGGGCCTCTTTCCAGTGATGGCCAACTAGGCCATCTTTTGATACATATGCAGCTAGAGTCAAGAGCTCCGGGGTACTTTATTTCAATTAAAAAATTGATTTATTTAGGAAAGAAAAAAATAAATAACTTGGAGATTATAGGGGAACCTGATAACTGAGGAGTTTTTTAGAAGAAAATAGAAATAAATTTTAAAATGAGTAGGATAAAAATGTGAGAAAAAGGAAAATGAAATCATTCTGATTTCCTGCTCATATTCTTGTCTTTGGAAATGCCTGAAGCAAAGACATTGTCCTTTGCCATTTCAGCCCTTTAGCACCCACTTCTAGCATAGACTCTCTTGTTGTATGCAATGTACTTACTCTATGCTCCAAATAGTACTGGTCTTATCCCAGTGCAAAATAGTACTCTCTTCCTCTGGCATTTCTCATAGGATTTACTAGTAATTCTTTATTCTGCAAGCTCTATGTTTAAAATTATATTTTAGAGCACTTGTTACTTGGTAGGAACTCTAAAACAATGAATTAGGATGTGAATAAATGAGGAATAAAAAGGTCATATATATGTATGTGTATATATATATATATATATATATATATATATATACACACATACATATACTGTTTAAATACTGAATGTATCAGTTTGGGTATAACTCAGATAAAATGTAGAAGTTATTTGTTATAAATCATACTACTAAACCTCATTAAGGTTTAAATAGCATCTGTCAGGAACCTATGTTTTCTGTAAGACATCAGTTACACAGAAGAGTTCCTAAGTAAGTAGTATCGTTTTTGACCCTATATATTGCATTATTAGTTATGACTGTCTAACATCTATACTCAATTCTCTTCAACTACAGTGACTCTACCTATAAAAATTCTAGCAACCCTAACTGTAAATTCACATCCAGCTAATTAAGTGGTGCAGATGTATCAGTATGCCATCAGGTCTCCTCCTAAAGTCACTATTTCTTTATATCAGAGAGTTGTCATGGGTGATTAAAATTTGCAAATATATTTCTGTAATTCATTTTGAAGATGATGATTTTACTGTGACAAGGAAAAAAAGGCCCAGAATATCAAATGATTTGATACAAATGTGACAATTACAAATCTAAGTCTACCCATGGTGCTTCACCTTAAATGGAGACCAGGGAGAAGTTTTACTTTTACAGAGTTAAGCTATTGTAAAAGAGAATGTCATACAATTTTACATATGGTTTATATGATAAATATTTCCTTTATTCATTTCTTTTAAGTGTGTGTGCCTGTGTGTGTGTGTGTGTGCCTGTGTGTGTGTGTATGTGTGTGTGTGTGTGTGTGTGTGTGTGTGTGTGTGTGTGTGCATATTGGTGTGTAGGTATATGTGTATGTGCAGAGGCTAGAGGTTACCTCAGGCGTTACTTTTAATTTTTTTGTGTTTTTATTTTTGTTGCTGCTATGGAAGATTTCTGTTTTATTTTGAAACAAGGTCTTTCCCTGGTCTGGAGTCACCAAATATACTGCACTAGCTGCCAATGAGCTCTATGAATCCAGTCCTATCATTTTGAGTCAGTATCATCACAATGATTTTTTTCTTTCACATAGAGTATATGGATTGAAATCAAGTCCTCAAGCTTTTGCAGAAAGCATCTTAATATTATGTGGTGATACACTTTTATGAAAATAGCTTTTCCCCTATAGAAGCTGGACTTCTTTCTGGACCTCACACACAAGTTAATAGTATGCCTTAAGTCTACTAAAAAAAAATAAAGAATGATATTCTGCTGTTAACTCTATTTGTTTAGCACATATTTTTAAGAACATTGTAACTATCAACTTCAGATTTCCTACATAATTGGATTTTACAATGTAAACTAATACAATGTTATAATCTCAAACTATATTCCTTTTCCTGGCCTTATTCCAGAAAGCAATGCTCAGGTGCATATGTATGTTATGATAATTATTTGTTGAAAGCAGCAAACAGGTAGGAAGTGACATGATATGACAGGTGTACACTACAAATATTAGAGACAACATACTGATATTGCTTAACCAATGTATTTGCAGTGCTTTGGGATCAGTTGGGCTAAATAGCTTAGTCCCTTATAAAACTCAGTTAAGCATTTCATCAAAGTAACCCTCATTCCTTCTCATATGTAATGCCTTCTGTGCTGTTCAATAAATATGAAAAAAAAGTTCTTGTTAGTGACAACATTTCAAGAAAGTAATAGAGACCATTAGACATCATGGACAGATATATGTTAAAGATACTACAAAGAAGTCAAGAACCACAGGCTGCAGAAAGAGTGAAGACCTGGGCAGAGGTGATTTGGGCTTGCTCTTGACCAAACAAACAAAAAAAGTAAGCACTTTTTTTCCTCAATGTGAAACCAACACATTTTTGTGTCTCTGAAACTGTTTTTAATCTTAAGCAGATACACCTATGGCACTGTCTCCCCTGTACTTTAGGGTTTTGAGACAGCAGTTTTGAACTCATGTTCCTCTTGTCTCAGACTAACAAGTGGTAAAACTACAGGCTTGTGGCACCTCATGCAACTCCAATAATGGTTCTTTATCCATCATCTATTTCAGGTTTTTTAAAAGTAAATTTTCCTTGGGGCAATAACTTCAGAATTCCAAAATTGCTATTCATTACCCATAACCAATCAGCTGACAGCAGGAGCAACATCACATGCACATGATGGAAAGGGATCGTGTGCTATAGTTCAGATCGGTCCTGATATTATTTTCCATTAACTCTCAGATAATATGCTTAGAGCAGGCATGATGCCCTGAGAAATATTAAATAATATGTGATTTAGAATAATGTTTAATTCGCTGTAGGAAGTATGTTTTTCTTATTCTTTCCCTCAGTAAATTTATATTGTAAATTGTTCAATTATAATTATTATTAAAACTAATGCCAGCTACCCAGTAATACTCTAGGTACAAGGGGTAAAACAGATGAATGACATTTTATGATCACCTTTTCCTATAGACATTCAATGCCTCAAGGAATGGTTTAAGGGGGAACACTTGCTGAGCAATTATGGTGCTGAGCACCTGTTAAGTTCTTCTGAGTGTGCTGTCATTTCACCCTCATTATACTGTGAATTATAATATAACATATTATCATGCATATTATCATAAATATCAATATATCAACAAATATATTACAACATATGATGTAAGTATAAAAATTGAGATACAAATGGCAAATAGCCATGTCCAAGATCACAGAAATAAAAAAAAAAGATATTATTATTCAAATTGCTAAGTGGATAATGATGTCTGTCTTCAGTAGATAGAAAGTATACACTATTATTTATTTTGTCAAGCCTTTCAAAAATAAGGGAAGGAGAAATACATATTTGTTCGGAGAACTTTCCTTTATGTACTGGAGAGCAGTCAATAGGGAGAGGATCCTAATTTAAATGCTGAGAGGAAGAGACTGATTGCTCATTCCTAAACAGGAAATCTGTATCACCCAAATACCACCCAAAATGCTATAAAATAAGGAACCATGCAGAAGAAGAGTGGAAAGAAAGTAAGAGCTAAAGGACATACTATGAAACAATGTTGTCTGGTTCTAATAAGGGTAATACACACACACACACACACAAACATTCAGTATATACGGTAACCTGTAGAAAAGCTGTACATTTTCAAGCCAGCCATAATTTCACCACTGTTAGCATAAAGATCTCCAGGTCCTACTCTTTACTGAAGAACTTCTGGTAATAGCTGTGATGAGAAAAAGAATCAATAGCTCTTTTTTGAGGACATGGCCAGTGGTACAATAGCCATGTTCTCATGGATGAGTCCACAGACATGCATATATGGGCAGAATTAGCTGGATCTACTGAGTTATTTTTTAAAAATGATGTGTGGGTGTGAACTTGTTAAGAGGAATATAGAATAGTAGAGTAAAGGTAGAAAGTTGATATAATATGTCACTGTATACATGTATAAAATTCCCTAGCATGACGGCACTCCAGAAGTCACAATAAGCAGCTGAAAGAATCAGATGCAGATATTTGCACTCAACCAATAGACAGAAGCAGCTGAACCATGTCATTGAATTAGGGAAAGGGTGAAAGAAGCTGAGGAGAAGGGTGATCCTGTAGGAGGACCAGCAGGCTCAATTAATCTGGACCCCCAAGATCTCTCAAATACTGGACCACTAAACATGTACCATATACCAGCTGATATTAGGTCCCCAACACACATGCAGTAGAGGACTTCTGGGTCTGTGTTCATTGAGAGATGATGCACCTAACCCTCAAGAGACTGGAGGCCCCAGGGAGTTTAGAGGTCAGGTGGGGTGTAGGGTGGGGACATCCACATGAAGACAAGTGGTGGGGAGGAGGTATGGGAAGTGGAATAGTACGAGGGTGGGGGAATAAAAATAAGGAGTGTAAAATTTTAATTAAATTAATTAATTAAAAATAAAACCTAGAAATCTATTTATGCAAATTAATGTATGTATGTATTGAAAGAAATAAAGAAATAAAGAAAGAAACAAAGAAAGAAAGAAACAAAGAAAGAAAGAAAGAGATATTAAAAATTAAAATTAAAAAAAATTAAAATTAAAAAAAAAAAAAGAAAGAAAGAAAGAAAGAAAAGAAAAGAAGAGAGAAACTTGCCATAGCCAATATAACCTCATCTGGAGGCCTCAAACATGTATAAAACAAACTTGTTTCTAATCAACTGATTATGCTACATACTACGTTTGTAAATCAAATATGAAGAGTAGAATTTATATATTTTGCAGTATAAAAGACAGTGGCAGGACCCTTTAAAAAAAACTCCAGGTTAAATATTATATATTATCTAATGTATTCTTGAAGAAATTTTTAAAATATTACAGCATTTTAAATCTACAGATGCTAAAGCATGATGGGAAATACACCCAGGATTAAGAAGATGTTGGCGATTTATAGCAGTTAATCAAAGCTAAATTACACATCACAGGATCATATAATTGGAATCGGACACTATTTATTTTAGTGCCAAGTGAGGACATAGCCTGCTCACTGGAAAGGTCCTTAATAAATCTGAGTTTTATCCTCATCGGTCCCCTTTAGCCCAAGTTACTCATCTTATTGCTGGAAATATACACCGTGCTGTCAAAAATTTAGTATCAATCAACAATCTCTTTGCAGCCTGGCCTTGCTTTGCAAAAGCTTGGCTGAAACATAGATAAATCTGTCTTTCTGTGTATATGTTTATGTTCACAATACCTGTGTGAACTAAAAAACAGACAGAGGCTGTGAATTAAGGCTATGCACACAGTAACTCCTACTAACATGAACAAAGGGACTTGGAATCTCTGTAGTAAATACCAGTCCCAGCAGGTGTTAGAATCAACAGAATTATGTTTTTAATTCAAACCTGTTCTGAGCTAGGTTGTCTTTAAGCAAGGAGCCTAACTCAAGAGAAATCCATCTTGCTGAAGGCTTAAGCCAAAAATTAGAGTGTTATGCTCGTCTGCTCTGTTCTGCAAAACCTAGTGATTCTAGAGTGAAAATTAGTTTTCTCTGACATTGATATTTGAAGTGTGTTCTGTGGTCAACAGGCTATGTAATCACTAAGGTGCTGGTTAGAAATAAACATTGATTAACTATTTTGTTGACATATTTCATTCTTCCTATAGTGGAATCTGATATATATTTTTTATCAAGACTCTTACTTAACCTATAGGAACTAGGAGTTTGTTAAGTCCTTGTTTAAGTACCAAGTTATGCTAATAAACACATCCTATGAAAATCTATTAGTATTAATCTGTGTGGTTTCCTCTTTAACAGTAAGCAATAGATACTGTAAAGATAACAGTGATGCTGGGATAGATCATCAGTTGAAAGAAATAGGTGTTCTTGCAGAGGACTCAAGTTTGGTTTCCACTGTTCACATAACTACTTAAAAATATCTGCAACTAAAGGTTCAGGAGATCTGACACCTTCTTTAGACCTCTGAAGGCCTTTGAGCCTTATGTCACACTAATATGTATGCTGTAAACACCCATATGTATAAAATAAAATAAATGAAATAAGTTAAATTACATCTAAACTCTTAAAATATTCATTTTTCCGATGTTAAAGAATAGCATATCTTAGATTTAACAAGCTCTTAGATATATGTGAAGTGTCACAAACTCTGGTTAGCTGAGACTACAAATACATGACACCTAGTTGGTCTCTTATTCTTTTCAGAAAATAATCTAAATCATATTTTTATAATAAATTCCTGCCCAGGGGTATACAAAAGATAGTATGTCTGACTTTGAAAGCTAAAAATGCCATTCACCATAGTAAATGGGTCTGTGGGTCTGTGTTCATTGAGAGATGATGCACCTAACCCTCAAGAGACTGGAGGCCCCAGGGAGTTTAGAGGTCAGGTGGGGTGTAGGGTGGAGACATCCACATGAAGACAAGACAACCCTTACTACTATATTTGGTCTTCCTTGGTAAGAATAATCAAGCAGGAAACATGGCCCCAAACAAGGTGCCTGGAAAACTACTGAGGTACATTCTAGAAAGTTAAAAGAATGTAGTTCACTGGTGGTAGATCTATATTATACGCAGGAACCAGAAAAGGGCATGATGATGCTATAGTTTCAATCAGAATAGGTCATTGGAAAAAATAATTGGTTAGTTGACGATACTAAAATTAATCATGGGATTATCCATACAACATTATAGCCTGTCATGATATGATGCATGTTTTGAGTATAAGGTTATTTGAATAAGAAATGCTCCATAAAATCAAGTGATTGTCCTTCATCTTGTTGACGGTACTGTTTAGGGAGCTCATAGGACCTTTTAGACATGAAGCCTTTTTGGAGGAAGCTTGTCACTGCGTATGGGTATGAGTTTATAATCTGCTGTTTCCCCTATGCTCCTTTGTCTTCCCTCCAGGGACCAGCCAGATTTCCTGTTCCTGCCTACCACCATGCCATGCCTTCCTCACTATAAAAAATTCTCTATCCCTCTGGAACTCTGAGACAAAATAAACCTTTTCTTATTTAATCTCCTTTTGGCCTTGGTATAGAATTCCAACAACATAAATGTAACATATAGAGCTCTTTGTACCCAGATTGTGGTGCTGTTTGGCTTAGGGGATAAGGACTCACTAATGGAATTAGGTAACTAGTCGCAGGCTTTGGAAAGTTCTACATGACCAGGATATGAACTGTAACAACTGCTTCCTGGTCCACAGGCATATGGACAGGCACTCCACTTCACACTCCTAATACACGAAACAGAACTGTTCCTCACCTTTCCCCATTTCCCAACCTGATGAGTTCAAGTCCCTCTGAACCCATGTGCTATCATGAGCATGTTCAGTTCTTTGCATTGTGTATCTGGTCACAACAATGCAAGAGTAAATAATCCACATATAGATTAATTAGATGCATTAATTATCCACAAACCTGTATACAAGGGAATCTTACTTTCTCTTTGTACCACAAATCAACTCAACATTTTTCACAACGGAACTTTTTATTGAGATTCAGAAACTAAATAAATCCTGAAGAAGGGTGCCAAAGATCATGTGACTATAGAGCAGGGAATGCCAGTTAGTTCATAATAAATTGTCAAGTAGTTCATAATAAGTTTGAAACTGTAAAAGAGAACAGGAAGACCACAGAGGATGTGAGAGCTGAGATAAGCAGAAGAGAGAGAGTGGAACAGGTAAGTTGGGATAGAGGGAAGAAAGATGTTTGGGGAGGGGTTGAACAGATGGACGCCGAGAAGAAAAGAGATTGTGTAGGTGGGTACAAGCTGAGAGCAAACAGAGTCCAGAAACCCAGGATCATAACCAGAGCTCCTGACACAGCACAGCCATGCATCCATCCATACATACATGCATATATACATGTGGTTCCTATAAAGTACTTCAGATTTTCCCAGTAAACAAATTGGCCTAGTTTAAGGAGGCTTTTCTTTGTCATAACTAGGATTTCTTGGCAAACACAGAGATCTGATATATCTATGACAGAATACGTGTCCTATATATTCTGATAAAGACCACATAAAACTCACCATCACAATTGTGTAGCTAATTGTGAGAATCAATGGATGACCTAGGCAAAACATCTTTAACTTCATACATCTCTGTATTTTTCCTCTGGGGAAAATAAAACAGACAAAATACTATGACCATGCCTGACTTACAAGTTAGAAGTTGGGAGAAATGCTGAAGCAACATGGAGTTCAGTCACACTGTGCATGATTCAAAGATGTCCCTAAGCAGTGCAGACTTGCCAGTACTAAAGCCATCCCTGGCAACTTTAAATAACTACTACAGATTCAGAGGTTGCCCAAGTGCTAACACAGCATGGTTTATCCTTTGGAAGGCTATGACTCACTTACTCTCCCAACTCCTGGATGCAATCGGACACAGTGTATCCCCAAGACACTCCCTGCTGCTAATGTTCCTATTTCTATCTTGGAACCTTTTAATTTGTATATTCCCCAAATGGCTATGTCTGCTTGTCAAGTGGAATTCTCACCTCAGTTGGAGCTTCTAGCTCTTTGATAAGGAAGTGCAGGCTGGCAAGAAGAGCTGGCATGCCACAGAAATCCATGTAAGTAATCAACAGCTTATTTTCAGCAAAGTGCATTTTTTTCTACAGCCCGAACCAAAGGCATAATAGCATGAATGTCTCTTGTTAATATCAGGTTCTCATATAAAGGAGCTCTGTTAGCCCTCTGACAGATGAGAGTTTGGGGATCTTCAACATCACACCAGCAGGTGCATTTTTAAACATCTGTTAACATTATTCCTTCGTGTACTTCATTCAGTGCAAGAGCCCCAAGTTTCTGTTCAAAGGCAAGGATAGAAGCAATAATTTCCTATTCTGCCCCTAGAACACAGATGGTAGTGTCTCTCATCCCAATTCTATTGAAGAGGGACAAGAGAGATATGGGGAGGCTTATATAAGTAAACTCAAACTCAAATTCTTAAACAATAATGTGGAGAAATGTTAGACTATACCTTTGGGCTTGGCCATAATTGCTAAACCAAATATGATTAAAAGAATTTGAAAAGTGTTTGTTAAGCAATAATGGTCAACACATGTAATTTCTAAAGGCTCCTACTGATTGAGGACTGCTTCACCTTTTGATTAAAGATCATTGTTTAAAGATGAAAAATAATGATTTACTTATAGCATTATATAGTACAGTGTCATGTGATCATATATCTCATCTACAATATAGAATGATAAAATCAAACTAACATAGTATAAATGCAATAACACCACATTTGGGTGGTGAGAAATTTAAAGTGAAGCTAGTTATTAGGAAGTTTTTACACTATGTCATTATAGGCACCTACTATACATTACATCTCAAGACTCAATTAACACATCTAAACTATGTGCCCTTGGGCCATCATGCCTCAATTCCTCCATCATTCTGATATTATTAACGTTAATTTTTTAGGCTCCCTAAACAAGTGAGATAATGAACCATTCGCTTCATTACATGTTCACTGTATATTTTCTGTGTCTGTTACATACAATTGAATACGACTTAGTCCTTTAGTGCTGGAATTGTTGCTCTTGCTCTTCTCTAAAGAGGAAAACGCATTTGGGGAAGTAAAATTTTCTCTATACGCATGGTATGCCAAGACTTTTATATAACTTTGTAACAAAGAACCATTTCTAAACCTGTTTCCTCTAAGATGTAATGGCATTCTTGGCAGGGAAGGCACCCAGGATACATTTTACTTACAGTGCTCTATGAGTTTAATCATTCCAGCTTACTCACTAAACAATTTCATATTCATGGGTGGAATAATACTGTGCAGTTTGGTACTTCTGCAATAAGCAAAATCTAATCTAGAAAAATCATTGTGATGGAGGAAAAGTCAGTATCAGGACTCATCACAGCCTGCCCTGCTAAAACATAGTGCTTCTATGCTGTGAAGAAATTAAGGGCATAAGGAGGGCCATTCTCATGCCAGGCTATGCCATATGCTGTGGAACTGTGTTTCTTAGGATGAGTTAGGCTCTGCAATAACAATATAGACTGTAATGGCTTCAAACATTAAAATGTGATGTTCCACAGAAACGCTGGTGCTACTTGCTCCATTTACATTTCTTCTCTCTCTCTCTCTCTTTCTCTCTCTCTTTCTTTTCTTAGCTTTTTTTTCTTTTCTGTTTTTAAACATTGAAACAGTCCCAAATTAAATTCAATTTGTAATTATTTCTAAGGATTCTGTGAACATAGAATGAAGGAGGAGGCATTAGGCAGGATGTAGGCCCTCAGCAAGTTATAGTGTCACAAGTGCCTTGAAGAAACACCTCCAGAATGACACTCTATATTCTTCTTTAAATATTCTTACCGTTTCTTTATCTGCTGTCCACAAACTAGGTTCAGCAATTACCTGCCTCTTTTGTTCAAGTTATTAATGCTAGACCTGCCTGTGTGCACCCATTGATCTTCCTTTTCTTTCACTGCCATCAAGCCCTTAGTGGATGGCTATGTTTACTCACCATTCTCCTCCCTGCAGGGTGCAGGTGAAAATCATTCAACAGCTGGGCCCAACCACCAGCTCTTTAGTTTCCTGTTTTTTCAAGCTATTAAGGTTACTTCTGGCGATACCTTACCTTCTACCATTACAGGCATGGATAATCGTACCAGAGTCTGAGACATAGCATCCACTGACTTTGAAGATAGCTGAAAATACAAGGCTCTTGAAAAAAAATTCATTCTCCTACTAAGGATCTAGTTAGCTCTATCTGTACCTGCAATCTTTTTCTTTCAAAGGTAGATGCAAAATTAAATATACCAGAATTCTGTATCTGAGACATTCAGTCCTTGACCTTTGAGGCAAGTGCATACCTCATCCAAAACAGTTCTTTTTTTTTTTTTTTTTTAATTATATGAGATGGATTCTCTCTACATAAGCCTACCTGGCATGAACTCACAGAGATTTCCTGACCTTAGCAACTTGAGGGCTCCCTAACCAGAATATCTAAGTGTGTTCTCAAGTATATTTAATTATCTATTGGGTCATTGTGCTTTCTAGGGGTTGTTTTGTTTTTGTTTTTTGAGACAGTCTTACTAAGAATGTCAGGGTGACCTTGAATTCAAGGCAATCCTGGCTAGAATGACAGGTATCAGCTAGCTATTCAAGTGCCGTCACTGCAGATCTTTATATCAATTTAAGCCTGGCATTTTTGGGTGTGCCTTCCCCCCTTTTTTATTAGGTATTTTTTCATATACATTTCAAATGCTATCGCAAAAGTCCCGCATATCTCCCCAGCTCCTCTACCCACCCTCTCCCACTTCTTGGCCCTGGCATTCTGCTGTATTGAGACATATACAGTTTGCAAGACCAAGGGGCCTCTCTTCTTAGTAGGCAAGGTAGATTAACTCTTCCTTGTTTAATCTACAGCCTTACATAACCCTGAACACCACACCACTTTTATTTCGCCTGTTTCTGATAAAGTTGGCTGCTGTTTGCCTTCCGTGTTACTACACGAGTTCCCATGCTGTAGCTTCTCAAATTACTATAAATTATCTAGGGTTGGTTGCTTTATTGTTCTCCATTCTTATGTTGGTTCAACAAAACTTCATCTGAGAGTTTGTTCCTCTGCTCATCTGCATGTCTCCACTGGTCAATATTACCCAATCCTTACAGGCAAGTAAAAGCAAGGCCATGCTGGTGTGGCAAGCCACACCCAGCTTGAGCTCTGTACAAAAGGCTAGACAAATTCATTGAATTTATTGTAATTACTTCTTTTTGTCCCACTGTTATTTATGTATCTATATTATAGGCTCTAATTACATCATTTCTTTCTTTCCTTCCCTTCCTCCCAAACCTCCTATTTACCCTCTCTGCTTCTTTTTTCAAATACATTTTCATTAATTATTCTTACACGTATGGATGTTCCTAATATGTAAGTACAAACTGCTCAGCCTTTTAAAATTTACTTTCCTATATGTTTTCAGGCAAATTGTTATTGGCTATTTGCTACTGGTGGGCTCTTTCTTTGGAAAGACTGTCTCCCCCCAGATTTCCTCAGTACCTCTGTTTGGTGGAGGTTCTCCACCATTCATGTTAGCATGTCTATTGAGGTTGTTCTTCCTTAAAATTTAATGCTCAAAATATGAATTGATCACAATCATTATATCCCAGTGTTAGTGAGTATTACTTCATAATACTCGCATCATTATGGCCATGATTTTGTGAGTTTTCATTAACTTTATAATTTATTTTATTATCTTTTAGTGCTGAAGAGACAATCAAGGACTCTGTGAATGCTAGCCAAACAATTTACCTAAGTATAATCTTTAGCCATTTTTGATTTTGCTAAAGGAGGAGTACTTTAAAAAAGGAATTCTACTGTGTATATATATATATATATATATATATATATATATATATATCTTCATTTTACAGGAAATGAATTAAAATATTTGTAAAATATTCTTTTGTAATTTTGACAAGCTGCATGTATGTTAACTGAAATGTGACAAGGAAAAATGCATCTTGCTTTCTCTTTCTGCATGTACAAATCAGGAACATAAGCTTATTTTGGCAGGCCATGTAAAAACCTATCTTAGAGAAATCAGCAAAGATTTTATGTTAATACCACCTGTCAAGAGCTATAAAATAGCAAGCCCAACCTCAGTCAACTCTAGGCTCAGTAAGATATTATTTTTCTTTCCTGAAAATGCTGTAATGACATGTCTTTTGTAATAATATCACCAAAAAATTCTGTGGGAAATAATCAAAATATTGAATATCAAAATTTTTAGGAGAGTTTAGGATCTTTCTATAATTTCTTATCTAGATTTATGTAGTTTAGAGAACAGAATTCATATATTTAAGATAGTATGTTTTTTATGTTACAGATTGTAATCTTAATTTTTGTTTTGTTTTGAATAGATTTTTATTTTAAATTTATTTACTTTTTGCACTCCATATCCCATTCCCTACATGCTCCCATCCACACTCCAATTGCTCCACATTTCACACCTTCCCCCCACACCTTCAGGTAAATGCCCCCACCCCTCACCCCACCTGACCTCTAAACTCCCTGGGGCTTCTAGTCTATTGAGGGTTAAGTGCATCATTTCTAAATGAACACAGACCTGGAAGTCCTCTAATATATGTGTGTTGGGGGCCTCATGTCATCTGCTGTATGCTGCCTGTTTGGTGGTCCAGTGTTTGAGAGATCTCAGGGATTAATTGAGACTGCTGGTTAATGATGGTTCCTCAATGCTTTAACCTCCCTTGTAGCCTACCACCCATCAGACATAGTGAAAACGAAAGAATAATGGGAAGTAGACCTGTTTAGAAAAGTTCTTAGGAACAACTCCTGTCTGTGTTGTCTGGAAATCAGCAGTTCAGATCACTAGTTAGCAGGCAGCAGCAACAGCAGCTCAATCTACATATGAACACTTCAGGGATACACCAGCAGTTTAGTTGAGTCAGGTTAGCAACAGCAGTGACACAACCTAGCAGAGATAGCCAGGCTCCAGATACCGTGTCCTCCACATGCTTTGCCTAAGCATGGGTCTTGCCCTAGCACCTGCATCCAATCAGCCTGAGCCTAGGGAAGTGGTAAGAAACTTCAGTATACCACCAGAAATTTTTTGGTGCTTCTCTCTATGGAGTCCAAAAATACATCTCAACTATGCAGTGTAAGGCAGACCAATACATGCATGTTGTTAGCAAAGAATCCTTTATTACATCCTTTCGTGTGCTTGCCTTAACAAAGCATCCTCTCTCTTCTGTGTCTGCTTCAGCGAAACATTCCTTCACGAGTCTGCCTGAGCCTTTCCACACATTTCACGTGTTTGCCCAAGTAAACCACCATCTAAATGACTTTCCAAAGAACCCTTAGGTTTCAACATCAACAGATGAACAATTTGTGCCCAGCTTTTGTTGAACAACTTTTCTAACGTGGACCAAGTGCTTGAAGGAAAATAAGAGGTATGATATTCCTTCTTCCTTTTCTTGCCATAGTTTATAAAGAAAGATGTATTAGAGAACACAGTAACCTCCTGCAATCAGGAAACCTTTTCGGGAGGGCAGGAGGTGGGGGTGTTGAAAGTTAATGTTCAGAACTTGTGGTTTTTAAAACATAACAGACGAATCTAATGTAGATCAGGAAACACAATCCCCAAAATTGTTGTACAAACATTCCCTCTTGGAGAGAGGAAAGAAGACCTACAATTTGCAAGTCTTAGGAAATTCAGAAAGTTACAGAGGATCTACAAGGCCCTTTCTCAAGGTTGGCAACAGCAGCTTGGAGAAGCTACCTGTCCCCAAGTCACACCAGTGAGTTGTGTAGTGAGTGTAGCAGATGCAAATTTTTTGAGTCATCGCACATACTGAGGTCATTTTGTTCTTCATGGAGCTGCCTTTGAGTTAATCATGTTCCTCTCAGTAAACCCTCACTCATATCCCTGCAAGTAATTCCGATAAATTCATTGGTTCACATAGCCTCTCTTGGGTAGATTGGGTATTTTGGTATATCATTGGCTGACCAACTTGGGTTTCAGTAAAAGTTGTGAGACAGCTGAACTAGACTTATTATGTCACTTATTTATTTATTGTGTTAGGTATCAAATCTAAAATCTCATGCATACTGGGCAAGTATTCTAACACTGAGCTACACATTCAGTAACCAAGGATATTTTAGAATTTTTCTATATGTTTACATAAAATAAAACTATGTCAAAACTGTCATAAAAGAACTATGAAATCCAAGTCTGGACAGTGCTTTTTGGTCTGTTTGGTTAGCAGTGTTATTCCATGCCTTTAATTCTAGTACTTGGAAATCAAAGACAGATACATCTTCAAGTTTGAGACCAGACTGGTCTACAGAGTGAGTTCCAGGACAGCTGTGAAAGTTATAAAGTTCTACAGAAAATCAAGCCATTTCAACAAAAGAGAGCGAGTGAGCAAGCAAGCGAACGAGTGAGCAAGAGATAGATAGATAGATAGATAGAGAGAGAGAGAGAGAGAGAGAGAGAGAAAGAGAGAGAGAGAGAGAAGTGGTCCAGGGTATTGAAATCTAAAAAGGTAGAGTAGCAGATACACAACTTTGGAAAACAAGGAGATGGATAGGACATCCTGAATCAATACAGAGTCCTTCAATTCACAAAAACAAAGCAAAACAAAACCAAAAAACAAACAAAAAACAAACAACCCCCCCAAAACCAACTAACAGACCTACACACATTGCCAAATGAAAAAGTTCATTAATATCCTTGATTTATAAACTACCTCCAGTAAGAAGTCCAAAATTTTGAGATCAAGTATGAATACATGAACATATGATCTAAATATTCATGACATGTGGTAAGTTAATAAATAGACTATCCTGGACCACTTAGATCTTAAATCATTAACAAAAGCAAAAGTACTTTGGGCAATTATGCTTTGGGTAATCTATAGATAGACAGGAAAAATGAAAAGAAATAACTATGTGACAAATGAGTTCAGGACACAAAATGACAAACTATATGTGGAGGAAAATGCTACAAAAATAGACAGCATAGTAAAAGGATACATAACATCCACAGGAAAAAAATAATGATTAAGGAACTTCACAACAATTAAATATAGAGAGCTAAAAAATAATGAATCCTTAATAAAACGAATATGGTTTAAATGGAAGGAAAATATATGTACCATATTTTTTTGAAAACTATAATATGAGAATGATGATGGAATGATTTGGACAAGTGGAAGTTTAGCATGGCCATTCAATGGTTTCACATATACTTAGGGCTTCCTTTATTTTCTGTTATATGTTTATACAATTCTTGCTCTCTGTCCAGCCAGGACATGGTAGCTTTGTAATGGAATTTGAACAAAGAATTCATGATTTGACTTCAGAAAGAAACTGTCTGGTTCAGTTCACTATCACCCAAGTTCTCTGGGAAAAGATGGAAAATTCTCTGATAATGCTTTAGCACCATTGGCTTAATTAGATACCGTTGGCCAAGTTAGATATCAGCTTTACTAAGTAAGCAGCATGGGACAAAACAAACAAGCAAAACTACCAAAAAAAACTACCTCTCGTTCTGAGAACTTGGTAACGTAACAACCAAGACTATTTGAAGTCAATACCAGAAAAAACACTGGTGAAGAAACAATTAAGGCATCGGAAGAGCTGAGGTATTTACCTTCTATGCAAAATGGATATGTAAAATAATAATGACATAAAATATATAAAGTTATGGATCATAGAATTATTGGTTCAAAATATATATGAAATATGCAGTAAATGATAACAAAAAGTAAAGTGAGAATGTCAATATTTATTTAAGGAACAGGATTTTCTAAAACTCATATAATGAAGATATCCTATGCCAGGAGCCTAACCTGACACAGGTTCTCTCTTGAAAAAAAGCGCTGGGGAGGGGGTGGCAGATGGGTAAAACATGCTTTTGAGAGAGTAAAGGTTTGTAAATGATATTGAATCTTCTTGATTCTTTATTATTCTGTGGCTTCAGTGGAATTAAAACCTGTTTTGTTTTGTTTTGTTTTGTTTTGTTTTGTTTTGTTTGGGGGGGGGGTAATAAACTAAAGGACTTATTGCTAGAGCTTCCTTTCTCTGACCAGTCATTAAGAGCCCTTCACTGATCAGGCTAATTAACTCTTGGTGAACCAGAAAAGAAAGAAGGAGTCACATAGAAAACATACACCAGATAAAGAGGAAAATTGCTACACTACTACATTTGGATGGATGGATGGATGGATGGATGGATGGATGGATGGATGGATGGATGGAGCAGAGCCCCTACCCCCAAGCCAACAACTCATCATCTTTATTTCTTTTTCTTTGGCTTTTTTTATGCACAAAAGTTCATAGAAAATTAGCTCACAGATAAAATGTTACACAAAATGGGAGTTACAAGAGGATATTCATATTAAGTTCAAAGCAGTGTTGCATTTTGTAAGCTTGTTATAAGTTGCAAACAACAGGTTCACATGATCTTGTCTAATAACCCACACCCGTGGCTTCATACTTGGATCTGACCTAGAATAAACATTTTTCCTTGAACACAAATTTATCCCAATCCTATTTCTCTTCTTGTTGTAATTATTAAAGCTCTTATGAATTTTTTATTATGCAGCCTTTACTTGCTATTATGAGGCATGGTCACATTCTATTCTTCATTTTAAGTTTATTACATCTTTCTAGCAAAACAACTAAAACCATCTTGTAAAATTTTCTTCCTAAGATTATTTGAATCAAATCAGGAACTGTATAAAATCCTCAATTAGTTTAAAAAAAATTAATTCATGAAAGTTTACCTTTCTATTGATCTACAGAAAACCTGCTCAAATGCCCAGGGTTTATTATAGTAATTTAATAATAACAGGAACGGCCATTCCACTTCAAAAAGCAATCCTAAGTTGAAGTATCTTTGGGAACTTGGTTCTCAGACTGCAATCATTTTAGTCCATGCAAAAATGTGGGCAATCTTCAGGGAATTCACCAGCTAGCATTAGCCTTATCCTGGATGGCTCCTGACAGTCTTCTGACTGAAATTAGAGTACTGAAGGCTATATATGTGTATCTCAATGTTTCAAAAAAAAAATAAAAGAAGAAGAAGAAGAAGAAGAAGAAGAAGAAGAAGAAGAAGAAGAAGAAGAAGAAGAAGAAGAAGCATGCCTCACATCATACAGATAAAAATCTCAAAAGCTAAGAGAATGAAAAGGATAGATCATACATGAACAGAGAAGTTTGACAAATAACACATCTCATTTTCTGTTCTAATAAAGGGTAGAATAAAGTGCGACAATATCTTGAATGTATTGAGGAAAAAATATTTTGCCATATAGTAATTCCAAACCTATCTTAATAGTATCCAAAATAGTGGTAAAGCTCATATATATTCAACAGTATAGAAATGTTACTATTAGTACAACCCACTGAAATAATTACTGGAAATTTTGAACAAAACCAACTGAAACTCAAAGGAAATTGAATATTAAAAGCAATTAAAATTGATCTGTTGGGTTGGAGAGATGGCTCAGTGATCAAGAACATTGGTTGCTCTTCTAGAGATCCTGAGCTCAATTCCCTGAAAGCACAAGGTGAGTTGCCACTATCTAAAATGTGATCTGACGCCCTTTTTTGTCATGCAGGTGTACATGCAGACAGATGATTTATTTCATATACATAAATAATAATCTGGTACACACATAGAAACACAAAAGGAATTTAAGCATACATGATATTAAGTGTTATAATAGCAATCACTAGCTAGTAGAAAATTGAACTTAAAAGCTATATATTGAATGATTATTTTGAAGTTTGAGGAGCTGTGTAGCTAAACTTTTTAGGGCCATATTAGAAAAGAATATTAAATCTGGCTCTATTAAGATGGAATTCTGATGAAGCATTCAGTATAGAGCATTTTCTTAATTAGTGATTAATTGGGGGGGGGTACCCAGACCATTGTGGGTGGTACTTTCCCTGGTGGTTCTGAATCCTCTAAGGAGGCAGGCTGTTCAGGCTATGGTGACCAAACCAGTAAGCAGCACTCCTTGATCATCTGTGCATCAGCTTCTGCCTCAAGGTTCTGGCTCTGTACAAATTCCTGTCCTGGCTTTCATGAATGATGGACAGACTTTGGAAGGATAAGCAGCACAAACCCTTTCTACCTCACCTTGTTTTAAGCATAGTGTTTCATGAGAGCAACAGAAACCCTAACTAAGACACCAACCAAAACTATAAATAAAGAGAAAAATCCAAAATAAGACAGTGTTTGTGGTGGTTTCCTTAAGAAATATCTCTTATAGACCCTGTCACTTAAACACTTGGTTACAGTTTCTGGAGTTGTTCAGAGGTCAGTGAACCTTTGGGAGGTGAGGCCTTTCTGCCAAAAGTATCTAGCAGGAGTGGGTGCAGGCCTGATGGTTGAGGAAGGGATTTGACTATTTACATGCTGAACCCACTTCTTGCTTGCTTTCCCTGCTTGTGTTTATGATTCAGATTGTGAGCTCTCAGCTTCCTGCTGTGGTCAGCAGGCCTGTTGCTTGCAGCTACGCCTCTCTCAGCTATAATGGAATCTTACCCCTCTGGAATTGTAAACCAAGATAAACTCTTTAAATTGCTTTTGGACATGTGTTTTATCACAGCAACAGAAAGGCCACTCATAAAGTATTTTATAGAAAATTCAGTTATTCAAAAGGAAAACAAAGACACATGGAGAAAAAAAAGTCATCAGAGAAAAAATAGACCATATTTCATAAACTAAAATAAGGGTGGTCAAATATAATTAAAAAAGAATAATATACCACAAAGATATAGCTACATATTATTGAAAGAGAACTTCCTGGAAAGAATTATAAGATAATGCAAACAAAATAAAATGTCAATGTCAGAGTGAGGCAAAGTTAAATAAATCAAATTCAACACCATAATATTATATAAAATACAAGTAAGTAAAAATCTGGAGTCTAAAGAGATGGCTCAGAAGTTGAACAGCAAGATGCTCAGTCAAGCAAACCAGAATTCAGATCCTAGCACCCTGGGTTTCAGTGGGAAAGCCTGTAAGTCCAGTTCTAGAGTTCTGATACCCTCTGTTGCCTTCTTTTTGGGCACACACACTTATGTATATACACTCTTACACATACCCTGACACAGATACACGCACACACACATACACACAAGCAAAGTGAATCATAAAAATTAGAATTAATGAAAAGTGATAAATCATACAACAATGAAAAAAGATTCATCATACAAATAGATGACTGATGACACCAGGCAACTTGCAACTCAAGAGCCCGGTAAAGCCATAGTAGTATATAACCACATTCTGATTATTATTGCATTCTTTCACTGTTGTTTAGAGCATAATTGACATTATTTTAATTTTATTTGGATGCAATCTCTTTCCTCTAAGGAATATCAAACTCTATCCTCAAGGGCACTTAGCTATCTTATTTCTCATGGAAACATGAATCCTATTAGAAATTCTAGTATATTTGCTTCTTGAAGATCACTGTAGAGAAAATAAATGAACCCAACTTTGCTGATCCACTTTCAATGCGACATTTCCCCTTACCCTTAAGGAAACATAGACAACAGAATCTAGTCCAAGGGACACAATCCAGCCGGACATATTTTCATGATTGAGATGAATAATTTATATATGTTATTTGCAATCTTTTATTAAGTACCTCAGAATACATATATACATTATTTTGCAATACTAGGACATTTATATCTGAATTTCTCAAAACAAAGTTATAGCATAATTGTCTCCTGAGAGGCTTCATCCAACAGTGGATGGTGATAAATGCATGGACCTATGGCCAAACAACAGGTGGATCAGGGGAGTCTTGTGGAAAGGTGTAGACAGAAGTGAACAATTCAAAAGTCAGAGTTGTCAAGGACACTAAAAGAAGACCCACAGAGTCAACTAATCTGAAATCACAGGGACTCACCTAGCCTGGGTCACTAACCAGGAAGTATGCAGGAATTGGGCCTAGACCCACTAAATATCTGAAGCAAATGCATAGTAGTTTGGTCTTCATGTGGGTTCCCTAATAAGTTCAGCAGGTGCTGTCTCAGTCTCTGTTCATTGTCATTGGATTCCCTTCCCCACTGACTCTTTGGGCCTCAGTGGGAGATAGTATGCCTAGACCTACTGGGACTAGAAGCCTCCAAGGAGTAGTACCCAAAGAGGATTCCCTTCGGGCAATGGGGGGAGGGATTTGTAAGAGTGGGACTGAGAAGAGAGGAGGGAGGGGGGCTGTGATCAGGATACAAGGTGGATAATTTTTTTAAAAGCTTTTTACAATGTTACTGAAAAGAAAAATCACAAACAATAAAATTGACAGACAAGTAAATTGTACATTATCAGGCAACAGGCTATTTTCTTATTGGCAATAGCCTAAATTGCATTCAGTAGCAATAGAAACACAGGCTACATGGATGTGTTTTCAGCGTTCTAACATTTCTCTCATGGTATGTTAATGCATCTCTCAGCACAGGTAATGTTACCTCTACTAGGGAAGGCTCCAGCAGTGATGAAGAGAAACACAGAACGAATACAAATTCTGCTTCTTGTTAAATATTTCTCTGATATATCAAAAGTCCTTCAGGAGCTGATTGAATTCATTAAGAGTGAACAGAAATGTTAGCCATTCTTTTCTTTCTGGCCAAGATGCCAGTAAGAGAAAAACCAACAGTGGACCAGTTTAACTGCCAAGATTCTTATGATATAGCCTAATATTTTCAACCGAATAACAGTAATTATAAAAGTATTGATTACACAGTGCCTGGCTCCACAGCAAGTATTTGGCATTTATTCTTCATACATCTACACAATCACTATTGCTGTACTTATGTTTTAGTGTTTAGGAAACTGAGTCTAGAAGCAGCAATTGGTAAAGGATTTGAACTCTCAGCATGTCTCTCATCACTCCATTACTCATAACCCCTCTATGAAACCACAGATCCTATCAATAGTTGGATTTGATCTTTGGTCTTGGAGGACAGACAGGGCTGCAAACTCACAAAGCTACTCTGCATTGATTTGAAAGAAAGATTCTGCTGATTTTATTATTTATCTCCCGTGTCATGATAGCTGAGGATGAAATCTACCCAGAATACACATTTCCATATTACCTTACTAATATGATTCATATATCATAAAACTCACTACTCAGAGACAATTCTTTAACCTTGAGTGTATCTACAAGTTTTGAATTGATTACTATTATCATATTTAGAACATTGTATTAGTACCAAATAGAAACCTTGCCATAATAAAAGGCCAGTCCCTATTCAGTCCCCTTGTTTCCTAGAGACCATTAAATAACTATCTTTATAATTCTATGTCTCTATATTGAATATGCATGAAGTCATATATTAACTGGCCTCTGAGAAAAGCTTTTTTTACTTTTAGCATATTCAAGGTATAATTATACTGTAACACAGAAGTTAATTTCATGTTGTATTTTAATTGCTGATATAGCTTAATGGAAGATAACCTTATCTGAACCAATACAGGGAGGAAGAATGTAAGCTTCCTCCATTTCTTTGGTTCCAGGCTAACCTATATCTGCAATATCAATGAAGCAAGCTGACATGACAGAAGCCTATGACCAATACTACCATCTCTCTCTTTTTTTAAGATAGGAAAATAGGTGTCAGAGACTGAGGCTATCTACTCAAATATTGAAGCACAAATTCAAACAAAGCACTGTGAACACAAGACTAAAATGAGCTTGCATATAGCTGATGGACACATGATAGGGACAACTAAATGGTTCATTCAGGCACTGCACCAAGATGTTTGCTTCACCACAGTAACAAAGAAGGTGTGCTAAGAATTCATAGTGCATCTATCTATATGTCTGTGTATGATAAGGAGGCTGAACTCAGGTGCTAGTTGAGAATGTATAGAGAGCAAAATATATAAACTAGATGATCAAAGGCAGGAGCATTGAACAGGAATGATGACACAATCTTGCTCTCCAAGATTGTACATAAAGCACGAAGCCATTCTCACTTCTTTAAGATAATTAGTAAAATGTTCTTTAATATGAGAAACCATTATTTCTAAATGTTGGTGGGGTGGTTGGAGTATAAATATATATCACTGTATATGTTTTATCATGCAAAATGATTCCTTCTAGAAATAAGCAGTTTCAGAAATTAATTAATAGTTTATTTTGTTGCTAAAATCATCTTGTCTTATAAAGCTGTTGGGGTGAAGAAATGTATTCCACATACTTTTCCCATAATGTAAAGTACCAATGTTTTGAACTGCCAAAGTAATTTGACTACCAGTAAATCTACACCAAGTATCTCCTCCAAAGAAATGGGAATGGCCTCTGTTTCACAGTTTCAGCATTAACTTATATAAGTTCACCAACTTGATTAACTACAACATTTATCAAAACAAGTAAAAGGAATTCATGGGTTCATTTGAAAAGGTCTTGCCTTCTATATTTCCATAAAAACTGAGGCTACTACGAAAAACGAAATGTAGGTAAGAAAACCATCCCTTGTAGGGAGCTTACCTTTTAGGGCAGTTCTGAGAGCCACATGCTGGGGAATTAGTATGTGTCAATAATCCCTACAATAAAAGCAGAATGCACAAATTCACACACTGTTCAACCCGGGCTGGTACACAGTTCACATTTATCATATTATCCCTTCTAAAATTTAATTAGGAGGAAATGAAAATTAGATACAGCTGGTCTTAGCTTCTAGATTTCATCCTCCCTTGTGTCTTAGTAACCAAATACCTTGACCTGTCAGTTCAGGGCTTTCTTCAAGTCAGGTGAATGGCTTTAAAAGTTGGTAATATTTTGTATTTTGTAGTATTTGGATCAATTGAAAAAATTACTGTTTGTATTTCTTTGGACTGCTTTAAAATAATAAAACTAAAGTATTATCTGTCTTGTATAGTGTTTTGCTTGCTTCTAGGTAAATGAGTACATAAAATACTGAGATAACAAAAACAGCAAAAATCACACTTCATTTAATTATGGCATGTCTTATCTCAAATTCTCCAAGCTAAACTTTAATTGTGAAAGATTTTTCAGAAATCATTAAATTCCTGAGAACCCACTTTTTCCTATAGCCTAAAGAGTTACACCTCGAAATATATGTTTGCTTGTATACCTTAATCTAGTTTCTATACAAAATACATCACGTCTAAATAATTGTGCTGTTTCACTAATTGTAAGTGATATTATACACATGGATACATGCTGTATATAATATATATTATTTATAGTACTACTTTCTGTAAAGAAAGAGTTTAGCTACTGAAAAAGATCTTTAAGTGTATAAGTGTTAATGGGAAATTTCTCTACACTGATTAAGTCCAGCAGAGATGATCATGGCAACTCAACCAAAACCTTTTCTTGTATCTGGTCTTTCCTAGAACCAGATCAGCTTTTGATACTTGGAACCAACTGTACAATCAGACAGCATTTACAGGGAAATGGAAGAAAAGCATAGAAAGGAACATAAATGCCTAGAGCCTACTCACTCACTCAATCAGCTGACTACAGTTTAACTGGTTACTTTACCACTTAGCTAATTGTATGTGGAGCCTTGAGTAGCCTCCAATAATAATACATTGATTACCACATGTGATGTGTGTGTGTGTGCATGTGTTTGTGTGCATGTGTGTGTGTGTGAACGTGTGTGTGTGTGTCTGTGTGTGTGTCTGTGTGTGCTAGACTTACTACAGGTCCTCAATTCCAAACTGTGTCTTTGTACAAGACATGACTTTTGACTTATATTTAAGTACATAGTATATTATAATTCACTGGGATAAAAATAATGTATTTTATTAACTATAAAATGACATAAGGCATAGTTTCTCCTAATTGTTTGCAAAAAGCATATGTTGACACTTGAAAGGTAAAGATCAAAGCTCTGTTCCTGATACATTTAATATGTTAAATCTTCCTGACTCTTTCCTTATATATTTCAAATTAAAACATTCCGCATATGATTATGGCAAATATAACAAAATGTTACTTTATGGAATAGGAAAATCCACCCTCCTATAAGTTAGATGAATCACAAGTATATCACCATCTGTTTTATTTGAATATGGTCAGTCACCAGATGTATGAGTTGCCTACAAAAATTCAGTATACAATTTAAAATGGATTTCATCTTCTTACATGAAGGACAGTCTCTAAAGTCACTAAAGCTCTTGATTGTTTATAGCTTCAGAACCATTTGTAGCTATTGGAAGGATCAAAAAATAACAGCAGCATCACTAGTCATCTCAAAATCCCTATACAAATTGGTCAAAATTCTTTGAGATAATAGTAGGGACATGTCACACACACACACACACACACACACACACACACACACACACACACATATGCACATTCATAGAATCAAAATTGAAATAGAGATTATCCTATCTGCTAAAAATAAGTACTTAAAAAGTTAAAGTATATTTATATTAAATATGTTTTTCTTTAAATACTCAAGTTCTTGGATAAAATGTTAGCATGACATAATGATTCAATAATTTCCTAGACATATGATCTTTCTCAATTCTTTAATTAGTAAAACCTTCAATTTTACCTGTTCATGAAAAGTAGAAACATAAAAGACCCCAAAGGAATTACATAAAGTTTGTGGATGGGGCACAGCTGACAGAGTAACAGAGCAGTTTCCTTCATGCAGAAGTCCTATGGTTGAACCCATAGCTATATAAGACTGGGCATAGTAGTACCTGATTCTAATACAGGCTCTTGGGGGTTGAAAATAGGACAATGAGAAGATTAAGGTCATCTTTGTCTAAAAAGGAATCTGAGGTCACTCTGAGAGCCATGAGATCTATTTTAAAACAAAGCAAGAGTAAAGGAGAGCAAGAAGAAAATGAGAGGAGACAGAATGATTTAGGATTGATCTCATGAGAACTTCCTCTGGTAGCACCACTAGGGACAGTCTGTACCTTGAAATGTACCTTTCATTATAGTTGGCTACAGCTTTGGAATCACCAATAATTAATATTAATTTCACACTAAGTCAATATGATTCTCTGTTTTATAGAACTTGAAAGGTGATACTGAGAGTTTGAAAGGTATAAAGCAGGAATTCTGGGCAGACAAAGCTAGTATGTTGAGAGGACAAGGGAAAGAGACAGTCTGAGAATACCAGAAATAACATAACTCTCATACTTACCCCTGACCCCTATGAGAAGTGAGGCTTTACAATTAGGGTGACAATGGGAGAAGTAGCCATATCTCCTTATCTATAAAGCCAAGAATAGTTCAGGTCAGGTGTTCTGTAGCTTTCCAATTCTTAGGTTGCTATCATTTTGCCAGTCATGTGCTTTCTATAGTTCTTCTCACATGAGATTGTTCAAGGTTTTATATGACACAAGCTAATGACTGGAGATAAGAAAAAGTCCTTGAAAACAAGATTTCTCATAGGGAGCACAGAGGCCCTGGTTTGTGCCTAAAGATGCTGAGAATATGAAATATCAGTTATCAGAAATCAGTCATTCCTCCAGAAACTTACAGTGTGTGATTGTGTCTGTGTGTGTGTTGTGTGTGTGTGTGTTTACACTAACTCTCCCGAAAGGAAATGTTCATGTACCAATTCTCTCGGGCAATGAATAAAACCATAGCCAGCTATATGATAATAACTCATATTTTCTATACTTTCTTCTATGAGTGAATATGTGTGAAGTATTCATTTGTGAGAATGTACAGGTACACTTATGTGTGCATGCATGGAGGTGAACGGACAATCTCAGAAGCCGTTTCTCTGCTTTGATCTATCTTTTCTCCTCCTCCTTCTCATTCTGCTCCTCCTCATCCTTCATTGTTTTCTTCAGAAGGATCTCTTATTGAACTTGAAATTGCCATGCAAATAAATCCACTGGCCAGTGAGCTCCAGGAATCTACTAGCCAGTAGTGCATGCCACCATGCCCTGCTTATATTGTATGGCTTCTGGGAACACATGTCAGGCCTTTACATTTGCAAGCCAAGCACTTTACTGACTGAGCCATCTCTCTGGAGGCATTGCTTTCATTTAGTCATTCAGAGAGTATTTAATAATGAAAAAGAAAAAATAATTCTCGATGTCATATAGTTTGCTGTCAAAATGAAATCACTAAGGGCATCAAACCACTCACACAAAGCAAAGGGAGAAATCTTCAAAGGTAGCTAAGCTGTAAAGGTTTTTGTGTTTGTTTGTTTGTTTTGTTTTTTTTTTTTGGAAAAATTCTAAATTCTTTTACTGAAATTCAAGCATTTCAGGATCACATACTTTAAATTTCTTGTACACTTGTTTTATCCGTTATATGTTTCTACAACTGTGTTCACCGTCGTTCCTGAACCCCCTTTTTTTTCTTTTATATATATATATATTTTTTTTATTACATCTTTTTCTCAATTACATTTCCAATGCTATCCCCAACGTCCCCCATACCCTCCCCCCTTCCATACCCACCCATTCCCATTTTTTTTTGGCCCTGGCATTCCCCTGTACTGGGGTATATAATGTTTGCATGTCCAATGGGCCTCTCTTTCCAGTGATGGCCGACTAGGCCATCTTTTGATACATATGCAGCTAGAGTCAAGAGTTCCAGGGTACTGGTTAGTTCATAATGTTCTTCCACCCATAGGGTTGCGGATCCCTTCAGCTCCTTGGGTACTTTCTCCAGCTCCTCCATTGGGGGCCCTGTGATCCATTCACTAGCTGACTGTGAGCATCCACTTCTGTGTTTGCCAGGCCCCGGCATAGTCTCACAAGAGACAGCTATATCTGGGTCTATGGCTTTTGTCTTATTTGTCAGTTTGAATTAATACAACCTGGCATAAAATAGGTGCTCTCTCAGTGTGCTAGAGTGATTAATGTCTCCAACTCCAACTTGGAACAAAAAGATGTGTTTTAAGAATGAGTACTATTATATGGGGTATTTTTGTGTACTCTGGTCTTTCAAGGACACTTTTTATAATGCTGAAATTGGTCCTGGGAAGTATCTCACTAACAACCATGAATTGTTTATTTAGCCCTCATTAGAAAAATACATGGAAAGGCCTATTTGCGTTAGAAAAAGCTGCTTAAATTTAACTTTTCATCTTTCAAGTGCCAGCATGGACAGAGATGAAGCAGTAAGATACACACTTATTTAAATTGATTTAGATGTGGAATTTCTTCATGTTTCCTTATATTTTATGTGGGAAGTGAATTACATTTGTTCTTTCTGATTGGCTAACTGAAGATAGGGAGAAGGAAGGACTCAGCACCTCCTCACTTGTAGAGGAATTTCAATCCAGCAACATGGCTACTCTGGCAAGGGATCATATCCAAAGACCTAGATCTGTGTGATTGTGCTGGAATACTGGCACACACTTAGGATACAGGCTTACTCCCTCTGGCTGGGATAAAGACACACCTTTAGCATATACCTTTAACCCCAAACAATGAGAACTAATTGAGGAGGCAACAAAGTGACTCAGAGAAAGATGTGACACAATGAGTCACAGATAAGCTATACCCAACTCTCCTAAGATCAAACAGAAAAGAGAAACGACTCCAGAACAATGCAGGGAGAGCTGAGTTGAACTCCCGCAGTTCATACAGACAGTACAGTGGGTGCAGTTCAGTTTCTGGAATTCAGAGGTAGTTTTTCCAAGCAAAGTAATTTAGCCAAAAGCCAAGAGAAGCCAATTTGAATCAGTCAGCTTAGAGGGGCTTTTGAACTAGAACAGCTGAGCTGATTCAGCTAGCCAGAGTTCAGAAAGAGTTAGAAAGGATGACTTTATTCAGCAATAAGTCTTAGGTGCTGAAAACTTTCTAGGCTTAGGTTAGCAGACAGAGGCTGGAAGTTAAAACCTACAGGGTCAGAGCTTGCAGAAAATTAGATTGTTGGAGGCTAGAAGCTTCCAGGCCTATGTCTAGGAATAGTTAGAAATGTTCTGGGCTCAGCCTAAGCCATGTATTCATATAGCATAGATATTGTTCTCATCTCCTGTCTCCCTCTGAGGAAATAAAATCAATATTTACAGTCACTCTTCTCAAGCTCAGATTTTCAGGCTTAAAAGTTGCTTAGAAAAGATATTTCTACCTTACAGAATGATGAAGAGAGACTGAGACATATGGGTGAACTACTCAATTCCCAATATATACAAATAAACCCTACCTTTATCAATTATCATTAAACTTATAGAAAATTAATTATTTTCCAGATTTTTCCATACTTTAACCTGCTACCTTTCAAGTTGTTAAGCTTTAGCTATGTTTTTTACCATGAAGTGAAAAAGTCATCTGTGCAAGTGGCCTGGATGAGCTGGGGACAATGATCTGTTTGCAGAGTGTTTGCTGGAAGTGCACAGAGCCTAGGGCTTGATCCTCAGCACAGCATCTGCACCTACTGTGGCACATGGCCATAGAACCACTAACCGAGAGAAAGAAGCAAGAGGATCTGAAGTTCAGTACCATTCTCAAGTATAAAACAAATTAGAGCCCCGTCTGCTGCAGATGCGACCCTTGCTCAAAATCAAAATGAAACAGACAGGAAATTGATGAAAGGTGGACAATTTAATGGATGGATTAATCTCTTTTGAGAATGATTGTACAGACTTTTCATACAGGTGTCAGCATAAATGCAGTAGTAAGTTGTATTATACCAAAAACAAAACAAAATCCTAAACTTCCAAAGACCTCACAGCTAAAGCAAAGATAAGGGTGTAACATCTCCAAGGACTGGGTCAGAATGGATAACCTTCCTCTAGAGAGTGAAGTGTATAGGCTAGACCCTTTCCAAATGGTTCAGAAGCAAAAAGAATGGTGGCTATTTATTTAGGACAAGACAACCCTTCCCAGTTGACAGGTAAGAACATGAAGGTAATTCCAAAGGATGGGTCCAAATGCCATATCTCTAGTAGTTTCAGTTCACACAGAAGGCTTGTAGGATTACTCTCTCTCTCTCTCTCTCTCTCTCTCTCTCTCTCTCTCTCAGACGCACGCGCGCGCGCGCGCGCGCGCGCGCGCGCGCGCGCACACACACACACACACACACACCGATACACACACAAAATTAATGGACATTGGAGACACCCTCATAGAAGCATGGGAATGGGAGATGGCATAGGGTGGTTCCGGGGAGAAAACTGGGAAAGGGGATAACATTTGACATGTAAATAAAAAAAAAAATAAAAAAATAAAAAATCTCTCTCTCAAAAAAAGAAAATAATATCACAATTAGTTACAAATCTTCCACAATTTTATTTATTCTATATTTAAAGTTGAGTAGTTTAGTTAAGTATAACCCCCACAGACTCATGTTTGAATGTCGGCCCATAGTTAATGGCACTATTTGGAAAAATGATCTTGTTGGAGCAGATATGGCCCTGTTGGTGACAGCATTTCACTGTGAGGTCAAACTTTGAGGTCTTATATGCTAATGCTATGCCCACATTGGAACACAATCTCCTGCTGCCTGTGGATCAAGATGTAGAACTCTCAGCTACTTCTCCAGCATGCTATCACCTAGCATGCTTCCCTGCTTCTTGTCATGATGATAATGGACTAAACCTCTGAAACTGTAAGATGGTCACAATTAAATGTTGTACTTTATAAGATGATATATGGTCCTGGTATCTCTTCACAGCAATAAGACCCTAACTGTTTCCCTTTAAACCCTGAGTGAAACAAGCTGTGAAGTCAAATTTGACTTTAAGCTTCATCAAGAAATTGCTTCATGAACACAATCAATTTGTATTATATATCAATTCACTCAACTCCAAAAGAGACAGTGATTAGTGCCCTTGAAGGCTCCTTGAAAATACTCTGAGAGAAGATATGAAAACAATCTAACCCAAGTAAATGTTTAATAAATGATAGTATTGTTATTAATATAACTGGGGCATGAATGGGTAGAATGAAGGGGGAATAAAGGTTGCTATTCAATATCTATTCATATTCTAAAAGGACATTTTATTTAAAGGTCTTTTCGTATGTCTAGTCTCTTTTGCTTAGGTTATTGATGGCATTTTCTATCACTGAATCAGCAGGCATTTCACATGGGTATTTACTTCCTTCACAGGTAGTTAAAACCCAACCTGAATTCTCCATAGGAGGTAAAGGTCATGCCGACTTTAAATTATCCATGTGCATTTCTGGAATTTCCATTAGCTTTGCTTGACATAATTTACTATTAAGATTGGGGTATTAAACTAATACTAAGCAAGAGATTACATTTTAATGCACTTTTTCAGTGGGAAGCAGAATGCATTTCTAATCATGCTGTCTAGCTACAAGCAAACAAATGCTGACTTGATTATTTTACCATTATCACAATGAATAATATCAACCGCGGAGATCACTAATGGGTTCCCACACACACACATTCAAAGTAAACACTATAGTGTGATACATAACTGGCTTTCCAGTTATTAAGAGATAATCACATCCTTGGGATTTTCACTGAGCACAATAAGTGGCACCATTAGATTATGGCTATATCTTGATAACAAGGGTCCCTGCAGTTTCCACAAAGTGAGAAAAAGCCATTACCTTAGGGAAAATGTCTTATTTATTTTGCTGAATCATAAAGCTGGCAGTTTTAAGTAACAAGCAGTGACTATTCCTGAGATGACAGTTACAGTTTTCCTCCAAAGGGTACTCAGGCACCATCACCTTCAAGGGAATGATGTAAATAGACATTTTTTGAGGATTAATTCTTGGGATTATTGACTATGAGTAAATAGGGCTCAGTGATGTTTCCTAGCTCAGAAGTCAGTGGAGAACAGCAATGGGAATGGACCACAACTTATAAGGTTAAAAACTGAGATGCTGAGCCTCACCCATTGTCCTGGTATGTTAGAACAGTTCATCTGAGAGACTACGTCAGATCCTTCAGTCTCCATGTGGTCCCAGGACAACCAATCAGTATTATCTGAACAATCAACAGTAAAATATGGATTTCAATTCAGAGACCAAGAACAAGAAGCAGCCATGAGAATTCGATGTGACTTTCTGGGGGAGAAAAGTCATGAGCACAAGATATAGGCTTTATTTGAGGTTATTACTTAGTAGAGAACTGTCATTGCTCAAATTACTTAGAACGTTGGTATTGTCAGATCTTCCTAAAATAGAGAAAATAAGACAGAAGTTAGGCTTCTTGAGTCTTGCTTTTGGTATTCAGAAAATATGTAAATACAGTTTGTTGCTGTGGAAACCAAAGGAAACACTAAAATTGACTGAATTCTATGACACCCCATGTCTGCAAAGTCAGCCCAGCTGATTAGATCAAATTCTGCTTAGGCATTCCTGTATCTAATTTCCTTAAGTAACACACACACACACACACACACACACACACACACACACACACACACTAAATTAAATAGAAACAAATGCCAGAATCTTCTCTGGGACTATTTGAAAGCTATTTTCTTAGAATGAATATGTGTAAAGGTGCATTTTTTGATAAACACCTTCAATCCAGGCACCCTAGAAGTAGAATAAAAGGACAACCAGTTAGGAGCAGCCTCAGATATTCAGAAGCATGATAGAGAGACAGAGGTGGTATGGATAAAGCCCACATCTCTCTAGTCAATGACCACTGCATATCTCAAAAATTAAAAAAAGAAAGTATGTGCACAATCTATATCTGGGCAAAGGAATAGTGCTAACTGGTGGGGCACCTGACAGTCACTGGCCTGGTTAGTCAAATATGTGATAACTAATTTCCTTTGGGCAAACTCCTAATGCCAGATTAATGGCTTCTATGCACTTGGATATGAAACCCTTCCAGAGTTATCAATGGTATTTAGAGAGATTATTAGTAACACCTGGAAATGTTGCATGCATATACAATTTCTTTGATCTGAGAATTTATTTCTAATGTGAGAATTAATTTATATTCTGTGAGACACCTGACCTTCAAATCTCTAAGAGAGAGCACTATTTGGGATTAGAATATGTATCATACTCCAATATTCATGGACCTGTAGTTGCCACTTGGGTCATAAGTTACTATTCTCAAAATATCTAAGCTTCAAAGCTGGAGTGCCATCATTGAGTTTTTAGGTTTTACAACAAAAGGACACATTTTGTACTGCTCTAAATCAACAGTAATCAAGCAAAGGAAACTTTACAGCAAAGTAAAACTACTTTTGAGTAATATCATTGGGGTATGCAGGGTTTATCACTTCTTGAATTTCTATTGAAGAAAATGATCCGATTTGGTGAAGTACAGTTTTTTTTTCTTTCTCATTGGTAAACCATACAAGAAATGTCAAAGTTTTGACAGTATGTAATACCAGAAAATGAAAATTTTCAGGTTTCCCCATTATCAACAGAAATTTGGCACAGTTAGGATGGCAGCCTGTCCCTCTACGTTTTCAAGTCATCTATTCTGCCAATTTCTGGCACCGCACAACTGTCATATCATGTGATGTGATATAAAATATATTGGATGTTTAAAATTTGATATTTCCCATAAGTACTTGTCATTTATTTGACAGCTGTTTTACTGAGTAGGGGAAGAATATTGCACCCATACTTCTGCACAGCAAATAGACAGTAAACAAACAGAGTAAGTTGTTGCAGTCAAGATAGCTCCATGAGAGTGATTTCCCATACTCAAAGATCTACAATAATGGGAAAGTGGTTGATCACATAATCACTGTCTTCCTGCCACCAAGAGTATCAAGCATCCATATGCTGTACAAATATACATTTATGCAAATACCCATACATATAAAAATAAGTATAATTTTAAGAACAAAGAATGCCATCTGACAGTTTCTATAGCCTATAGCAGAAACTCCTTTGATATAACATACCTGTCTTACATACCTATCAATTTATTTATTTGTGTATTTATTATTGCAAGCTTCTAGACAACCTTAAATGAATGGAGAGAAAATCAAAGCAATTTCACTAAAATAAGGGAAAAGATAAAGTTATCCACTCTCTCCTAATGTATTCGATGTACTTAAAATTTTAGCCAGAGCAATAAAACTAAAAGAAATCAAGGGGATACAGACTAAAATGGGATATGTCAAAGTGTCTTTATTTGCATATATGATAAAATATGTTATAAACACTTTGAGCAAAGGGTCTGGATACAAGAGTAACTAATAATAATAATAATAAAATAAAAAAAGAGAAAAATCAGTACCCCCTATATACAATGACAAAGTGACTGAGAAGGAAATCAAGTGTTGGTAAATTGTTGGTCTTTTTATTAATCTTTGTTTTTACACCCAGATTTTATTCCCCTCCCAGTCCACCCTCCAACTGTTCTACATCCCATACCTTTTCTCTGACTTCTGTTTCCACGAAGATGTCCCCAGCCCCCACCTCCCACCCTACCATACCTCTAGACTCCTTGGGGCCTCCAGTATCGGGAGGGTTAGGTGCATCTCCCCTGACTGAACCGAGACACAGCAGTCCTCTGCTATATATGTGATGGGGGCCTCATATCAGCTAGTGTATGCTGCCTGGCTGGTGGTGGTGTCTGAGAGATCTTGGAGGTCCAGATTAATTGAGACTGCTTGTCCTCCAACAGAGTTGCCCTCATCCTCAGCTTCCTTGAGCTTTTCCCTAATTCAACTACAGGGGTCAGCTGATTCTGTCCATTAGTTAGGTGCAAATATCTGCACCTGACTCTTTCAGCTGCTTGTTGGGTCTTTTGGAGGGCAGTCATGATAGGTCCCTTTTTGTGAGCGCTCCATAGCCTCAGTAATAGTGTCAGGAGATTTTTCAATCTAGAGTCACTTAGGAAGAGCATCACAAAGAAGGACTGTGAAGGTCATGTTGGCCTGTGGGCATTTCTGAAGGGGATCATCTTCATTACATCAGTTGATATCGGAAGACCTGCCTACCACTGGTGACACCATTCCCTAGGGATATTACCCTAACCTGTATAAAAGATCAGAGGGTAAGCTGAACATTAACGTTTATGCTTCATTCTATTTCTCTCTGCCACTCAACTATGTAAGCAAAGCGATCAGTTGTTTCAAGCTAATGCCATACTGTAACTTTTGCAGAATGAAGGATTGTAGTTTAGAACCATGAACTAAAATAACCCTTCCTCTCCTACATTATTTATTTTATTTTTAGTATATTTTACCATAGCAGCAGAAGTGAAACTCAGACTCAGATATCAAAATGTCCATCTATCCACCTAACTATTATACCTTCCACTGTACAGATAACAAAAAAGTATTAACCACATATCCCTATAATTACTACACTGGCATGCCTAAGGCAATCTGAGTTAAGTCTATAATCTATCAAATATTGTCACTAAACGGTTACACTCACTCCTAGCACACAAAAACCCCAAGGTAAAGTAGGCACACATGATTATCTTCCTGTTATCCAAGTTATAGGCAACCAGAGTTACTAGATAATTAAGGCTGTCTATAACTAGTCAGTTATATCTATATCTAGGATATAACCAGAGTTATATATATACTTTCGCTATACTGTTATGATCCATGGTGCACTCCTTTTTGCAATTTTGTAAAAAAATGAAATCATGTTTGTTTGGGGGTGGTTATTAGATTTCCCTTCTCATCTTCCTTCTCTCACTACAAAAGTATATTTCATATGAATCTTTCTCAATGTTTATCTTAGTTCTGTATTATTTAAAATATTATTAAAATTCTGTATTAGTGTTATATAAAATACTACCATCTACCATCTATATATTTTATTATCATTATTCATGTGCTTATAAGGATTTTTTTTTTGCTTAACAGCATAAGGACTAATTACATAGTGAAGTATTTTTGAAGCAAAATACCTGAAATACATGTAGATTATGAATTATGACATGGTTTTCCTCCCGTAAAGAGATTTAGTGCTGTAAAACTTACGTGCCATGTGAACTATGAAACAATTCTAAAACAAATCTTCAAGATCAGTATGCCTTTCCAGTATTGTTGACTATTTTGTTATTACCCTGAAGAATGAAATAGCAACAAAACAGCATAAAAATGGATAAAGGAATAATATTTTACAACTTCCTGAATTGAGCTACATACACAATAATTTCCAGGATTGATTTCCTGCCTAATTTTGAAGCAAATAGCCATCAATTTAGAAATCCTTGCACAAGACCACAAAGAATGCAAATATTTCTTACTCCGTGGGGAATTTCTTTCCCCTTTTTAAAAAGAAACTGAACACTTTAAAGGTACATACACATGAAATTTTCCTATATCATTATTGTCTGGTAGCTAGTTAGAAATCAGTATTCTTGAAGGTCAGTTCAGATGGACCCCCTCTTGCATAATCAGAGCTTTGGGCACTACCTCCTGCTATCTGTTAACATATAATTTTAAACATATATCATAAAGAAAGGGAGCAGTATTATAATAGGCTCCTCCTCAGGTCTCGAAATATTATAGGAAAGGCTGGGGTGAGGTGGAGGTAAGAGGGCTTTGATGTGTATTAAGAGAACGCTATTTCCTCCTGGCAAAGTGTGGCTATTTTTGAAGACTTACTTTTCATTCCTTAATTCTTTTAAAATCTGCTTCATCACATGAAGTTTTTAGTCAAAGGAATGGATTCTAAGTCTGTCGTCTTGGGTAGAACATGGCTCTCTGCTAAAGAACAAAACATACCATTGCCCTCTCCCCTAAGAGTTAATCCAAATGGGCCTGCCAATCATTTTCCAGGATTAAATGCCTCAGGAAGCTTTCTGTTCATAGACTCTGAGAAGGTAGTATAAATCCTACTTCAATATGCAGTTCTGCACAGAGATTCTCTGCTTTATCCATTCTCTCTCTAAAATTGTTTTCTCCCTAAAGGTCCTTCTGGCCACTTTTCTTTTAATGTAGCAACAAAAATAATTTTATTGTTAAGATCACTGTATGGTTTCAACATTGGGAATGTTGAGAACCACTGACCTACATGGGTACCTAGAAGTTAATGTCTCTCTCTCTCTCTCTCTCTCTCTCTCTCTCTCTCTCTCTCTCCCTCCCTCCCTCCCTCCCTCCCTCCCTCCATCCCTCCACTTTTGAAGTAGTAGCAGTTCTCCTGCCTCAGCCCTAAGTGCTTGCAGTATAGTTATAGGCCACTACTATCATCTGCTCCCAGAACCTTTCCTGCCTTGAGCCTGACCTGGCTCTGCCCAGATCCTGTTTCTGTTCCTTTCATCTGTCACAGCGCAGCTTCTAGCTCTCACCTTGCTTCCTAATCCTCACTTCTCCATGAGAAGCTGAGGGCCTTCATTCTCCCCCTTCAAAGGCTGAAAGTCTTCTGGCCATTTCCTATACTTACCCTTTATCACAGTCTAATGAACTATCATCTACACTCTACCTTGTGTGTGTTATCTCAGTTCATAGGGTAGAGCCCAGTGGAGGTCATAGCTAGCTCCCAGTAATAATTATAAATCCAGGGTAGAGTAAATCAAGTTCTTGTTAAGGGATGCTACATCTGATGCTTTGAAATGTATTTTAGTGCCTTGATCTTCATAGGTAAAATATCTAACATATGGCTGTTAACATACCAATGAGCTTTGTAAAAAACTATGCAGTTGTAGAGAAAAGGCTTGTTGAAATCCTAGCTACCTCACATTTTTCCTACAGGAATTGGGCAGAAAAGTCATACTTAGCCTCAACTTTTGCATTTGAAAAATGAAGACCAGTTGGAAGTGGTGGTGAACATTAATATCAGCATTCTAGAGGCAGATGCAGGTAAATTTCTGAGTGCTTGATACCAGCATGTGCTATTTAGTAAATTAAAGATTGAGGCTAGATAGAACCCATATTAAAAAAAATGAAATAAAGGTAAAATAGGAACCATAATATATTTGTTGTTTATGGCCTAGCACATATAATACTGTTTCAAAAATAATGGCTGGAACTTCTATTCTTGCTTCAAGTGAAATTTTATTCTCCTACTCAGCCCTTGCAAGTTACTCAGTGATCAGAATGAAAGACTTCCCAGTTGAAAAATATGAAAATCAAAATCAAATTCCTCCTTGTACAGTTTTTATGTAAGAGTCCATTTCTTGATGGTATGAACTCAAGTTCTCATAATAATATAGAGTCTACACAGAATACTCTAGAAAGCTGATCAACGATCAGTAATTCAGAGGTTGTAGAGAGATTGTAATGATCCTGATCTAGACTCAAACTATTGTTAGAACTTTTAATAAGCATTTATTGTGCACTTTTGTGTTTGACCTTACCTCCTGTGACTATTACATAGGTCATTGGGGATGGATGAACAGGCCCCTATCTTCCATCAACTCAAATGTCAAGAATGTCAGTAGATTACACCTCAGCCCTATAAATGATTTTTCCAATTTGCTATAAACTGCCTACTAGGTGTATTTAACAAAATATGTGAAAAGTGTTTACATTTGTGACTTTCTTTGTTCTGTTACTAGAAAAACTAGGGCAAACTAAATCTTCATTCATGGGCAATCATAACTTATATTTTGGTTTAGAATAAACTAACGCACTTCTTTGAAGACATAAGTAGCTTCTCTGGGATATTATACCAACTTATATAAGGGATTCAAATATCTGTATATTTTTGAATATACAGATTTTACAGAAATATTTGTATAATCAATTCTTCACAGATACCCAAGAATATCATCTATTATTATTTTATATATGCCCACCAACAAAATATTAAAGCAATAACACAGGTTACATGATTGCAAATATCTATAGTCCCTCAACATCAGGAAGCAGTGGTCTCTGTATTCAGCCTTGAGTTATATCAAGTTATATCAATTACGTAATGTAATATATGGAAAAATCCAATACACACAAGCAACAGGCTAAGAGTGTTAGGCAACCTAACAATCTTATTAGTGTTATGGAAATGTCTTTCCTATTACAAACCACATGGAAGTTTTGACTATTCCTGGATTCCTGGGACCAGACTTGAGGAATATTGTAATAATATTTGAAGCAAGCGGGGTGAGGGCATCTCAGTCAAAACAAGAAACTGAAGACCTGAAGGCAGGGGAGACGTTCACAGCAGATTTTTATGGAAATTTCTCTTTCCAAAGCCATCCATCTTTCTTTGGAAGATTCAACCATGTGACTGTGTGCAAAGCAGTTGTGTAGGGGACTAGTACTGGCCATGGAATTCAACAACTCATATTGGTTCATAATGCTAGGTCAGGTGAAACTCATAGGTCTCAAGTATCTTTTCTCTGACTCAAATCTACATGCATTACAAGGCTGTCTCTGTTACTTTTGGTGGGAAAGATATTCCAATTTGTCAGCAGTGCCCTTCCTTTTTTTTGTTTTTTTGTTTTTCGAGACAGGGTTTCTTTGTGTAGCCCTGGCTATCGTGGAACTCACTCTGTAGACCAGGCTGGCCTCGAACTCAGAAATCTGCCTGCCTCTGTCTGCCAAGTGCTGGAATTCAATGTGTGCACCACCAGTGCCCAGCAGCCTCCCTTTATTTTTGATACAGGGTGTAGGAATCAGAGATGGAACATGGAGAGAAAGAGCCTAGTGAGGGCTGAAAACTGGTTTCTCAATAACATAACCTTTGGTGGAAATAATGATTTTGACTGTCTCTCCCTAGTACTCCCTGGAATTCTAAAGAATTGTACAAATATTGAAAGTGCACAGAGAATGCCATAGCACTCTAAATTACACCTCACTATCTCCCATAGCTGGTTGCATTAATATCAGTATTATTCATTCTTGAAAGTAATTTAATTTTTTATCAATGTGTTAAAGCAGGCCATAAAAGAAGACATAGGAACATACGAATATCAATGTGCTTTCATATTCAACAAGAATTGTAATAGACTAGATTCTTGGACTCTAATATGCCAGGAAAGGCAAACAAACAACAAAAAACTAACAAAGAAACTTAATATAATCGGCAGGGTGTTTGGTTAGGTTCAAAGCTATTCTTTTAGTCATAGACATAGCTGCTGAAAGAATCTTGACTGCTTCAACTTAAAGAGCCAAGCAATGAAAAAAATAGAGGCATCCAAAAAGGGAAGAAAAAAATTCATGCCATCTAAAGTTCAAAGAACCAGAAGAAAAAGCATTCCAAGGAAACTGAATTTTTATTTACATATCTCTAATTGTTTTCATCTGCCCACAGAATCTAAATCCATGCTTTGGATTCCACAGTCTTCATGAGCTTTCCCTCCTTTTTTCTTTTTTCTTTTCTTTTTTCTTTTTTTCTTTTTCTTTTTTTTTGGGGGGGGGGGGCTTTCCTTCCATGTGCCCCTATAGTCTGTGATTCAGTGACAGATTGGCAGGCTTTGAGTTTTCTACCCTAGCCAGTTTTCCAAGAGGAGGCTTCATCATGCAATAATCATAGTTTTAGTTGCACTGGGCTACCAGATTAAAATACAAGAGATTGATTCTTCAGATGCATTCTTATTTATTATTAGGTTCCCTTAGACGAGTCCATCCAGGGACAAAACAGCTCTTGCAGGAAAAGAATACTTTCCTTATGAAGCTGATGCTCCTTGTACTGTGAGGGCAACTAGGGGGCCATGTGACAGCAGCCACATATGAAAATAGAGGACACACTGTCATTATTGCAACTGAACGGTAGTAAAAGAATTAGGCAGCTATCAGGAAGTGTGTGTGTATGTATGTGAGAGAGTGTGTGTGTGTAATATGTCCACATCTATAGGATACACACACACACACACACACACACACACACACACACATATATATACACACATATATACATATGTATATTTCTTGACTGCTTGTACATGAACAGAGAGACAGAGAGAGAGAGAGAGAGAGAGAGAGAGAGAGAGAGAGAGAGAGAGAGAGAGAGAGGAAAGATTTTCCAGAATCTAAGTCATATTTCACAGGAAAAACAAAGCTTCAAACAGATACATATTTTAAAATGTATTTCACATATGCACATGTTGCAGATTTTTTTTTCTTTTGGTGGTAGGTATCTCCAAAGAAACATATTTGATAGTGTAAAAGAAAAAAAAAAACCTAAACTGTGAAACTTCAAAGTGTCATTCGTTATGGCTACTCTAACCGTATAGAAGTTCACTGAGTTTGTATAGTATTAGAGCCGAGGGTTAACGTTGGTGAAAAGGCTTTTTTTTTTTCAACGTTTTATAATAATGTTTAAAATATAGCTTTTGAAAGAAATTACAACCAGACTCCTGCTTATCATCAAACTCAGTCTCGTGTGCTTTTTCCTATATCCTGATGGTGCTAATTTTAGAAGTAAGCATTACACATGATTCTGAGTTTATGTTGATATTTGCCTAAAGATCATTATGTCAGCCTAAAGCCTAGCATAGAATATAAAATGAATCAAAGAATAATAATAATAACTTCTGTCAGGAATATAATTACTATCATTAGCCTTAACTATACTAATAAAGTTGCCTTACGAAGCTCAATTAAAAACATTATTCCATTCACAAGCACAAGAAATGGGAAATATATATATGTGGATCTCAAGTGTTAAACAGAAAAAGGGAAATGAGATCAAATATCGAAATAAAAAAACACTTTGGGCACAGAAGCTAAAAAGTTCAAGATTCTCAACCAGGTACAACTCTTGATTCTTCCTGCAATTTGTCATGATTGGATGTAGTATAATTCTATATAATTAGTATATATTAATTATATAAAATAATGCAATAGAGAATGACATTTTTGTAAATTACTAGATTCTATCGAATTGATTAAGTCAAAATTTCAATCTATATAGAACTTTCATATTTATTTTTGTGTGAATGTGTGTAATGTACATGGATATGTGGTGTATGAATGTATGTTTGTGTGGGGACACATGCTTGTGTATCCTCAGACATATAAAGGTCAATGAATTAGATTTGTTATTTTCCAGCTTCCTTCATTTATTTACTGGGGTAAAGTCACATCACCCAAACAGAGCTTTCTGGTTTACAGACTCTAGTAGCTAGTTTGTCTCAGAGGACCCCTTTATCTACTTCCCAAAATGTTTGGGGATTACTTGGGTGCCATGTTGCCCACCTGGCTTTAATACAGGTGCTGGGATTAGGACTCTGTTCAAAACACGAATGATAAGCATTTTATCCATTGAGTCTTTTCCATTGCTCTGAAAATTAGCACTTCTTTTTTTATTTAATTAGGTATTTTCTTCATTTACATTTCCAATGCTATCCCAAAAGTCCCCCATACCCTCCCCCACCCACTCCCCTACCCATCCTCAACCCACTTCTTGGCCCTGGCATTCCCCTGTACTGAGGCATATAAAGTTTGCAAGACCAATGGGCCTCTCTTTCCAGTGATGGCCGACTAGGCCATCTTCTGATACATATGCAGCTAGAGTCAAGAGCTCCGGAGTACTTGTTAGTTCATAATGTTGTTCCACCTATAGGGTTGCAGATCCCTTTAGCTCCTTGGGTACTTTCTCTAGTTCCTCCATTGGGGGCCCCGTGATCCATCCAATAGCTGACTGTGAGCATCCACTTCTGTGTTTGGAAAATTGGCATTTCTAAGAGTACCATAAAGTGCTATAACATTGTGGAACTTGAAGGCCTTCTAAAGATAAATAAATTTAGCCTTTGTTCTAAACACAAGAAAATAAAAATCCAAAGATGCTGATGTTCACCCTAGAATGACATCTCCTGGAATATGATTCTTTAGTTCTCTGAAGGAAACTGCAAAGTCACCATTTTTATAAGAAAAAACACAGGTAATCATGTTCAAAATACATATTTATAATGATATATAGATAAAATGCTATTAAAACATTAACTTCCAAATTAGAAAACATTAGAAAGTCATTACTACCATAAATGAGCGGGATGTAATTTACAGTTGAATTTTTATGAAAATTCTCATGGGAACCAAAATAAATATACTAGTTTTAGACCAGAAACATATATCTCATTCACATTACTGGCTATCAACTTAAATACCTTGGGCTATTCGAGATATATAAAGTTACAGCAAAAGTATTTGCCATGTGCATCACTCTAAAATATTAAGTAATGTATAAAATATTTGTAACAATTATTTTTTTCATTAACTGGTTATTTATTCACTTTACATCGCCATCTCAGCCTCCCTCTCCTTCCATTCCTATCCTCACAAGGACCTTCCCTCTCTCTTTCACTTCTGAGGAGGAGGTACCCCTGGGTACCAACCCATGCTGGCACTGCAACTCAGTGTATAACACTAAGCACATCCCCTCCCACTGAGGCCAAACAAGGCAGACAAGTTAGGGGAACAGGTTCCACAGGCAGGTAACAGAGTCAGGGTAAGTCCCCAATCCAGTGCTACAATTCTTGAAGCACTATGATGCACTGCATGAATAAAAGTACTTTCTAACCTCTCCTTTTGAGTATTCTATTTTTTCATTCAAAAACTGAAATTAAATGGTAAAATTTCAAGTTTAGACAATTTTTTTGGTTCAATACTTGGAAGAGCAGGTGAAACATAGTATGAAATATATTAGTCATTTCCCTCATCCTTATAGAAAACAGCCCCACTACAATTGCAAGTTATGGTATAGCCTACTACTTGTAGGCTATCTACTCAAGGTGATTATTATCAAAACCTTACATATAACTTTCAGAGAGAAAATATTTAAGTGTATGTACAAAGAAAAGGTAAATTGAAGTTACAATATGGAGGAGGAGGAAGAGGAAGAAGAGGAAGATGAGGAAGAGGAGAAGGAGGAGGAGGAGGCACAGCAGCCTGTGACTGTATTTCCAGCTAATTGGGAGACTGATGTAGGAAAATGGGTTTCTGTAAAGAAGTTCCTACAAGTCTGAACAACTTAATAAAATGCTGTCTTTAAAAAAATTTAATGTTGGAAGTATAATTTCATGACAATGTGCTTGTTTACCAAACACAAAAGTCCTGAATTAAATCTCCACTAATAGAAAAACATATATTGTGGATACCTATTTGTGAATTCCATGCATGAAGGATATGTGGCTGGCATATTCTCTGGATGAGTTGTTGAGTGTGTGGCAGAACTTAGACATCACTACTACATACTTTAAAAGGAGCCAACTTCGTTAGCTATTCCTTAAAATTCCCCTTTCTTTAACATTTAGTTACTTTTACTATAATTATTATTCAGTAAAAAAATTAAACTTTGAACCGTTATAACAAGCTTTCAATTAAAATACACACTATACAATTTGGCCAAATATTCTACTTTTTTTCCATTTAATAAATTAAATAATTTTGTTGGTTATCAAAGAGAAGACACAGCATTCATGGGGTCTGGCTCAGCAACATCACAACCACTATTACTTCATCTTTTCCTTGTGTTTTTCTTTATGGAGAAAGTAAGTCCTTGTGCTAAGACCATTGATGGTCTACAGGGGCAGTGGCCTACACACTGGCATAACAAACTTCCTTCAAAAGGGACCTTCTGAAAGACCTGGCTGTGTCTCTATTCAAGGGATGCTATATTCAGGAATCTGTCCATGATAGTTTTCTGGCTTTTCTTCATTACTTATCACAAATTTTTAGGTATGCAGACAGTTACCGAAGACTATTTCTTTCTGTAATATGAGTGAAAACTATGCATTGTTAGAATCTATGTTTTCATCCTTTGTAACACACTTTTTGAGATATGCAACAGTGTCTCCTAACTCTATGGTAAGGTCTTGCCAAGATCCTCCTTTATTTTGACACTTCTTTAATTCGTTTTCCTTGTAACATATAGATTTCAGCTCACCCCTAATTTTATAGGATAACCACTGTACATAGGATTCTCTGTGGAGCTGTTTGATTTTTTTGTTTGCTTTAGTTTCAGAAATTAGGATTCTCATCCTGTTATTTGGTACATTTTGAACTCTTCATCTCTCCACCTTAGCTTTCTAGTCATCTAGGATAATAGGAATTTCTACACCTGGCTCTGTGACCCATTTTTGACGGATCAGTTGTTATATACAGTTTAACTGCAGTGATATTAATTAGGGTTTGTTGGGCTTAAAAAATAATTTTACTGGAGTTGGGAAAATGTCACAACGGATAAAATACTTGCTGCATAAGTGAGGGGAATTGAGTTTACATCCCTGGCATGTATATGACAAAAAAGCCAACTGGCCTTGGTAATTCACCTGTTATCTCAGGAAAGCCAAGGCATCTCTAATACAAACAGTCTAGACAAACCAACTCTACAGAACCAAGGAGCTGTGGGTTCCAGTGAGAGACCCTGCTTTAATATATAAGGTGGGTAGTGACCCAGAAAATGCACAATATTAATCTCTGACCTTTATATACATGTGTATGTTCACCCCTATCTATGATATGAACACAGAGAGGGGGAGAGAGTGTAATAATTTTATTACGGTAGAATAGTACATAGTGTCTTAGTAACATTAAGAGGCACAAAACTTAAAAATATTAAGGAACATATTTATGTGGAAATGGCATCATATTCCTTTGGGCATTCTGAATTATAATACATACAGTTCATATTATACAATGGGGAGAATCAGTTGACATATTACTGAAGGGAAAGGAATTTGAATGTGTCACAGATAATTTTCTGGCTCATTCATGTTCTGATATTCTCAACATGGGCAGGACCACAGTAGTTATGCCATAAATTGCCTTTCTTTTTAAAAATAAATCTACGTACTTTTTCACATAGCATTTCTTATAGTGTATATGTTAAAAATGCCTCTGCATGAATGTTTCTCAGTATATTCCAAATCTTGCCTTTGAAATATCAGACTGCTCATTCTAAGATTAACCTTCAATTTGATTTTATTTGCCACTAAAAAAAATGTAAGAAACAACATGGGAAATAAACCTGAAAGTGCACATGTTATGAATTGAGTCTTAAAAGTCACACCAAAGACATCTGAATTGTTGCCATGAAAGTGGGATAATACTTTTCAACCACATTCATCTTTTCAGGGAAGGAAGAAAAAAAAAGATGCCAGCTTCCTGGGATGCAGCCTCCGAGAGCTAGCACACCAGTCCTTTTAAAGAAATTACCAGCATGCTGTGTTTGGTTTTCTGTCTCCCACCTTGCATTTTACAAACTGTATCAAAGCACGGAGTGTAACAGCTCCAATTTCTTTCACAGCAGCTGCACCATGTGAGAAAAATTGACAGATTAACTAGAAGAAAGCCTCCAAACTACTGTAAACTACATCTGTCCATTAGAAGACAAGCAAAGGCCAAAGAATACACATAAAGGAATGCCTTGATGACCGGCTGCACTGTGAGCTAGAGGGTATGGTAATCTTCAGAACTGTGTGTGCAGGGCACAAGTGCAATCCACCAGCTATCACCTGACCTCTGCCATTCTGTTTAAGACTAAATCTGTTAAGGATTAATAAAAAATCTGAAGTTGAAAAGTAGCTATTGGTTTCCCTGTGTATTTTGGTTATGGGTGGGATGAATTATCTTCCTGCTAGTGTCTAAAAAATGTCCACTATATGAAACAGATCTGGTTTGTATATAAGGTAATGAGATTGAGCTAATGCAACTCCAACTATATCATAAACACTCCACTGTTGACTGAATTTAGATTTGCAAACCTGCCCTCTTCATGAAATTGTGTCAGATCTAGTTTCAAGAGGCATCTTGCAGTTACATGAAAACTTGCAATATACTTTGGAAATATTGTTACAGGCACCATGCAAAAATACTGAGGAAGTTGTACTGATATCAGGAACACCATTTCAGAGAGATCTGAGAGTCTGTAATTACCACTCAACTGAGAAGGTATTAGGACAGTGCAGTAATGGTCTGTGTGGGATGAAAAGAAGGCCAGAAGAGAAAGAAAGCATAAAAATAAAGAGGGACTAGGAATATACCTCTTCTGTAACTTGTTTGGAGAAGGATTAGTAGTTTAAGACTTCCCCTGTCCTAGACAGTGAATTCATGTACATCATGGGAATCTTTGTGAGACACTTTTATAAAGTAAAGATAAAGGAAGGTTGGGGATTTGGATCAGGCAGTGTACTTGCCTAGCACGATCAAGGCCCAAGATAAGAAGGCAACTTTAATATGCACATTGCTGGGCAGATGTAATATAGTAGCACTATATATTGTATGAATAAAAGAATAAAAAAATACCATAACAGACCACAGCTTTTGCCATTATTTGCATGATATTCTTAGGAAAAGGGCTGTGGGACTATTTGTTAAACTTATTTTTAATGGGCATAATTAAAATATTGAAATTGTCAGATACCTATTATTTTAGACTCTGTTCCCTACTCTCTAAGTCTAATTGAAGCTTCCCAATTTTATAGGATGGTATATATATTTTATATATGGTATATACCACGAGTATGCCTGATAAGGCATGTATTAAAAATTAAACTTTGTTGGCTGATGAGATGGCTCAGTGGGTAAGAGCACCCGACTGCTCTTCCCAAGGTCCGGAGTTCAAATCCCAGCAACCACATGGTGGCTCACAACCATCCGTAGCGAGATCTGACTCCCTCTTCTGGAGTGTCTGAAGACAGCTACAGTGTACTTACATATAATAAATAAATAAATAAATCTTAAAAAAAAAATTAAACTTTGCTGTCCAACAGATGAACTAATGTAGTTATCTTTCAGAATAAAATATCTCTATAATCTTAAGTGCTTATCATATTTGTTTTTAGAAGTTCCCTGTGTGTTCTACTATCATCTTCATATTATTAAGCAATTGTTTTTTTCCCCATCAGTATGAGAGGATGATGGAAAAAAGGAAGTAATAAGTATGGTGAAATGATAACTCACATCTTCCACACCAAATACAAAATACTGTGAGACATTTACGAAGATGTATACTTCCACAATGATTATAAGAAGAATGTCACTGTATTAACAACTTGAGAATAGTCATTCTCAGTGGAGTTTGGACAAAATGCTATTTGGGGCTTAACCTAAAATTCCTCTGAAAATTTAAAGTATCATACAACATTTATCACCTGTTAAGCAAGGAGCTATGCCCTTAAATACATTGAAGTTATGTCATAATTTTCAAATAAATTTTATTATATTTTGACACAAACATTAACATTAACCCACAGTTTGTAGAGTTGGTCTCCAATAATCACACAAATTCAACTGTTTAGTCACATTAATAACTGAGAATTTCAGAACTTGAATATAAACTTGATTCTAGTTCCACAAGTAATTCTACTATATGGCAAATGAAATGGGTTAAAATGAGCTAGCACAGGGTGTCTATACATATACTTCATTTTCATAATTTAGTAATTGCATTAAATTATTACAAAAAATCTGGTATATTTTTGGTCAAAAATTTGAACGAGGGAAAATAAAATTTAGTTTTTAGTGGCACATGAACAAAATCTTGTATTGGAGAGGTACGGGCAGTAAAATTAGTATTCCAGGACCATTCTCAGCCAGATAGTGAAAGAGATTGGTAAGTAAGGTAAGGCCAGAAAGTAAGACCCTGAATAAGAAGAGAAACTTCTGGAAAAATACACTACAAAAAGGAAAACTAAAGCCAGAGTCACCCAAAACACACTTAACCTACATATGCTTAGTTTGCTTGCCAAGACTTTGTCTCCCCATGAAGTAACAATACCTTAAGTTTGTATGTATGGAATTACTTAATCAGTTTATTTTGCATGTGTATTGATAGGACTCTAAAGTTTTGTTTTTATTATTTTGATTAATTATTTTTAATGTTACTCTTTTATGAAACATAGATTCTTTTCTCACACAATATAACCTAAATATAGTTCCTCTCCCTCATTTACTTTTAGTTGTAGCAGCCTATACAATGGGAAAAGATTTTTTTAATAGTTTCACACCCAATTGAGGTATAATATCCAAAATATATAAAGAACTCAAGAAATTTTTTATCAAAACTCCAAATATGCAAGTTAAAAATTGGATATAAATCTAAACTAAGAATTAACAATAGAGGAAACTCAATGGCTGAGAAACAAAGAAATGTTTAATATTCTTAGCCATAAGGAAAGCATAAATCAAAACTAATTTAAGATTACATTGTATACCTCAGAATGCCTAAGATCAATAACACAAGTGAAAGCTTATAATGTAGATGATGCAGATAAAGGGAAACATGTTTTCTTTGCTGGTTCAAGGTAAACATATACATCTCTTATGGAAATCAGTATGGCAATTCCTAGAAAAATGGAAATTGGTCTACCTCAAACACAGTGATATCACTATTGGGAATACACCGAAGGATGCTTCATTCTACCACAGGGACACCTGCTCAACCATGTTCATTGCTGCTCTTCTCATAATTACTACTCACATCTCATAGCAGAACAGGAAACAGCATCAATGTTCCTTGACAGAAGAATGGATAATGAAAAGGAGGTGAACAATGAAGTTTTAATAGGCTCTTAAAATATGACACTGTGAAATTTGCAGAAAAAATGGATGCATCTGGAAAAAAAAATCATCCTAACTGAGATAATCCAGATGCACAAAGGTAAATATTGTATGGATCTTGTATCTTACTTTATTCTATTCAAAAGGCAAAATATTTTTTAAATAGCTAAAGTGGTCACTTCCTTTACTAGTATTTATTTCATGTTATTCTAGGCAAAATAATGTAGTAGTAGTAGTAGTAGTAGTAGTAGGTAGTAGTAGTAGTAGTAGTAGTAGTAGAAGAAGAAGTAGTAGTAGTAGGGTAGTAGTAGTAACAGGAAGAGATTTATCTCTAGCCTTTAAATTCCTGAGACAATGTTTAGATCTTACCTGTTCCCTGTCTCGGTTACACTTTCAATTCCATGAACTGTCAAATACCTTTCAAATAGGGATTATATTGCTTTCTCTGTATTTCTCCTTAAAATATATCAAAGTGGAATTTATATTTTCACGTCAAAGACTCTGGGAAAGTAATCTGAATTCGTTTACACAGCATGAGAATACCTTATTTGACAAAAATATCAAACAGGAATCATTATTTATTACTACATTTATGAATTTGATACTTGAAAATGATCTTTTAAATATATACATTTTAATATACAGTGAAACTACTAGTAACTATATTCCCTTTTCATTTAAATTGCCCACATTTGAATTTGACATTAGCCTATAATCTCAGTATATTTATATACTCAACTCAACAGTCCTCTATCACTTTGCTGATGTTGAGGTCTCTATTGCTATTGCTGCTGACCTTCAAGTGTTTATCTTCCTGCCTCCATCTTCTAATTGCAAGGATGACAGGCATGAGCCCTATCATATGGTTTATACAGTGTTGGGAACAGAATTCAGGGATTTCAGGATTCTAGACAAGCACTCTATCAACTTATCTACAGATATATGTGGCATCATGATACTATGCGACATTTGCTTTAACACTTCCTTATTCTTGTCATACAAAGTGTTGAAATCTTTGAAGCTAACATTACTTCATTTTATAAAGCACTGTATATGAAATGTAAAGCTATAAACTTTTCTGATTTTACATTTTTGATCCTAGGTTATACACTTTGTTAAGCTGTTATTTACTCATTCATACATTTCAGTTTTGTGTGTGTGTGTGTGTGTGTGTGTGTGTGTGTATTCAAGAAACACTTGTGCGCTGGGAGTGGTGGCGCACGCCTTTAATCCCAGCACTCAGGAGGCAGAGGCAGGCAAATTTCTGAGTTCGAGGCCAGCCTGGTCTACAGAGTGAGTTCCAGGTCAGCCAGGGCTACACAGAGAAACCCTGTCTCGAAAAACCAAAAAAAAAAAAAAAAAAAAAAAAAAAGAAACACTTGTACATTGAAGTTTACTTAATGATGTCAGAGAACTAACTTCTTACAACATGGATTCCTAGAATAGAATTTAGACTGGCAATCTTTCACAACAAGCCCCTCTACCAAACCAGTCATATCTCTAGTTGTGATGGCTTGAATATGCTTGCCCAGGTAATGTCACTATGAGGAGGTGTGGTCTTGTTATATTATGTGTGGCCTTGTTGAAGTAGGAGTGTCACTGTAGACATGGGCTTTAATTACTTCATCATAGCTGCATGGAGGTCAGTCTTCTAGTAGAATTCAGATGAAGATATAGAACTCTGAGCTTCTCCAGCTCCATGCTTCCTGGATGCTGCCATGCTTCTTGCCTTGATGATACTAGACTGAACATGTGAACCTGTAAGTCAGCCACAATTAAATGTTGCCTTTATAAGAATTGCCTTGCTCATGGTGTCTGTTTAAAACAGTAAAATCCTAAGACACTGGTCTTATATTTAAGTTCATGTTCTTAACATTATACAAATATCTCTAGTTTCAAATATTCACTCTCATCACATCAATAGTTTTCACTTACTCCTGAAAATAATACCTGCACCGTGCATGAAAACACATATACAAAATCAGCTTGGCCAAAACCAAGTAACTCTAAAATATCTGCTTTAAGTCAATTCATCCAGAATACGGGAGTTTCTAATTTTGAAAATAAAATCATATTTAATAATTTTTAAAGTTTTAAAAATGTTCTCTTGGTAGTTAGAAATTGTTTCATATTGTAAAAAAAAAAAAAAAAGAATGGATACAGAATTTGAAAGGAAAGGAAGTTTGGGCCACTGTACATACCACATGGGAAATCATGAGTATCTCACTACATACATTTCAAGATATGTCAGCATAGATTTCCTCCTGCATCAAAACAATGAGAATTTCCCATAGATCTTTACTCTAAATTATCCTAAGCTATCCAGAGTTGAAGAACTTAAATCAGGTAGTGGAAGTATATAACAAACTAATCATAGCATCAATATAAGCATTAACTAAATCTCTTTTCCATTCAAGTTCTAAGGCCAAGGCTGCTTGGCGGTGTACGCCCATCCTGATTATTTAGAGAGAAGAAAATGGTTAATGTAAGTGGTTGCTTTTGAAATCTTCACCAAAGTTTGAAGCGAATTTGTCAACTAGACAACTGGGCTTAGCTCTTCTACCAGCTTGTGTAATGGCACTCTCAACTGCAATTCACAGGTCACAGATCAGCATTTCACCTTAGGGAGAGCACAACACTCCGCTGTTATTTTCCAATAGCTATATCCAAAATCTGAACAGACACAAATTAAGGGAGAAATGTAAACTGTTTGAGTTTCAGATTGAAGTCCATTATGAAAGGTACTAGGAGTGTCTGGTAGCTGGATCTCACATGTAAGTGAAAAGGGCAAAGAAAGTTTGGCCAAAAACAAGGAGGGCTATCACACTTAAAGGCTTCCTTCCCCTCCTTCCCATACATTAGCAATGCCTATTGCCCAGAAATTTATTTACTCTTGCTGACCAGCACTGCCAGCTGGAGACCAAGTGTTCAAACACATATGCCTGAGATGGTCACTTCCCATTCAAAGAGATGAGTAATTAAAATAATCATATTTTAATTACTAAAGGAAATATAAAATTTATTACTTTATTCTACTGTTAAACTTAAAATGTGTATATGATCAACATTCTGCTTATCCTTGGTTTTCATGCATCCAACCAATAAACATTTATTAGCTCTTTGCTACATGTGTCAGACACACAGTCTTAATTAAGATTCTCTAAACACTGTAAATCTAGAAAATAAGGACTGCCTTAGAAGTCTGTTCATCTTTAAGTGAAGGGCAAAGACTTTTGAGAAGAAAATGTAATTGCTTGGAAAACATTTCAATGCAACGATTTTTCATGTGTGCCATGTTCCAAATAATTATCTAATCAAACAATCTCAAAAGTGTTATAAATGTGTATAAGCCTCTTTTTACATAACAAGCTAGCTGTGTGGACAGTAGATTAAGTGCACACTACTGGAGACCCTGAGCACATAAGAGTAGGGAAGAAAGCCTACTGAAATGCTTCTCCCGCTGAGTGACCAAAAGGAACATTGCATCGGTCATTAATTCTCACAGGTGCACAGCTGAACTTCCTGTCACCACTGCTTCAAGTAACATTCTGTGTTCTGCTTTTACTTCAGATGATTAAAAGTAGATTGGCAGAACCACTAAAAGCTAAAAGAGAAAGGAAACACAGTGGGCTTAGTGTTGGGGAGAGGTATCTTACTGCTTCCTGTCAATCACGTCCCCAATTGATTATATCCTCTATGGTTTCAAGGAAATAATGCAATACATTAAAATAAATATAAAATTAAAATCCAAAATATGACCAGACAGTTGATTAAAAGACAGAGGCAAGCATATTCTTCATCAAGTAGATGAAGAAAAAAAAATCCACCCACCACCCCTACCATTTAAAATGCATTGTTTTCTGTAAAGACAGTGACTCATTTCTGCTGCTATTGCTTTGGCAGGACCTGCTGAATCAGGCATAGAGAAACAAAAAGCCTTCAATTAGAAAAGCATTGTATTTTCCCTGTTCCAGTACCATGTTAGTGTTACTCTAATCGGGAGGAAAGACGCGTTTTTCCCTCATTTTCTTCTGTTTCTGATAATTTCATTGCAGCCTATGTTCCTAGGATGCTATTTTACATTATTCAAAATAAACAAATTAAAGGTACGAAGAAAAGAGGATAAAGTCAAGGGAAAGTTTTGTTTATAAATCAAATGTGAAATTTTCAACAACAACAACAAAAAAAAAAAACACCACTCATGCTTTGAAAGACAGAGTGTCTACTGAGTGTCATTGGAATGTTTATGAGTTTGGTGCAACTTGTAATAGAACACATTTTAGTATTCAGTTGTGATTAGTTTATTCTTTAGAGTAACCAAAAGCAAGAGGGAGTAAAACAGGAGAGTTTCTTAGGTAGCAGAAGGTTAAAAGGCTTTCTTAAACAGAGCTCTTTATGTTAAAATTAGTGAACATAGAAAATGGCCCATAAATTCTCATAGGTGCTTAACATGTCACTGTAAGCCAGAATCCTTTTTATAAGGGGGCAAGCAATACTGTGTCATGTTAAATACCAACTTTCGTGGACGATCTAAGTTAGAAAAAATAAGGCTGTTAAAATGGAGCTCAACATGTTTGGTTGAAAAGTGGAAATGGTGACCCTTATGCCATAAATATCTCTCCAGCAGCTTTGTAAATCTCAGAGGACATTACGTTTAGGCACACTGAATGGCAGACATTCCACATTATGACAAATCTATATTACCTTACACATGTCATAGTGAGTGAGACATTTTTCTCATGTACATCACCATGTTCCATATCATCAGTCATAGTGAAGAAAGCATTAACCTGTAAAGTGGGAGTTTTAGAGTTCTCAAAGCTAACATTATCATTTGTAAAGGAGTAAATACACAGAATTTTGAGAATAAGAACCTTAAAACTCAATGAGGAAAGTCAGAATAAGCTGTGCCACCTGATACTATTGTATTCTTCCCTCTACTAGCCATTTCTATCACGACAGCATATTTCTGCTCATCCATATGTTTACTTTCAAGCTTTCTAACATTTGGAGATTCTTGAGAATATCTGATTGGATGCTGATAAAATTGGCATGTATTTTACCTGATTACTAAATAAACTAAGTAATGGAACATTTCATGAGAAAGCATTCAATATCAGTGTGTTTTAATTCTATTTCTACAATTTCCTAGACATATATGATTTTTATTAGATATTTTCTTTATTTGCATTTCAAATGCTATCCCCTTTCCTGATCACCCACTGAAAACTCCCTATCCAACCCTCCCCTTGCTCACCAACCTACACAATCCCACTTCATGACCTTGGCATTCCCCTAAACTGGGGCACAGAATTATCACAAGACCAAGGGCCAATCCTCCCATTGATGACCAGCTAGGCCATTCTCTGCTACATATGCAGCTAGAGCCATGAGTCCCACCATGTGTTTTCTTTGATTGGTGGTTTAGTTCCAAGGAGCTCTGGGGGTACTGGTTAGTTCATATTGTTGTTCCTCCTATTGTACTGCAAACCCCATTCACCTCCTTGGGTACATTCTCTAGCTCCTTCATAGGGGACCCTGTGCTCCATCCAGTGGAAGACTGGAGTATCCACTTCTGTATTTGTCAGGCACTGGCAGAGCCTCACAGGAGACAACTATATCAGGCTCCTGTCAGCAAGCTCTTGTTAGCATCCACAATAGGTCTGGATTTGGTGTTTGTTTATGGTATGAATCCCCAGGTGGGGCAGTCTCTGAATGGTCATTTATTTAGTCTCTGCTCAACACTTTATAACTCCTTCCATGGGTATTTTGTTCCCCCTTCTAAAGGATCTAAGTATCCACACTTTAGTCTTCCTTCTTGTGTTTCATATGTTTTCAGAATTGTATCATGGGTATTCCAAGCTTCTGAGCTAATATCCACTTATCAGTGATTGCATATCATGTGTGTTCTTTTGGATTGGGTTACCTCACTCAGGATGTTATCTGCCAGATCCATTCACTTGCCTAAGACTTTCAAAAATTTATTGTTTTTAATAGGTACATAGTACTCCATTGTGCAAATATGCCAAATTTTCTGTATGTAACTATCTGTTGAGAAACATCTGAGTTCTTTCCAGCTTCAGCTACTATAAGTAAGGCTGCTATGAACATAGTGGAACATGTGTCTTTACTACTATTACATGTTGGAGCATCTTCTGGGTATATGCTGAGGAGTGGTATAGCTAGATCCTCCAGTAGTAGTATGTCCAGTTTTCACAGGAACTGCCAAACTGATTTCCAGAGTGATTGTACCAGCTTGCAATTCCACCAGCAATGGAGGAGTGTTCCTCTTGAGCATCTGCTGTCAACTGTTTTTGATCTTAGCCATTCTGACTGATATGAGGTGGAATCTCAGGGTTGTTTTGATTTGCATTTCTTTGATGACTATGAATGTTGAACATTTTTTAGGTGCCTCTCAGCCATTCAGTATTCCAAGTTGAGAATGCTTTGTTTAGCTCTGTACCCCATTTTTAATAGGGTTATTTGGTTCTCTGGAGTCTAACTTCTTGATCTTTTATTTTTTTGTATATATTGGATATTAGCCCTCTATCAGATTTAGGATTTATAAAGATCTTTTCCAAAACTGTTGATTGCGTTTTTGTCTTCTTGACAGTGTCCTTTGCCTTACAGAAGCTTTGCAATTTTATGAGGACCCATTTGTCAATACTTGATTTTAGAGTACATGTGTTCTGTTTAGGAATTTTATCCCTATGCACATGTTTGAGGCTCTTCCCTATTTTCACCTCTATAAGATTCAGTTTCTCTGATTTTATGTGGAAATCCTTGATCCACTTAGACTTGAGCTTTGTACAAGGAGATAAGAATGGATCAATTCACATTCTTCTACATTCTAACTGCCAGTTGAGCCAACACTACTTGTTGAAAATGGTGTCTTTTTTCCACTGACTGGTTTTAGCTCCGTTGTAAAAGATCATGTGACCATAGCTGTGTGGGTTCATTTTTGGGTCTTCAACTCTATTCCATTGATCTACCTCTCTGTCATTGTACCAGTACCATGCAGTTTTTATCACAGTTGTTCTGTAGTACATCTTGAGGTGAGGAAAGGTGATTCTACCACAAGTTGTTTTATTGTTGAGAACAGTTTTTGCTATCCTAGGTTTTTTGTTATTCCAGATGAATTTGCAAATTGCCCTGTCTAACTCTGTGAAGAACTGAGTTGGAATTTTGATGGGGATTGCATTGAATCTGTAGATCACTTTCTGCAAGATGGCCATTTTTACTATATTAATGCTGCTAATCCAGGAGCATGGGAGATCTTTCCATCTTCTGAGATCTTCTTCAATTTCTTTCTTCAGAGACTTGAAGTTCTTATCATACAGATCTTTCACTTGCTTAGTTAGAGTCACACCAAGGTATTTTATATTATTTGCCCCTATTGTAAAAGGTTTTGTTTCCCTAATTTCTTCCTCAGCCTGCTTATCCTTTGTGTAGAGAAAGGCCACTGATTTGATATCCAGATACTTCACTGAAGTTGTTTTTCATGTTTAGGAGTTCTCTGTTGGAATTTTTGGGCTCACTTATGTATACTATCATATCATCTACAAATAGTGATATTTTGACTTCTTCCTTTCCAATTCGTATCCCTTTGATCTCCTTTTGTTGTCTAATTGCTCTGGCTAGGAATTCAAGTACTACAGTGAAAAGTTAAAGAGAGAGTAGGCAGCCTTGTCTAGTCCCTGATTTTAGTAGGATTGCTTCAAGTTTCTATCCATTTAGTTTGGCACTGGCTACTAGTTTGCTGTATATTGGTTTTAGTATGTTGAGATATGGGCCTTAAATTCCTGATCTTTCCAAGTCTTTTATCAGAAAGCAGTGTTTGATATTGTCAATTGCTTTCTCAGCAACAAATGAGATGATTTATGTGTTTTTACTTTTCTTTGAATTTGCTTATATAGTGGATTATGTTGATGGATTTCCATATGTTTAACTATCCCTGTACTCTTGGGATGAAGCCTACTTGATCATGATGGATGATCATTTTAATGTGCTCTTGGATTCAGTTTGCTAGAATTTTATTTTGTATTTTTGAAGTTCTCTTTGTTGGGTTTTTGTGTGGTTTAGGTGTCAGAGTAATTGTAGCTTTGTAGAATGAATTGAATAGTGTACCTTCTGTTTCTATTTTGTGGAATAGTTTGAGGAGTATTGGTATTATGTCTTCTTTAAATGTCTCATAGGACTTTGTACCAAACACATCTGGTCTTGAGCTTTTTTTGATTGGGAGAAAATTAATGACTATTTGTATTTCTTTAGGGTATATGGGACTCTTCAGATAATTAATGTGATCCTGATTTAAATTTGGTATCTGGTATCTCTCTAGAAAATTGTCCATTTTATCCAGATTTTCCAGTTTTGTTGAGTATAGGCTTTTGTAGTAGATTCTGATGATTTTCTGGGATTTCCTCAGATTTTGTTATATCTACCTTTTCATTTCTGATTTTGTTAATTGATATACTGCCCCTGTATCCTCTAATTAGTAGGGCTAAGAGTTTATCTATTTTGTTGTCTTTCTCAAAGAATCAGCCCCGGTTTGGTTGATTCTTTGTATAGTTCTTTTTATTTCCACTTGGTTAATTTCAGCCCTGAGAATGATTATTTCCTGCCATCTACTCCACTTGGGTGAATTTGCTTCTTTTTGTTCTTAAGCTTTCAGGTATGCTGTCAAGCTGCTGATATATGCTTTCTCTAGCTTCTTTCTGGAGACACTCAGAGGTATGAGTTTTCATCCTCAGACTGCTTTCATTGTGTCTCATAAGTTTGGGTATGTTGTGGCTTCATTTTCATTAAACTCTAAAAAGTCTTAATTTCTTTCTTTATTTCTTCCTTGGCCAAGTTATCATTGAGTTGAGTGTTGTTCAGCTTTCACATGTATGTGGGCTTTGTATTATTTATATTGCTATTGAAGATCAGTCTTAGTCTGTTGTGATCTGATAGAATGCTTGGAATTATGTCAATCTTCTTGTATCTGTTGAGACCTGTATTTTGGAGAAGGTACCATGAGATGCTGAGAAGAAAGTATATTATTTTGCTTTAGGATAAAATGATCTATAGATATCTGTTAAAACCATTTGTTTCATAAATTCTGTGAGTTTCACTGTGCCTTTGTTTAGTTTCTGTTTCCAGGATCTGTCCATTGAAGAGAGTGGACGGTTGAAGTCTCCCACTATTATTGTGTGCAGTGCAATGTGAGCTTTAGTAAAGTTTCTTTTATGAATGTGGCTGCCCTTGCATTTGGGGCATAGGTGATCAGAACTGAGAGTTCATCTTGGTAGATTTTACCTTTGATGAGTATGAACTGCCCATCCTTGTCTTTTTTGAAAACTTTGGGTTGGAAGTCAATTTTATTCGATATTAGACTGGCTACTCCAGCTTGTTTCTTGGAAAATTGTTTTTCTGAGGTAGTGTCTATCTTTGTCACTGAGATGGGTTTCCTGTATGTGGTAAAATGTTGGGTTTTGTTTATGTAAGCAATCTGTTAGTCTATGTCTTTTTATTGGGGAATTGAGTCCATTGATATTAAGAGATATTAAGGAAAAGTAATTGTTGCTTCCTGTTAAGTTTGTTCTTAGAGTTGGGATTCTGATCATGTGGCTATCTTCTTTTTAGTTTGTTGAAAGATTACTTTCTTGCTTTTTCTAAGGCGTAGTTTCCCTCCATGTATTGGAGCTTTCCCTATATTATCCTTTGTAGGGCTGGATTTGTGGAAAGATATTGTGTAAATTTGGTTTTGTCATGGAATAATTTGTTTTCCCCATCTATAGTAATTGAGAGTTTTGCTGTGTATAGTAGCCTGGGCTGTCATTTGTGTTCTCTTAGGGTCTGTATGACATCTGTCCAGGATTTTTTAGCTTGTATAGTCTTTGGTAAGAAGTCTAGTATAATTCTGATAGGTCTGCCTTTATATGTTACTAGACCTTTTTCCCTTACTGCTTTCAATATTCTTTCTTTGTTTTGTGCATTTGTTGTTTTGATTATGTGCCCTGGAGAATTTCTTTTATGGTCCAAACTACTTGGAGTTCTGTAGGCTTCTTGCATGTTCCTAGGCATCTCATTCTTTAGGTTAGGGAAGTTTTCTTCTATAATTTTGTTGAAGATATTTACTGGCCCTATAAGTTTGAAATCTTTCTCATCTATACCTATTATACTTATGCTTGGTCTTTCCATTCTGTTCTTGATTTTCTGGTTGTTTTGGGCTAGGATCTTCTTTCATTTTCTTTGATTATTGTGCCAATGTTTTCTATGGAATCTTCTGCATCTGATATTCTCTCTTCTGTCTCTTGTATTCTGTTGGTGATGCTTATATCTATGGCTCCTGATTTCTTTTCTAGGTTTTCTATCCCCAGAGTTGTCTCCCTTTGTGATTTCTTTATTGTTTCTACTTCCAGTTTTGGATCCTGGATTGTTTTGTTCAATTCCTTCAAGTGTTTGGTTGTGTTTTCCTATAATTCTTTAAGGGATTTGTGTGTTTCCCCTTTAAGGGCTTCTACTGGTTTATCTGTGTTCTCCTGTATCCCTTTAAGGAAGTTATTTATGTCCTTCTGAAACTCCTCTACCAACATCATGAGATATGATTTTAAATTTGAATCTTGTTTTTCTGGTGTGATGGGGTATCCAGGATTGGCTGTGTTGGGAGTAACTGTGTTCTGATGATGCCAAGTTGTCTTGGTTTCTGTTGGTAAGATTCTTGCATTTGACTTTTGCTATCTGGTAATCTCTGGTGTTAGATGTTCTTGATGTGTCTGGCTGGAGCTTGTTCCTCCTGTTGGTCTGTAAGCCCATGTCAACACTCCTGAGAAACCATCTCTCTCCTGGTAAGACATGTGCACAGATGGCTATGGAACAGCCCTGCCTCCTAGGTGCAGATGGAGGCAGGAAAGACCCTTTCCCATCTGCTCTGCTGCCTCTTTACCTGTGTACTCCTCACTGAACATACCTTAAAGGTCATCAGAGAGAAAATCATTATCTCCCCTGAGTCATGGGGTCAGAACACTCCCTGGAGGCAAGCTATCTCTGGGCAGTGAAGTTGTACAGAGGACTGTGGAACAGCCCCACCTCCTGGGTGCAGATGTAGGCCAGTAGGTCCCTGTACCAGCTGCTCTGGCTTCTGTGCTCTGTGCCCTCTGAGTGATCCCACCTTAGAGAGTCGCCAGAGAGATTTATATATGAACAAACAACAAACAAACAAATAAGTCACATTCTAGACTTTAGGTGACTCTAAGACCTGACATATTTGGAAAACAAACAACAGTAAATGTTTTTTTTTTCATTGTTTGTTTTACTCTTGTTGTCATTAAAAAAAAGATGATTCTGAAACAGTATTTAAGAAACCTTATTGGTTTGAAATACCTCTCTAAAATTCATGATAAATTTTGACTCCAATAGATGTAGTATTGCAAGATAGGATTTTCATCTGACTAATTCACAATGCATCTACTCTTATGTCAGACTAATTCCATTATCACTAAAGCCCATTATCAATGATAGTGATGTTGGCTCCCTTTGAATTCTCTTTTTGTACCTACTCTTGCAAAATCCTCTCACCATATTGTTATTGTAGTCTTGATCAGTCTCTGTTGTAGATTCTTAAAGGATAGGTTTTTATTTCTGGTCAAAGGAATGGAATCTAACTCTGCCCTTGTATGGACTCCTAATATTCCAACCTTAAAAAAACAAACAAACAAACAAACAAACGAAACCAGAGTTCACCCAGTTAGACCTATAAATCATCTGATAGGTGCTGGCGAGTGCCTAAGTTTGGTTTCTCCAGTACTTTGGCTATATGATTGGTCACTAGACCTATTAAGCCTAAATCAAAAGGGCAAGTTTTCTTCTTTCCCTCTTCTTCAATTCTTTCTTCTAGGCAGCTGCTAAGATTGACAGCTTGCCTTCCTTGTAGCTTTTATTTCGAATGCTAATAAAATTGGCCTTGAGCTTCTTTAAGAGTCCATTCAGAAATTGTTTTTATCATCAGGACTTAGAAGCTAAAGCTGGGATGCCAACTTCCCTGGTAACCTATGGTGCCCAAGAAGGGCAATAACAATAACAACAGCAACAACAATAATAATAATGTTTATCCTCTACCATGTGGTACTGCATAAAGAAGGTCATCACCCAATATAGTCCTTCCATTCCCGAAATGCCCGGGTTTTGAGACTAGAATAAATTAATTTTGTCACCAATTGACCATCATGTATTATTCTGTGGGAATAGAAAGCAAATGGAGACAAAAATACTAAAATGAAGAATATTCAAAAATTCTCTCTTCTGTCTCTTGTATTCTGTTGGTGATGCTTATATCTATGGCTCCTGAATTTTATTTTTCAAAAATAATAAAATTGTTTGTCCATTTTGACATATTATAAGACCACAAACACTAGAATGCCCAATAAGAAAGGTAAAAGTTACCTAAAAGTGATAGAATATACTGTCACTTCCTAGGTAGGGGACAGTGTGGGTTTCATGAATGACAAGAATGTCAATAAGAATGGAAAGATAAATTGAATCACAAACCAAAGAGAGATTACTTATATGGAAAAAAAATGGCAAAATGTCTAACATGAGACTATTGTTAGCATTAAACATATCAAACATAATTTTATCACTGTAATTAGATCATAGGTAATGGTAACATGAATAAAATGATACATGAATGATGTACTTACATGAATAATGTTAATTACAGGGAAATAGTTTAGTTCTAAAAACACAAATAAGCTAAAAATAATAGAATGGAAAGATATATGTCACTGATTTACTAAAAGAGATGAATAACCAAGTAAGAGAGAGTTGGCCTATTAATATTTATCTTAAACTCAAATACTTTAAGCTGGAATATTACTAGAGATAAATAAAGTTGATTTATAATGATAAAAGTCCAGTCTATCAGAAACAAATAGAGGCATTATAGACATATACACGAATAAGAATTTTGGTTTGTATACTCAAAGAACTGGAAGAAAGTACAATAGTAATAATTATAATTTTGATATTAATATTTTAATAATAGTATGATTTGTTGTACCCATCAGTATTCAGAGACCTTAATATACTCTTTATATATACTGTAGAACATCCAAGGTACACAACATTTCAAACCCTGGTATATATATTCTTCTTGCATGCATATATAAATACCACTACAGTTATTCTGTCAAACATATTATGAAGAAAATTGTTTTGCATAAAATAAAAAGTCACCACAGGGTGGTGGTAGCACACTCCGAGGCAGAGGCAGGCTGATTTCTGAGTTCAAGGCCAGCTTGGTCTACACAGCGAGTTCCAGGACAGTCAGGGCTATGCAGAGAAACCCTGTCTCAAACAACAACAACAACAACAAGAAAGTCACATGCAAAAGGTTTTCTATATGAAGTGATGAGACAAGCTTTGTTTATTTGAAATATACTTAAATTATGACACTTCTGTTTTCCTACAATTGTATTAGAGATTAAATCTGCAAACAAATTTGGAGTACTTTCAAATTCATAGCAGGTAAAGAAGTTCCTCATAAACACAGGGGTTTAAAGCAGGAATGGAAGTAATTTGAGATGAATTAATAAGGGAGACAAAATGCTAAAGACCAAAATCCAACTAAATTAGTATTTGAGGGGGAGATAATATCTTGCTGTGAATAAAAATTCCAATCAATATCCCATGCTTGTGCACTGTGGCTCTAGAAAAGTAAAGAAAGTTCAAACAGAAATGGCGAAGGAAGTCTTTAATCATAAAAGTGGTCTTACAGCTAAATTCTGAGGTTTCACTATGTCATCATGATGACCGAGCTGACTTCCAAGCCCAAGCTGACTTCCAAGCATTTACATGTGTACGACAGACTGGAGCCTTACCAGGCCATAATCAGAGAAGCTCCCCTTTGCAGTAGATAGCAGTGAATAAAAACAGAGATTCATGGCTTCTCAAGGTACTGAGAACAAGTGGAGGTTGAGCACTGATGCCTGAGTAGGTCCTTAAGTAGTACCACCTCTGAAGTTATGTGATCATTGCAGATGACAGTGTGGAAAGAATGTAAAGAACATAGGATAAGGAGATGAGTTACTTGGGGCTTTTGAAACAAAGAAGTTGTAAAATAACTTTTAATTGGCCCCTATATAGAATCAGTTCATTTTTCCATTGCCAGACCCCTTTCTCTTTTTAATAGAGTGCACTCCCTAATGTATTCTTCTTTTTAATTACTTTATTTATTTATTTTACTAGATATTTTATTTATATACATTTCAAATGCTATCCCAAAACTTCCCTATACCCTTCCCCCCTCCTCCCCTACCCACCCACTCCCACTTCTTGGCCCTGGCATTACCCTGTACTGGGGCATATAAAGTTTGCAATACCAAGGGGCCTCTCTTCCCAGTGATGGCCAACTAGGCCATCTTCTGCTACATATGCAGCTAGAGACAGGAGCTCTGGGGTTACTGGTTAGTTCATATTGATGTTCCACCTATAGGGTTGCAGACCCCTTCAGCTCCTTGGGTGCTTTCTCTAGCTCCTCCATTGGGGGCCCTGTGTTCCATCTTATAGATGACTGTGAGCATCTACTTCTGTATTTGCCAGGCACTGGCATAGCCTCATAGGAGACAGCTATAACAGGGTCCCTTCAGCAAAATCTTTCTGGCATATGCAATAGTGTCTGGTTTTGGTGGCTGATTATGGGATGTATTCTAAAGATATTTCTTGCTATGCTGCTTAGCTTACTTTCCAGATTAAAGTAGTGTTTCTTCCACTGGTAACTGAGAAATCTATGCTTATTCAACCCCACTAATACACTGACTTTTCAAGTGTAACACTGGAAATAATTGATGAGTGGAGTGTACAATGCATGCAAGCACACAGAGACAACTGGTGAAATGGCGTTACTCATTCTAACTAGTACAATGAGAAATCATTTTCTATCATTCTCAGGAGTCTCTTCAGCTCTCCTAAGTCTTGGCTACTTCCCAGTATGTTTTTAGGAATGAACATATGCCATATTGTGCCCAGTAGTCAATATTGTTTTAATAGTGTTAGATATGTTATCAAAAGATACAGCCTTACCAGGTCATTAAGACAACCAGGAAGCCTATGTTTACCCCGAGTGTTCTGCATACGTGCTAGACATTTGCAGCATTGCACATTACTCACTAGGTCACATCACATACTGTGATAAAGCCAATACTTAGCCTTTATCATTATCCTAATTACCAAAGCCAACAGTGTGTCATCTAAATTACATTGTGAACTCAAGCGAGAAGATGTTAAATGTCTTGCTCATATGGATAGGATATCCTTTTCCTCCCTTTGAACTATCTTTAATCTTAATCAATGTCAAAGACCATGTAAAACTGAAAAAACTCTAGTAATATAATCTGGCTATAGCCATGTTACAATGAGTATAAATTATTATATTACAATAAATAGATTAATAATACAACTAATATTTTATAATGTTGTATTTGCAATGTATAATAAATTTCCTTAACTGTACTAAAGTACCTAAGTGGCCTAAATTTGAGTATTTCAACTAAGATATATTACTATAACATAAAACAAACATTAGGGGCTTAAATGTCAATCATTAATAAATAGACATACACATTTGTAGCTTCAAAGATAAAGTTTCAAAAATTCTGTTAAAGAAATTTTCTAATTTATTTGACTCTTCTCACCTCAATGAAAGGAATATATCATTTTATGGAAGATGTCTTTTGATACTATCAAATCAATAGCACATTAGAAGACACTAGGACAGAGTATTACCATGCATCACATCTACTTTACAGTATAGATTATCTATAATTATCAAAAGTCAGTGTCCACTCAAAGCTTCCATGGTTGAGTACATTGTGCAGAAGAAAGACACACAAAGATGCTGAAGGATCACAAACAGTGCACACTGTATTAAAAGATATTAATTTAAAACTCTTAAAGACAGACAAGCTTAAAAATGGTACATCTGGAATATCAATAGGTATCCCTCCTTAGGGGACAAACAGACTAATATTTCCCATCTACAGTGGGCAATGGACCTTTTTCTTCAACATTTAATAAAGTTTCGGATACAGGCTATGATCAGGACTTGTCTCTAAGATTTCAATGTCGGGGAACTGGATAGAAGAGATAGGATTGTCTTCTAAATGTAAGTGCTGTTACATATTTAAAACATCCTAAAATGATAACAGTAATATTTTCTCATTTTTAATATATATATTTAAAATGTAAGATTCAAATTATCTCTGGTTTCATAAAGTCAAAGTTAATAGCATATTCCCTTACCTGACTACTCATAAGATTTATGCTATCAAGAAAAATATAATTAGGAATGACTTCCCTCACAATTTTGATGACATATAGATTTGTCATCCCTAACTAAAGTTCATATTCTACCTTCCTCATCAATTTCAGACTACAGTTGTGAAGTTGCTGATGATATTTGTCAAGTAGATTGCTAGTCTGAGGAAACTGGAGCAGCATTTGAAAACATAGTTATCAGATTGTCAGTTATTTATTCACATTACAGAAGTCAGTCAAGCACCCACAGAATAACAAGAACCCAGGAGAGTGACTTGTAGCAACCTGATGCATTCTCCTGTGGAGTCTAATATACTCTGCTTTAGAATGTGTGTCTGAGACAGTCAAACCCAATCTTTGCACCGCTGTTCAAACAGCTCTGCATTATTCCCTAAAGACCTTGCCTGCTTTTTTTGTGATTATGATTTCAGCTCTAGGCTGATAATCAAACTTCTTAGAAATCAAAAGGAATAAAACATAAAGCAAAGCTGTTAAAAACCAGCCATCAACAGAAAAGGTCAAGGCCTGTAGCATAAAAAAGAAAATAATATATATATATATATATATGTATTTTCTTTGATTTATTCTTGGTAAAGTGCAGAACCGTTTAGAACCACATTTCCTTTGACTAGTAGTAAAGCACGTTACAACCTTTCTTACTTTAATTTTCTCTGGCATTTATTGTGTTTAATAAAATGACTAAATGTCAAATAGATTTATAAAATCATATTTACAGCTTAATCAGGGGCCAACAGAAATTATTCATAAAGTGATATAATTCAGACTATAACAAGCTAAACTGGTATAGATTTTTTCTTTATCATCAAAGAAATAATTAGTATTTGCTTAAAAAGATCTGTTTAATTCTACAGTAATGACTACTAAAATGTATCTGTATGTATTTGAGATTTTATCACTATTATCTTTCAGCTAAAGTTCAATACTAGAACTCTTGGTAGCTTCCTTTTATTTTCCTGTATGGCATACTTTTATAAAGCTCAAGAACATAGAAAAAGTCATACAAACCAGAATTTAGGAAATGACAATAGCAGTATTTTAAATTGATCATCTTTTTGTCAGATCTTATAAGTGAAACATATACAGAAAACCCCCAGGATAAGTCTTTATCCTAATCCTAGCTTTCTCTAGTGAACAACTTTGTTTAAAATCTGGAAAACTGTGAAAGGAGCTAAGATCACTGACTGCTATTTCAGAGGTCTCAGGTCCCAATAACCACATGACTACTCATGGCCAGTTCTTGTGGCTTTGAAACCTTCTCTAGTCTTTATGGGCACTGAACACATATGGTACACATAAATACATGCAGAACAAAAAATACACATAGAACACTCCTATATGTAGTATACATAATACATATAGGAGTGTTCTATGTGCAATATTTACACAAACATACTCATGGATATCTTAAAATATGACAGAGATGTGAACTAAATATATTCTGATCCTATTTCTGGCTGGAATACAAAGTTCAAGGGGAATTAAACTAGATAGTTATTTATATTACTTAGGCTTAAAATAAACACACACCTCTGGATACAATTTCCAACGTTGCAGGTTTCAAGAAGGTATATTGCTTCTGAAAACAATGGTAGAGGAGGAATGGGATGAGGAAGTGTGGTGGAGCAGACTGGAAGAGAGTAATGACCAGACTTTTAAAAAATTACAAATAATAATAACATAAAAAAAACATGGCAAAACTCCCAAATATTTCTCCTTTTTATTCTAATTATTTTATACAAACAAATCTAACTTTACTCTTCCAAACTGTATGCAAATATAGTTACTGAATCATTTGATGATACAAGTGAAACCCGATTTTTGGAATTTTAAACTGTTGAGGATATTTTTGTTAGCTCATTAATTTGAATTGTCTAATAGGCAAGTTTAAACTTTCTATTTGACACTAAATATCCTTCTTTTAGTTCTGAGGACCATAAATAACCTGTGCCCCAGTTACTTTCTATTTTCTGTGCAAGAAAAACAGACCAAAACCAACTTGGGGAGGAGAGTGTTATTTTGTGTTACCTGCCAAGTCCAACATTGAGGGAATTCAGGGCAGGAGCAGAAGCCGAGACCGTGGAGAAATGCTGTTAATGTCTTGATCTATATGCCTAGCTCAATCTGCTTTCTTATACCTGGGCCACAATACCAGTGGCGGCAACATGTACATTAGGCTCCCTACATGAAACATTAATCAATAAAATGCCCCACAAACATAATCATAAGCCAATGGGATGGAGATAATTATCCAATTGTGGTTTTTTTCTGCTGGATGAGTACAGTTTTTGTCAGGTTAGCAACACAAAACACAAACTAATCAGCACGAACCACTTGCGAAAGGACTGGCCTTATCCAATTATTATAATTTGGGAATATATCTTTTTCATCAGATACTTAGAGATGATAACATCCTTTAAATGGACCGTAGTTTAGTTCAAATTGTCGCAGCCACAGTATCAAATCAATTACAGCTTTTAACTTGATGTATAAAACAGCACAAATATATTTCCTTAATGTACAATTGTGATTTATAATTAAGTTTATTTCCACTTTACTACTTATGTCTTAGAAAACTAATAAACTGTATATGGAGGATTTCTAGTAAATTCAACGTTTATGAAATTAGTTTATTTTCAGTCAAATATAACATTTTAAAAATCCACATAAATCACTTAATAAAGTAATTGTTAAGGATACAAGTAGTGTGAAATATTCTGTGAACATGCATTAATACCTCTTTCTATATCACAGATTAACTTGTTTTCATGAAAATTATAGGTATTAAGAAAAAAAGACACACAATTTTCTACAAAGCTTTATCCTGTGCAGAACTGTAGCCATTTCTCATTGCTATCATGTTCATATATGTGACAGGCTAATTCCTCAATGATATTCATTCCATTTCAGATAAAGTTTTTATGGTCAAATACTACCACAATCATCAAGTATAATCTCCTACAAGAATAAACCTGAAACATGCTTGGTCTTCACAATGCTTTTGATCTAAATTTAGTTATATATTTTTCTTTTATAAAATGGTGTTAAATGTTAATAAGAATGTTCAAAATTTTATAGTTCCAAAAGCCAATATCTTTCCATTTCTTTCTTCAGTAATGTTAGGAAGCTTTAAAGAGTTTCTATACTGTGCTGTATATATGTGTTTCTTGTGCTATTTCTTGGTTGTTGTTTTTGTTGTTGATTGTTTGCCTTATTTTATTTTATTTTCATTCTTTAAATGCCTATTTGTTTTCTAAGGAGAGACAAATAAATGTGTGGATTCTGATAGGAGGGAAAGTGGAAGAGCAGCAAAAAGTTGGGGGAGGAGAACCATGATTACTATATATTATGTGCTCTTGCACGTAACACCCCACAAACACACACATACACACTCCTTTCAGTGACAGAAAGAAAGAAAGAAAGAAAGGAAGGAAGGAAGAAAGGAAGACAGACAGACAGGCAGGAAGGAAGGAAGGAAGGAAGGAAGGAAGGAAGGAAGGAAGGAAGAATAAAAGAAAGAAAGAAAGAAAGAAAGAAAGAAAGAAAGAAAGAAAGAAAGAAAGAAAGAAAGAAAGAAAGAAAGAAAGAAAGAAAGGCAAGAAAGAAAAAACAAGCCAGTGTGATAGTTTGAATGAAAATGGCCCTATAGGATCACAGGAACTGGCATCATTGGGGGGTGTGACTGTGTTAGAGTAGGTGTTACAGTGTAGAAGCTTGTCTCTCCAGCAGGCTTTGAAGTCTCAAATACTTAAGGAAATCCCAGTGCCTCTTATTCTCTCCCTGTGGCCTGAAGATCCAGGTGTAGAACTCTCAGCTACCTCTCCAGTAGGCTGTCTACTTGCACGCCACCATTCTTGCTGTCATGATGATAATGGACTAAAGCTCTGAACTATAAGCCAGCCCCAGTTAGATTTTGTTCTACCACTAAATATTCAACATATTAGTGCCAAATCTCTCAAATCTCTCATCTCCTATTGTTTAAATGCATGCACATTTCAATTAAGTGTGTGTGTGTGTGTGTGTGTGTGTGTGTGTGTGTGAGAGAGAGAGAGAGAGAGAGAGAGAGAGGGAGAGAGAGAGAGAGAGAGAGGGAGGGAGAGAGGGAGAGAGGGAGAGAGGGAGAGAGGGAGAGAGGGAGAGAGGGAGAGAGGGAGAGAGGGAGAGAGGGAGAGAGGGAGAGAGGAAGAGAGGGAGAGAGGGAGAGAGGGAGAGAGGGAGAGAGGGAGAGAGGGAGAGAGGGAGAGAGGGAGAGAGGGAGAGAGGGAGAGAGTTTTGCACATGGTGCCTCTTAACAGCAAGAAAACACTAAGACAGCTAGTTCAAGTCCAAAGAAAGGTACATGGAATTTAAATTTGAGTCAACATATTAAAAACAGCATTGAAAGAAAATTATTTTCTTTTCATTTGTGATAGTTTTTAATCATACAAGATATGTGTATAAAGGTGTCTCTTTCTTGTTCCATTCTCACAGAAAATTAATTGTATGCATCTGTTAATCCATTTAATTTTTCATCCAACCAACATCCATTTAGTGTTTACCAATGCAAATACTATTCTGTCACTAAGTATTCATCACTTAGCATATTAGTCCTAAATCTCTTATCTCCTGTAGCTTAAATGCATGCATATGTCAATTTTAAAAATACCACATAAGAATTGTATGAAGTGTTTTATAAATCCAATCTCTCCAAGAGACTATCTGAGAGAACTTCAAAAAGTCAAGGTTATAAACAGGAATTTGCACTTCTCTGCAGATCTAAGGCAATGACAAAAGAAAGAAAGTTCTATTCTGTAACCCCAGTAAGTTTCCAGCTCATGGCAGTACCCCTATCTCAGCTTCCCAAATTCTAGGACATGCGAGACATCATGGACTGGTGAACAACATCAACTCATTGTCACCTTCAAAATATTCTATAGTTTCAAAATAATTGTTAAGGAATCAAAATATTGAATATCATTTCCCTATACTGCATATATGATTTATACAGAACACATGATATCATTCTGAAGGAAATTTATAAAACTGTCACCAAATCTGTCTCTCCTTTCATTTTAGATATAAATTATCAAGCCTCTTGTGTATTATAATATGTGTGAATATGATATTTGGTACTTTACAGATGTAAAAAAAACTCACTAAAAATCACTTAAGTATCTACAACTAAATTTATATTTTGACATAAACACTTTGATAATAGCATTTCTAGGTACTCAAAACTTTTCTAAAAATGCTTATGCATTACAAGAAAAATAATGCCTATAGCAAAAGCTTGAAAAATAGTGTTTTCAATTCTACATTTTCTTATGCAAGCATTCCTACTACATTCAGTCTTGTTTGCAGAAGAGCAAGCAAAATTGGCGTAGGCAGTGAGTTTCAGCCTTCAACGCCTTAATACAGTTCTACATTCTGTGGCAACTCCCAACCATAAAAAAAATACTCCTGTTGCTATTCCATAACTGTAATTTTGCTGCTGTTATTAATGAATCATAATTTAAACATCTAATATGCAGGCTATTTGGTATTTTATCCCCCAAAGAGGTCGTGGCCCATAGGTTAACCACTTCTGGCTTAGAGGAAGTTTGACGAAGTTTTAGACTACCCAAGTGAAAGTCTCCAAGGACTATCTGAACAGTCAGCTTTCCTTATAATTCAGTATCTTAGATGTTAGAAGGAATTACAATTTTTGCTTATAAAGAACATAATATAATAGCCTATACCAAAACTACCTCTCTATCATGTTTTCTTCGATATCTGGGGCCCACTTGGCATTTACTATTTTCTCTTGTTCTATAAGATCTCAATGATAGTACTATTATTTTTACTTGACTAAACTTATAGTTAAGTTTTAGTCATGTCTTTATGTTCTGCAACCTCTACTTTCTCCTTCATTCCTCCAAAGCATCGTTGTTTAAATTTGTTCTCTAGAAAATTTGAGATTAAGGTATTTATTACTTAATGGGAAATTACAGTGGTATTGATATTTTATTCTGACAGACTTTCAGTATTCTTTGTATTAGATACTTTATGTTGCTGAGATAAAAAGCAATGGACAAAAAAGCAACTTATAAATGGCAGGGCTTATTTCTTAAGAGACTCAGAAGGAGATACTACAATGGCAAGGAGACACAGCAGTGAGCTGGAGAATCAAGGGGGAAGGTACCACATCTTAAATCATGCAATGCTACAAAGCAGTGATAGAAAACTCGAAGTGATTGTGGTTCTATTTTATTTTAATCTTTTTTATTAGATATTTTCTTTATTTATATTTCAAATGTTATCTCCTTTCCTAGTTTCCCCTCTAAAAATCCCCTATCTCCTCCCACTTCACCCTGCTCCCCAACACAACCACTCCCTCTTCCTGGCCCTGGCATTCCCCTATACTGGGGCATAGAGCCTTCACAAGACCAAGTACCTCTCCTCCCATTGATGATCAATTAGGCCATCCTCTGCTACATATGCAGCTAGAGACACAAGTCCCACTATGTGTTTTCTTTGATTGGTGGTTTAGTCCCAGGGAACTCTGGGAGTATTGGTTAGTTCATATTATTGTTTCTCTTATAGGGCTGCAAACCCCTTCAGCTCCCTGGGTACTTTCTCTAGCTCTTTCATTGGGGACCCTGTGTTCCATCCAATGGATGACTGTGAGCATCCACTTCTGTATTTGCCAGGCACTGACAGAGCCTCTTAGGAGACAGCTATCTCTGGCTCTTTTCAGGAAAATCTTGTTGGCACCTGCAATAGTGTCTGGATTTGGTGGTTGTTTATGGGATGGATCCCCAGGTAGAGCAGTCTCTGGATGGCCACTCCTTCATTCTCTGCTCTGAACTTTGTCTCTGTAACTCCTTCCATGGGTATTTAAACTCACAAGTTGTGTACTTATTACATCATGGCACCAGCTACTTTGGTTCCATAGCTGCTTCTTCTGTTTTAATTGTTAATCATTTTCTTCATTTACATTTCAAATGCTATCCCGAAATCCCCTATACCCTCCCCTTGCCCTGCTCCCACTTTGTGGGACAACCCACCCACTCCCACTTTGTCGTGGATGGGCCTCAGTTGGCCTCCCACAATCAGTGGAAGAAATCAGGGATTCCAGTTACAGGCAAGCAAGTAGTTGGCAACGAAAAGGGTAACAAATAGACAGGGACACAAGGGAATCAGTATCTGGATATAATTTGTCTCGAAGTGAGCACCAATCTTATAAGTGACTTTTAAAAAAAGCTAACAGGAACCAACTGGGATACAAATCAATGTTAACAACTGGGATCAAAAGCGGTCCCACCTAAAGTCAGCTTAATCTTAGAAGCCAGGGGCAAGGGCTTCATGCCCTTGCCATAGTTCCAATTCTAGTCTATTGCATAGTCCACCTTCCCTTTGGCCATTGTAAAAATCTGTGTATGGGTATAACTCAGCTATCTATAGTTCTAAGTATTTACTCTAGTTTCTTCTTAGACCACAACCTTCCTTCTTCCTAGGTCATTGTAAATTATTGCATATGGGAGTAACTCGGCTATTATTATAAGTGATTGTGTGTGGGGACTTTCTACTAGTAAGTAATGTAGTCTGCCATACATAACTATAAGAATTCTAAACTTACTTTGTTAAGCTTGTAACTAACTCTATGTAGTAGGTAGTAATGCCTGAATTCTTTCACTATCTCTTTTACAATACTAGAGGCAATAATGAATGTCACTGAATAGGCAATATCCTTACGGAATTACAAGCCCAGGGTCAACTCAAGGACTACCTAGGGCATTGGTGAAAGCCAGGAAGCAGAGTTCAATTTTGCTTAGGTATTTGGCAAGTTATTGCTTGGAGACACCTATAATAAAACAATACTGAGGGAAAGCACACAAATCCGTTCACCTACTAAAGCAAGGACATTATTGGAGCATTCATTATACAGGATGCCACGGTTCCAGGAGATTAAGTTTCCTTGAACTTTTTGTCTTGGGACTGTGTTCAGGTTTTTGTGCATGTCATGTGGTTCACTACTGGAGTGGATGTAGCACCACTTCCTGGCCCTGGCATTCCCCTGTAATTGGGCATATAATCTTCACAAGACCAAGGGCCTCTCCTCCCATTGATGGCCTACTAGACCATCCTCTGGTCCCATGGCTTCCTAAAGCAGTGCCTTCAACTCAGGACTAAGTGTTCAAAGCCAGAGCCTAGCAGGAATAAAGGTATTTCTCATTCTACACACCATAGTATATAATAAGCTCTTTGAGCCTAGTTGTTAGCCACTGAATGATATTTTTATATAAAGTATTTCAGTGATAAAGTAGACTGAGAAATTCATAATTCTTTGACTGTAGCTGGTGACATCAAGGGATATATCACTCTCTGGCCCATGAATATTGGCTGCCCTTATGGTTTGTTTTGTACAATGAAAGTCCGTGGAAAAAACTGCATTACAGTTGAGAATGGGCCTTTGGTGTCTGCTTCTCTCCTCATTCTTTATTACCTTTCTTCTCCTCCATCAAAACATTTTCAGATAGCTCTCTAAAGTGTGAGAGAAAGATGCTTTAGATGACACAAGCAATGGAATGAGGGAAAATATTAATTATCCATGAATTCAAAACCAGAGGAAATATCAGCTGAGTTTAGTCAGTACAGATTGCTCTCAAATAAGAGCTAAAACAGGGACTATTTTTTATATTTTTTATTTTAATTTTGTATATTGAGCTTTAGAGTGACACATCAGTGAACAAATACTCAGACCCAGGACCAAAAATGGGTTTAAAAGAAGACAAGTTTTTTTATCAAGACATTTCAGGGAAAATATTTATATAAATTTCTATTGATGATTACTTTAAAGTACTCTACTCAAAACAAGGATTTAATGGAATATTTCTGCTTATTACAGCCAATGCATGAATATTGCTTGTTATATGCAAAGACATGCACTGATTCATTTAGTATTCCAAAATCCCTATTGTGTTCAGTGCCACATTAATGAATACTGTACCATTCTGAGTCTCAATAATAACACTCCCACTAACATAATAACAATATACTATTTCTCATTATATTACCCAAGTGGCTGACAAGCCTTTGTCTATGTTTGGACTGTGTTAAATTTTATCTTATTTCCTCTTCACAGCAATGGTTTAGATAATGTTCTACTAGTACCATTTTTTTTAAAAAAGGAATAACTAAAACATGGGAAGAGAAAGTGATTGCTTCTTGTATTAAATTTTTGAATTGAAGATGGATAATTTATTACTATTATCTTAAATGAAGTACTCCACAATCAATAGTCATAAAGAAAATCAAATTAAACCACAACACAGTTATAGTGAATGCCCACAAGAATAGCTAACACTAGCACACTGGAGATGTGCATGCTGATGTTGGTGTGGGAGTAAATGGGACTCACAAATGTTTTTGGTGAGAGAGTGGAATACAGAAATAATTTAGGCAAACAAAGTGGCAATTCATAAGGAATGTGATGAGCACACACTTTTGTTACTCTTTTGGTCAATACTGGGTGTAAACTTGATAAGATCTAGAATCAGCAAGGAGATAAACTTCTGGTCATGCCTGTGGGAAAGTCTCGAGATTAGGATGGCCTCTGAAAATACTTCTGAGGGACTGTCAAGATTAGAATCCTCCTTAATTGTAGGCAGCAGCAACTGATGGCCTGGGATCCTGCAGTGACAAGAAGGGGAAAGTGAGCTGAGCAGCAGCCTCTATCTTTCCTGGTACCAGAGTATAGATGTAATGTGAATAGCCACCTTAAGCTTCTGTCACCATGTCTTCTATGACTGCATGGTCTGTACACTTAAACTGTGGGAAAACACAAACTGTCTATGAGGCAACACAAACGTTAACAAATAGACTTGTTATTCTGCAGTTCTTCTAGAGAAATGAGTGCAGATGTGCAGATGCCCACAGAAAGGGTTATTTTCCTAATCATTTAATATTAGTCTCAAAATATAATATCTAAAATGCTTATTAAGAGCACAACAGAAAAATGGAATATAATATCATTATACATGACACTCATAGGAATTTTTAAAAGTACCAATGCATAAACAAACAGTTATGATTTCCAGAACATTTCTTCATCAGACTAATAAAATTATGTATTGTAGGCTGGCTCTCATACACGAGATATTCTAGAGCTATAAAAATATCATGCAGAATGGTGAATCAGAGAAGTGGATTCCAGTGTCCAATCAGGACCAGTTCTAGAAAGAAGTGCTAAGAAGTCCTTTCTGAAAGCCATGGCATGCTTTTTTCCTGAATGACTGCCAGGAAGCATTTTTTTTTAAACAATCAACATTTTACACAGGTGTTCTGTCCTGCATGACATTTTTGCTTGACAAAGGAAAAAAAATGTAAAAAAGTCAGCCCTATTAAATTAGGTTAGTAATTCTCAAAGGACTTCCTCATGTGTGATTAGTACCACAAGCAAAGATATAGTGAATGATGATGGTCACTAAGACAGTACAATGTGGGACAATAGCCCATGTTCTTGTTCATTTTATGTTGAACAAAATTATGTGAGGAAAATAACTGAAGATATTTGTGAGACAAATAAACAATGGATCCTATAGAAGAGTAAACACGAATACCACATTTTATGAGGGGAAAAATTAAGTATATATGGAACATTATATTTTAAAAATTTTTTTAATTTATTTTTTATTAGGTATTTTCCTCGTTTACATTTTCAATGCTATCCCAAAAGTCCCCCATACCCACCCCCCAATCCCCTACCCACCCACTCCCCCTTTTTGGCCCTGAGGTTCCCCTGTACTGGGGCATATAAAGTTTGCAAGTCCATTGGGCCTCTCTTTGCAGTTATGGCCGACTAGGCCATTTTTTGATACATATGCAGCTAGAGTCAAGAGCTCCGGGGTACTGGTTAGTTCATATTGTTGTTCCACCTATAGGGTTGCAGTTCCCTTTAGCTCCTTGGGTAATTTCTCTAGCTCCTCCATTGGGGGCCGTGTGATCCATCCAATAGCTGACTGTGATCATCCACTTCTGTGTTTGCTAGGCCCTGGCATAGTCTCACAAGAGACAGCTATATCTGGGTCCTTTCAGCAAAATCTTGCTAGTGTATGCAATGGTGTCAGCGTTTGGAAGCTGATTATGGGATGGATCCCTGCATATGGCAATCACTAGATGGTCCATCCTTTCGTCACAGCTCCAAATTTTGTCTCTGTAACTCCTTCCATGGGTGTTTTGTTCCCATTTCTAAGAAGGGGCAAAGTGTCCACACTTTGGTCTTCGTTCTTCTTGAATTTCATGTGTTTAGCAAATTGTATCTTATATCTTGGGTATCCTAAGTTTTGGGCTAATATCCACTTATCAGTGAGTACATATTGTGCGAGTTCCTTTGTGATTTGGTTACCTCATTCAGGATGATGCCCTCCAGGTCCATCCATTTGCCTAGGAATTTCATAAATTCATTTTTTTAATAGCTGAGTAGTACTCCATTGTGTAAATGTACCACATTTTCTGTATCCATTCCCCTGTTGAGGGGCATCTGGGTTCTTTCCAGCTTCTGGCTATTATAAATAAGGCTGCTATGAACATAGTGGAGCATGTGTCCCAACCGGTAAGTGTCCTTCTTACCGGTTGGGACATCTTCTGGATATATGCCCAGGAGAGGTATTGCAGGATCCTCCAGTAGTACTATGTCCAATTTTCTGAGGAACCGCCAGACTGATTTCCAGAGTGGTTGTACAAGCTTGCAACCCCACCAACAATGGAGGAGTGTTCTTCTTTCTCCACATCCTCGCCAGCATCTGCTGTCACCTGAATTTTGATCTTAGCCATTCTGACTGGATTGAAGTGGAATCTCAGGGTTGTTTTGATTAGCATTTCCCTGATGATTAAGGATGTTGAACATTTTTTCAGGTGCTTCTCAGCCATTCGGTATTCCTCAGGTGAGAATTCTTTGTTCAGCTCTGAGCCCCATTTTTTAATGGGGTTATTTGATTTTCTGGAGTCCACCTTAATTTGATTAATCAACTTTTACTATCTTTCAGAAACTGCTATCAAAGTATTATAACTCAAAACAAAGCAATCACAAATAGAATCATGTAAAATACAGCTAAATTCTAGGTCACGTATATAATCATAAAGTTATTTAGTTGCTTGATAATTTTATAGCAGCTGTTGTTTTACAGTGAAATATAGAAGGAATAAAAAGTATTACCCAATCCTTATAGTCCATTTGAAAATCTTTAACATGATTTTTTCTTTCAATATTCAAAAAAGAAATCTGTAAGAACCAGTATCCACTAGGCTTTCCCTACTAGTGTAATTGCATGTCAAAACTTATTCATCACTACAAAATGGTTCAGTGATTTTACAGATGAAGTTTTGAACAAAAAGAAATAGCCTCCAACCCCAGCACTAAAGCTTATGCTCCTTCTTTGAGAAGATATTCAAATATATTTCCTGCCATCATAAAAATTCAAACAGAGCTCTGGATATGGAGAAGGTAAAAATTATACCCAAAACCAAGCTTTGGACACTAAAGAATTAAAGTGATCACATTTGCAATGATGAGGGCTACCTGCTAGAGTAATATCAAACAGTAAAAATAGTTATTATATGACTTAGGGCCAAGTTGACTTGAGGACTCTTTGAGAGAACAGTGCAATCCTGTCCTTCTCTGAAAATTGCACTTTAACATGAGACAGTTACTCGATAATAGAAGAGTGTGCCAAGTTAAGCATATAACAAAGAATCACATTGCACGAATGTTCTGTGTTTGAGAAACTTGGTCATCTCAACAAAATTTAGATCCGTGTTTTGTTTAATGGAAATTAAACAAAATTCTTCTATTCTGATTTGTGTGCAGTGAAAAAATTGTAGTGCTTTCTCTATCCTGCATCTGGATACACTGGTTGTACATGCACTAGAATTCACACTCCAGAAAACCCTTCAGTAGTTTCCAAACTCCAGGTTGGCCCAGCATAAAACATACATTTTTAAAGAATGCTTCTGAATAGTATCGTCCAGTAATTTCTCACTCCTTTATCATTTTTATAGGACAATAACAATTTCCATCATAGAGAGTTTTCCTATTCTTTTGAATGCACCATTCTCTAGTTGATGGACATCTCTGGCAGTCTTATACTTTCCAAAGAACCAGTCCTTTGACATCAACACAATCAATGACTGTTCTAAATAATTGCAACAATGATACTCATTATTCAGTAAGTATGCGATACACGAAAAGAAAAGATACAACCATTCAAACATCAATTCTATAATATATAATTCAGCAAAATGACATTGAAGTGGTTAATATGCCATGATAATATTGCTCAGTTTCTCAGAATTACCATGATGGGAATGGACACACCTGGCCTCTCCCTTGCCTCAGTGAAGCTTAATGGTTCCTCAGATGAAAGACAGTATTGATGCTTCTCATTTCGCATTACTGTTATCAGTAGAGCCATTGTTGATACTCCCTCCCATTATTCATTATCGAAATAAATGCTAGGTTTCCTTCATATTTATGATTTATTATTTCATAAGGGAAAGGACATCTTGTGTTTTACTCCATTGTGTGAGCACAGAAAGTTTTCAGTTCTCGGAAAGTACTTTGTTCACAGAAGGCCATGCTCCAAAAGATCTTTTGATGTGAGAAAGACAGAAGCCAATGCCTTTAAACTCTAGAGACCATACTGTCAAGTTTCCAAGTGAGGACGTGGGAGAAGAATTGGTAGTCAGTTCACTTGCCATCATGCCTGATGACTTGAGTTAGATCTCTCCTGGGACCCACATGTTTGAAGAAGAAAGGCAACCTAGAGGCATTCCTATATGAACCTTGTCTTCTCTGTCCCAATCTCCCACACAAAATAAACCAACAAGTTAAATTTTAAAAAAAGTTTATAGTTTTGAAATAAAGCTGTAGATACCACTTCAACTACTAAATACATAATAAACATTTTAATTGGAGATTATGACAGAGAACTGTCATTATAGCTATGCATGAGGTGGAATCAAGAGCATCCTGGGCTCATGGCTGACCCGGGGAACAGAGTGAACAAATGTCATTTTGGGCAAGTAAAAAAGATTACATTTCAGCAGAGAGAGAGAGAGAGAGAGAGAGAGAGAGAGGAGGAGGAGGAGGAGGATGCTCATTTACTCTGATCAAAGTTGGAGTTGGGTTTCATCCCCAGTTTGGGGGAAAACAAACAACAAAAAGTTGCATCATAATGAAATTGTTTAGCAAGTTGTTCAGATATTACAGATAACAAGATATACACATCATGATTGTACTTAAAAATGAGAAAGCAGCCACATTCAGTTATACTCTCCAGAGGCCTCTAGATAATTACATCCTGTCTTCTTTATGTCATATTCTCCTGTATGCCCAAAACAGGGAGGAGGTGGGGACTCCAAGTTTGCAGAGCCTGTCGGATGTAAAATGTCCCATGTGGACACTAAGGAACCAGAAGACCATGATGTTAAATATACCCCTCCTCCCCGATGCCATGCTCTATAAATGTTGATTTACTCAATGTCTTTGTGCCCTTCCACTATAAATATTTAATGCTCACTAAAACTGCTCCGTTTCCCACAGTGTTCTCCTCACACCACATCTATTTAATCCTCCCTGATATTGGGTTGAACCCATTGTCATTACCTTCTCTTCAGAGGCCTGTTGGTTAATCATAGAAAAAATTGATTTCTTTCTCGTGGCAATCATGCAATAGAAAAGAATGAGTGTTTATATTTCTATACAAAGGTTTCACATGATATGTATTTACCTTGTGACTTACAGGATTTCTCTTGTCTCATATAACCCTTATAACCCAAAATTTTGCTAGTGTGTTCCCTTCTTTTCCAGTCCCCTATTGAGCTTTGTCCAGGAGAAGGTCAGCTTTCCAGGACAAACTAGCTATACATAAACAGGGAACGTGTTGGGTTGCTGAGTTATGTGAAGGGGCACTCCTCATAGAGCATCAGTACCATGGCTGAGATTTCTACACTTCATTCCATCCACCTGTGTTCTTATACACGGCTTTCCATTTATTTTGACAGGTTATTTCTGATAAATTAGGTTTTGATATAATGCCTGTCAATCTGTCTTTCTATAGTTTTACTCTAATCTACTTACATTTATGTGTGTGTGTTTGTATGTGTGTATGTATGTATATATGTATGTGAGTGTGCATGCATGTATGTATACATATGTGTTATACCCTATCCCATTGTCAATCACTATAACTTTGCATTGATTATATTTCATTTGATGTTGGAGAAGTCTAGGTAATTAAATTGGCTTAACAAAGTTTTTCCCTCTATTACATAAATATTTTATATTTTTATACAGTATACAATCCAAATGTTAGATAATTATTTTTATACAATATTATATGTAGGAGCTATTTCTAGGTAGATATATTTTAGGTAAATGGCTGATGTTTTGAGAAGTTCTCAGAGGTTTCAGGCCAGTACTCACCCGATGGGTAGGAGAACAGTCTATAACCTGTTTGACAACGTTCAGTCTTCCATATATGCAGGTGCCCTGATCAACATTTAACACTCATATTATTTGCCCTCATTTAATGGCACCCCTTGTGCTTCCTTGGCCCTCTTCTGCATCCATGCATTACTGATTTGACAGTCCAGCAAGTCTTACTCTACTTTATCTTGTTTGTAGGTATTTAATGTTTTCTATCTCTCTGCTACCAACAAAATTGCTTCTTTCCTTTTGGCTTTCAGATTCACACTTCTCTGCCATTGCTTTCACTTACCAGATAATACATATGCTAGTGATTTTTTTTTCTGATTTTTGCTTAGGATATCCTCATCCTTTCCATTCCAAACAGAAACACTTGAAGATCCCAGCCTTTCCCCAATTTTCTTTATCTGTTTTATGGCAATTCCCTGCCATCCTTATTTACCACTCCAATCCTTTTCACTTTTCACCTACCCAAATCTAATTTATTTTCTAATTCTCCTGTCAATTTTCTCACTGAGTATGACAGAACTTCCCTGTTCCTGTCAAAATTGCCATCAGTGTCTGAAACCTGTCTACCTCTCACAGCTCCTTTTAAAATTAACATAACCAAAATGGATCTTAATTTCCACTAATTTTAAAATCAGTAAATTTCTATTGTATTTCTCTTCTGGCAATATAATCCAGGGATTGGTAGATTATATATTATTTGTTCACTAAATCAGTCAACTGAGCTAACAAACAAAGCCACTTCAGAATTTCAGTTTCAAAGGTACTGTCAAAAACTGGCATCCATGGCTTTCTTACTTGGTTACAGGGAGACAGTAGGATACAGTGTATCATACCTACACTAATAGATATCCTGACCTGAGGACTGATCTGACTTCAACACAATTTCCTCTCCCTTTATTTCAGGATAGTGTCATATAGAAGTATAATTTTCATCTGTTTCAATTTTGCTAACGATTTGACAGTGATTGAGGATATATTCATATGTTAATCAACTAGAAACTTTATGGGTGGAGGTATGGCATTTTTCCTAGGTCTCAGATTATTTTCAACTAAGTATCCTACACCTGACATTTGAGAGTGCATGCTTCATCTTTCTAATCAATGCAGAAAGTCATCTATAGATTAACTATAGTCTCGAATTCATGGTGCTTTAAAATTTTTGATGTGGGAGAGACAAACAACTGCATTACCTGGGAATACATCTCATATACAGACACCAAACCCAGATACTATTGTTGGCTGATGCCAAGAAATGCTTGCTGACAGGAGCCTGATTATAGCTGTCTGCCTCCTCGGTGATGGGATAACTAGCATACATCACCCTCCCCAGACAACACAAACTTTTTTTTTGTTTTGTTTTTTGTTTTTTGTTTTTTTTTTTTTTGTTTTTTTTTTTGTTTTTTTTTTTTTTTTTTTTGGTTTTTCGAGACAGGGTTTCTCTGTGTAGCCCTGGCTGTCCTGGAATTCACTTTGTAGACCAGGCTGGCCTCGAACTCAGAAATCCGCCTGCCTCTGCCTCCCGAGTGCTGGTATTAAAGGCGTGCGCCACCACGCCCGGCTTAACACAAACTTTTTAAAGGCAGGTTTCCTGGCATGTTATATATTATAAAAACATATGCTGTTTGCTTTACACTTGATTATTACATTTGTTCCTTAATTTTTATCTTTCCTTTGAAAAAGAGAAATACTAGGTTGGGTGGGATCTCCTGGCCTTTCAGAAATGCTCTTGCCTCAGCCTGGCCTGGTTGGTATACATGATAACATGTAGCTTTATTCCTCATTTATTTTCCTAACATTAAACAAGTAAGTGATAGATTTCATGTCAGAAAGAAGAGAGCAAACTGTGAGGCACATTGCAATCTCTTAAGTGCTTCCAGTTCAGAACGTTAATACAAGCCTTTACTGAAATTATGGAATAACAAAATAAATGAAATTGCAATAACATTAAACAGATTTATCAACAGTAATTAATAGTGGATAAACTATTTTGTTAGCAACTCATTCTTCAAATTAAATGTTAATCCAAATGTTTGCAAACTAAGAACTGTATAATTGTGAGCTTTAAAGATGAATTTGTCATTCATCTTACAATGTTTTGATTTATCACAATCTTTTAAAATTATTAATAAAATAGACAATACACACACCATGTAAAACTCCAACCTATTTTTGTTCACTGTAGCATCACTATCTTATTCCATTCAATTTTGTGTCTTTCTTAGAAGCCTAAGGCCTATTAATTCTACAAATTCAATTATTAACTATTTTTAGTGTATCATTATATCACATAATTTTACAAACATAAAAAATATGGACAATAAAACCACCCTGTTCATTACCATAGTGTGAAGAAGCACTAGTACATTTTTATCAGGAATCTGAACTGATGTGATTTGATCAAAAATTGTGATAATATTATTTTGAGATAATATTTTATTTTACAACATCTGGAATGTACCCATTATTAAATACATTTCTCTAGGACTATTTAGTATTTTATTTACTTCTTCCTCAGCATTGCAAATAATTTTATGTTTATCCATGAACCTGTTCCAGTTGATGGAGACCACCCATTTTAATACCTCTACCTTTGGAGTCTGATTTTTCCAGCTAGTTATCTTTTTGTTGTTGTTGTTGTTGTTCTGGTTTTTTGAGACAGGGTTTCTCTGTGTAGCCCTGGCTATCCTGGAACTCACTCTGTAGACCAGACTGACCTCAGAAATCTGCCTGCCTCTATCTCCCAAGTGCTGGAATTAAAGATGTGTGTCATTACTGCCCAGATACCAGCTAGTTATCTTAATAAGCGTTATAATCATTATAGAAAGTACTATTGTATCAAACCTTATTTATATGAAACTTTTATGACTACTTAAAACAGAGAAAATTATTATAAAGATATAGCTTAATGGATTTTATAATTTCATCAAGGTAAAGTTCTATCATGTATTCATAATATTGTAATTTTCTACTATGAATAAATGTATTTACTAAATTGCTGAAATCATAATCCTACAATAGAGTTATTATCATATGCAATATGAAATAAAATATGGTAGTAATTCTAGGAAAAACAAGGAGAGATTGGTTTTGTCATCATTACTTTAATAACAATGAGAAAGTGCTTAAAGATGAATAACAAACACATAATTAAAAAGGTCATAATTATGCCGTTCTTAATCTACAAAACAACTTTGCATAGCATTTAAATCATTTAACACACAAGTGCTATAAACTCTTTGATATCCAGATTCCATGGTGGAAGGAATGAAAGGAGAAAGCTAATTTTCAAGGACTTCTAACTCTATCCTCTTGACTTTGTACCTATGCTGCAAGACATAGCTGGACCCAGAGGAGTAAAACACATACATACACACACAAACACACTCACACACAAGTGCACGCAAACACACATACACCCACACACATATATGCACAATAGTGGGAGAAAATGATAGATAGACAGGTAGGTAGGTAGGTAGGTAGATAGATAGATAGATAGATAGATAGATAGATAGATAGATAGATAGATAGATAGCCAGAGCAATAATATGTAAGATAATGTTTAAGTAAAACAAAGATTTGCATATATTTTGAATTTTAAAGAAGTCATAAACATCTAACACTCCACTTTGCACAGTATCCTGTAACTTCTTCCCATTGTTCTCATTGTTCTCTCATTTCATTCACCTCATCTGCACCACACACATCTACCTACTCTGTATGCTCTTTTTTGCCTGTGGATACTTAGTATGTTTGCCTTTTTCTCCCATTTTCATAGTGTTAGCACACCTTGGTATTTCAGTTGATTTTCCTCTCACATTTGCATTGGCAAATAGCAAGGGATGAACTAGATAAGTAAGAAGTAGTTTTTAGGCCAAGCAGAGGGCCAGAGAGCACAGAAGCATCAGGGAGTGCATGAAAAATTCATAAAGGAAAATGTGTTTTCGCAGCCTTGTAGACAGAAAAAAAATGTGTTTATAATGGCCACTCTAGAACAGAAATTCACAAGATGGAGAAAAATGAAGGCTTACAATCTAAACCAAAACACAATGATCCTAAGCTGTTTAAGTACACATAAGATGCCTGGCTGTACTCAATGTAAAACTTGGTAAGTCTTCAGGATTTAAGCTAAGTAAACAGTTGTCCTTACAATTCATGCTGTTTTCTCCTGGATTATACCCAGAACTCTTGTACCACTTTTCAAAGTTCACAAGGCAGCTCTCCTATAAATGCCTTTTCTATTCAACTCTGCAGTATGATTTACCCTCTTTGGGAGTCTTTCCATTATGACATTAGATTTGCCAGATCAAAAGCCTGGATGTTTCTGTGACATATATACCTATGCCTATGTCTATGCCTATGCCTCTAACTCTATCTGTCTATCTATCTATCTATCTATCTATCTATCTATCTATCTATCTATCTATCTATCTACCTATCTATCTATCAATCAATCTTTGGGGCATTGGGCTATACACAGTCTGGTTTCCAGTCCAGTTGAGGCTAGATGTTGAACCCCAGGACCCGGTGGTGATAATTCACCTACACAGGACAGAAGGAGTTCTCTCATGTCTCCTGGAACTCTGACTCCTGTCAAAGTGGCCCCCTCAGCCCCCACAAGAGAAACATGGTGAGTAGTCACATAGGCAATGTCCCAAGCTTCTGACCTTCAGGCTAGACTCCTCCCCAGTTACATACAACTGTAAAGATAACAGCATACCATAAGAGGGGCTGCTTGGCCCTACCTCTCTCTCTTACTCCCCTTACACTCTTCTTACTTTCTTTCTCCTCTCCTCTCCTCTCCTCTCCTCTCCTCTCCTCTCCTCTCCTCTCCTCTCCTCTCCTCTCCTCACTCTCCCTCTTACTCTCTAGCCTTTCTTCTCTCTCTCTCTCTCTCTCTCTCTCTCTCTTTCTCCTTCTCTCTTTCTTCCCTGCCTTTCAACAATAAAGCTCTAAAAACATAGACTGTCTCTCTTCATCAAAGCCTGCTGGGCTTACTCTCGCCTGCCTGGGAACCTCTCTTCCTCAGCCCCCTTTCCCATAATCCCAGCTACAGAGTGTCACCTCAGGGCCCCTGGTCAGGGACTGCCCCTTGTCCACTCCCTGTCAAGTGGGGTCAGTGGCTTAGATGCCCACTCGGGGCACAGTGGAAAGTATCTTGCAGCCCTCTCACGTCTGCCTGCCCAGAGCATAGGAGGAACTCTGGCCAGACATGAGCTCTCCTTCCTTCCCTCTTCTTCCCCTACACCCTTTTCAGTTCCCACATCTATCTATCTACCAATCTATCTATCTATCTATCTATCTATCTATCTATCTATCTGTCTGTCTGTCTGTCTGTCTGTCTGTCTGTCTGTCTGTCTGTCTATCTATCTACCTACCTACCTATCTATGCATTTCACCAACTTTCTATTGCAACTGTTTACATTTGCTGAGGTACAACAAGTACTAGTGGATAGAGAAAAAATATTGACAAAATCTATATGTCAATTCTGTAACAAACATCTGAAAAGAAAACCTGAAAGGAAAAAGTTTAAGAAGGAAAAGTATTTTGGACTATGGTTTCAGAGGTTTCTGCTCAGAGCCATCTGCTTGGATGGCTTCTAGCCTAAGGCAAGGTTAAAGGTCATAGTAACTGTAGAATGTGGAGAAGGATGTTCACTTTGTGGAAGGAAAAAAGTCATAAGCAACCAGAAAGGGTTAGGGACAAAATGTATCTATTAAGGATACACACTTAATTCAGACTTCCTCCAATCAGGGTCCAAATTAAAAATTTCTCATCACCTCCCAAAACAGTGGCACATGATAGACAAAAATAAAAACCAAAAAACCAAAAAAACCTTTACACATAGGCCTGTGGAAGACACTTCCCATCCAAAGCAAAATACCACCAACTTAGCATTATAAATATTTGTCATCCATGTTTCTCACCCAACTATTTTCTTGATATTATTTATGTAAATAGTAATCTATATCTGTCAATCATCCTGATGTTGACACAGATACTCTCCATAATATAGAAGACCTTCCTCATATTTACTTTGATTTGTGATCACCATACACTATACTTAGTCTTATTCTTAATGTATACTGATGTCAAGTCCAAGTAATATGAAATGCTATTTTTACCATTTAAAGTGCTTCATTTGGTGGTTTTTAATATTGTTCTGAAATGTATGAATTCTTACTACTCTAATTTTTTTTTACTCTGTTTTATTTGGTGCTCAGTTCCTGGAATTCACCACCTCATTTTATATCTTATTAGAATTGGAAAATTTGAACATTTCATACATTCAGGGACAGATTATTTAGTATTTTTTAAGTTTCAGACAAGTGACAGTATGTATCATAATGCTATACTTTCTTCTATGTAATATTTTGTGTCATATTTTGTTAATCCACCCAGCCAGTGGAATTATTGGTTCCTTCCTTCTACTTTCTGGCTATCATACACAATGCTGCTATGAATGAATACTTGTGTAAAATGGTTTTGAGTAAATATTTATTTTAATTCTGTTGCAAACAAACATCTTCTTGACAGCAGCAACACACACATTTTAGAAAACTGCATTTCATAGGCACTTTTGTAAATGCTGGAATCATTTCACTTAGTTTCCTCATATCATTTACTCATCATTGGCCAGACAGCATTACCATAGTATTCTTACAACAAAGGGGGAGTGACAGAAAGATGCCATAAACTTGTATGCCAACACATAATGCAGGATGCAACAATAAAACGGAGTGCACATTATGAAACATATCAGCTAACTGTGACTGCAAAATGATTTGCTTGCTTTTCCTGAAAGACAAATGGAAAATAAGATATATTTTATGTACCATGGTGGTTATCATACAAATACTTATCTTAAAGAAAATATTTGTATATAAATAGAACTATAACCAAATGAACAGGCATATGAACAAATGGCAGGCATCTTTGATATAAAGTTTGTTGCATTTTATTGGCTTCATTAAGTTCAAGAGAATCATCTGAAAACAATAAAATAACTAATCATATGAGACTGAATTGTAAAATAAAGTTTTCTATCAATGATCTGTCATAAAATTAAGTATCAATATTGTCATCAAACCCCAACAAACTCAAACATAGGTAGAGATAACAAATTTTCAAAGGAAAATTTTATAAATGGAGTAGGGACATATACATAGAAACATAAGAGAATAATTATTTTGGAAAATGAGGTATTGGGTACCAACAGATAACTAATATTCAAAATGTGTATAAACCTTTGTTGTGTTATTTTTTAATTTTTTAATTGATAAGGAGGGTGTCTATGTGGGTAAGCTCAGGTCATCGTGCTATTGGGAAGAGGTCAGAGGACAACTACAAGCAATCATGTTTCTCCTTGAACCATGGAGTTCAGAAATCAACTCAGGTTTTGCGCCTAGACAGGTGTTCAGTCCTTCAAGAAGAATATTTGTTTTGTGGTTAGTATTATATGAGGATAAAAATCATTATTCAAGAATACAAAAATACTAACATAATACCCATAGAGGACCAATTTATTTCCAGAGTGAAAGAGGATGCTAGGCTGTTGCAGGAACAATTTGACAAATATAGTCACATAGTTAACAGTGATATGTAAGAGGAAAATGAAAACATCTAATAAGACCAACTATGCTTTCCAACATGTGACAAAATCTCCTTATCATAACTTACAAAAAATAATATTTGTGAAATGACACTGCCAAGCATGATTAAAAGAGATTTAGAATACACTGGGATAACTGTGTTCCATTAGGAATAACTAGACATTGTCCAAAAGCAACATAAGGCCACAATATACAGTCAACAGATAAGATTACAAACCATTTCACAGCATTGCAGAACTTAGCCTCTGAAGATACCTTAGACTCAAATGGGCCATTGAGGCTAACATGTGTAGTATCTGTAGCAAGAAGTTATTGGGCAGTTACCTTGCTGAGCATTTTATTCATGGTTGGAACTACACTGGGTTGAAAATGGTATCTTCACTCCTCCTTCACAACAGTGATACTGAGTACACTGAGGCTCAAAGTAACTTAGACAATTTGGCAAAGGCACCAATTATTTCTCTCTTCCTATCCTGCCCCCAACAGTGTCATATATGTTAACAGATGGGAAGAGATCAGATATGCCTTAGCTAGAGGTATACTTAGTAAGTATAGAAATCTGATGATTACTAGAGGGCTTAGAACTAAGCCTGTGCGGGCTCATAATTGACCAGGAAAGATTTGTCTAACTTGACTTGTTAGGTCATAGCCAACTTTTAGCAGCAAGTCTTTCTGCTTCATCTCATCAGCAAGTCAGGAACTGTCAAAAAAAATCATCCAAATCTCAACTTTTCACTCACAGAACCAGTTAGGAGCCTTCTCTAAATGCCTGCTCCTGTCACTTCAGGCCTCTCTGCTGGAGGCTGATATTTAGCTGACATTCATTCCCCAGGTGATCTGAACAGAAACCAGGTGTGGCACTCCCATAATGCTCTGGATTCCTTCAGGAGCTAAAGTTTGCTGGCATTGAGGCTTTTAAAAATGTTTGCAAGAGACGTGGCTCTGAGTATCAAGAGGACCAAATTTCATATAGTTCTCAAAACTGACAAAGAAACAGGCCATAGGAGGTTTGGGCTCATTCATGTGTGTGTGTGTGTGTGTATGTGTGTGTGTGTGTGTGTGTGTGTGTGTGTGTGTATGTATGTATATATATCTTCTTTTGGTGGTATTTTGTTGTACTATCTAGGATGGTAAATATAAATGTTATAAATAACCAATAGCTGCACACCCCATGGTGAATATCTGAATGTATAATTTCTGAAATTATCTTGCCAGCACTTAAATTTCAGTGATGATGGTGGCAGACACATATGACCAAACAGAAAAACAAACAGGGAGGAGGGAAGTGATTTTTATCATGTCATTTATAAAAAACATTACCTTTCATTTAACTCTTGAATTACTAGTTGACAGTATCACATTATAGGTATTGGGTAATACATACAGTATCATTTCAGAAAGCATAAAGCAATCAGTGGCTGCACTGGATTGCTGTGAAAATTGCCATCTCCTCAATTGTCCTTTTTGCCTTTAGCAAGAATATTACACAGGTGATTCTGATTTAACGGGGTCTACTTACCCAATCAATATATTAATGGGTAATCCTTCATAATCAGTAAGTTCAATGAGACATTACTATTATATTAGTTTTGCATTCTGTATGGTTGTTTCATTCATACTTGGATGGTGGGAGTAACCCTATATGAGGCTTCCTGCTTACATAGAAAGTAATCAGTGTAGATTGACACTGATAGTTGTCTCATCTAAAAAAATTTTTTTTTTCCTTAATGAATGTGGTCTTTGAAGTTTGATCTGCAAGACTATGAGGGAAACATTAGGTCATAAATCTAGAAACTTGTACAAGTGAGATACTATTAAGATAAGAATCAGATTTATTCAGGATTACTGAAATGGTCATGGCCCTCCAAACAAGGTTTGTTTTGTGTATGCAACACTGGCCTCAATTCTCAGTTATTTAATCCTCTTAGTAATATTAAGAAATGCACTAAGTCCATTTTACACATGCGTAACCTGTAAAACACAGAGTTGCAAGGATTTAATTTTTAGTGTTGGTCATCCAAGATGTGGAATTCCAAACAATCTTGGTGACTTAACAACGTTCTCTGAGCTCCTATGCTCTAAGACATTTTATTTAGCATCCTCTGCCAATAATTGAAACTTTCCATGAATAGAGTATCAAAACACCTCCCCTTTAATAATTATGCTTTATACTCTCCATATTGTGAATGAAAAACTTGCTACATTCTGAGGTCTGTGGTTCCCATGTAGGGCAATTTCCATGAAATGTATTTCTGAATGTATAATTTCTGAAGTTTGTTTGCCAGTATTTCAATTTCAGTCCTCAATAGCTGTGGACACATACAAACAAACAAGGAAACAACTAACAGGGAGGAAGAAAATTATTTTTACTATGTCTTTTACAAAAAATTCTCTTATTTAATTTTCAAATCAATATTTGACATCACATGATAGGTGTTTCCTCATACATAATAAAATCATTTCAGCTGGGTGGCGGTGGTGCACGCCTTTAATCCCAGCACTTGGGAGGCAGAGGCAGGCAGATTTCTGAGTTCGAAGCCAACCTGGTCTACAAAGTGATTTCCAGGAAAGCCAGGGCTATACAGAGAAACCCTGTCTCGAAAAAACAAAATAATAATAATAATAATAATAATAATAATAATAATAATAATAATAATATATCATTTCAGCAAGGTAGAGAGGATAGTGAGATTCTGCCTCTATGCACTACCTTGCTCCAAAGGGTTAAGGTCACTTGATATTCATGACTTGTCAGTGGTCAACTGCAATGTTGAGTTCCACTGAAATGTAAAGACTAAGAGTTCATGACTTAAGTCAGCTCCAAAGGCTAAGCAATTAGCACAAACTACTATATTGATTTTTAGTAGTTTTGTGCTCCAAATAAAATGAGCCCATTCTGATTTTTATTTCTTTATCGATTATATTTTTGTGTGTTTGCTTAGAGGGGATTTTCTACATAAGTTATTGCCTACCCTTAAGTTTTATTTTATCTTTATGCTGTGAATTAATTTTTCTTTTTATCCTTTTAGACATTAAATGAAAAGATTAAGAGAGAGCCCATTTATAAAATGTAATACGTGGACATATTTTCCTACAAAGTACCACAAGCTTAAAAAGTTTCTGCCTTCCAAAGGAAATGGGCTTCAAATGTGACATCTGCATTTTGATTTTCCATTTTCTGTTAAAAAAAATGTTTAAGTCATTATCCTGTCTACTTCTAGTACTGTGATGATTCCATTGAATGACTCAGTCATGCAAGGAAGGAGAAATTGACAGATAAATTCAATAAATAGCATTGTGCTGATCTTGCTGAGTCTCCAAACAGAGACAGAAGTAAGCACAAATGAACCAGGTAGGTGTGTATCACCAACAATGGGAGATAATCAATGTACCCTGAGTGAGAAGAGGACAAATCAGGAGAATAATAAACAGGGTATGTTAGTCTGAATGAGAATCCGCCAACAATGGCATCAGCAGAAGCTCGATAATTATGCACATGTGTGCTCTGCACAATGAAATTCAGCACAAAGGTACAGAAAGGTACAACAAAGTAATATCCAGTCTGATCACACTAGAAAAAACCAAAGGCCTGAAAGAAAAAATTCTCAGCTAAGGGTATGGGAAGATGTATCCATAGTTAAAAACAAATGTGCCTCATATGATGGCATATACATATGTGTGTGTGTGTGTGTGTGTGTATGTACACACACATATATATATTTTAAGATAATCTCCTAAAACTTATAAGAAAATACATATTTAGATATTATGATTCATTTGATAAACCGGCAATATTTATGTAGATATGAAGATTTCAGGTAGTTCTAGTATTCTTGAATTATTATTCCCAAATAATAAAAGTTAACCACTCCAAGGACTAACAAAGAAATGTGTATCTTGAGCTATGTTTCACACTGTATTTTAGATGTGCACTTCCCACGCGGTTTCACCTGTCACCCTGTATCTGCAGATACTTTACTATAACAGATCATTAGGACTCTGATAGGTTTTACTCCGCAGTTTTAAAGTCTCAGGACTCTGTGCTTGCCAAAGGAATTAACCACCATAACATAAGAACTAGAGCTCTGGCCACTGCCAGTGTGTAACATCTTAACTAGGAAGCTTGAATATAAAGTCTTAGCTTTGTTGTACAGGCTTTTTACATCTTGGGTCCTAGAGCTTCCCTTTCCTTTGAATTTTATTTCTCTCCTCCTACTGGGATACATTTTGAACCTTCTTTTATCAAGGCAGTCATCTGCGACCTGCTAATGTGCTGAGAATATCACTGAAGGTAATTTTAACAAGAGAAATAAGGTGATTCAGTTATTGTCCTCACTTGCCATAAAGGGAAGAGGAAGGTAGACAGAATTAAAGGAATATTAAAATAAGCAATAGCATTTCCTCTGGTTTGGAAACAAGGAGAGTAAAACAGAAAAAGTCATACATGTGGAAAACAGTGATGTCTTCAATGAATCTGAATGTGGACAGAGATCAGTGCCTGGCAAGCTTCTGAAAAATGGCTAAAGGATAGACAAGTGCATTTATTTATCTTCCCCCAGACACTCAATAGGTAACTTCCCTAAAATAAGTTTCCAGGGGAAACTTATACTGTGTTTAGATAAAAGTAGAACAAAACTTTAAATATCACAAAATGGAAACAGGATAAAGAATCTCCTGTTTGTTGTTGTTGTTTTGTTTTTAATGGGCATCATGATAAACATTATATTATCCATTTTATACAGGGAAAACAGATTCCAAGAGTTAATTACAAACCTCAATAAGTGGGACTTAGTTTAAAACCCAGTATGTTCTGCTATAAACCCTGGTACTTTTAATTTAACATTATAATTAATAGAAAAATAGAAAAGCAAAATGTATCCTATGTATTGATGTGCTAAGGGTTTCCTGTATTACATAGGATGACATTACAAATGCAAATTTGAAGATTCAAGCAATTGATTACCAACCCAAAATTCCTTTCTCTACCTGTAAAACTAAGTTATCGCAAAATATGTCAAGTTACTCCTCAGCTATGATCTTTAGCATAGATAAAATAAGAAGGGAAATTAGGTGAAATATTAATGGATATGAAATTAAAGAGACTTCTCCAATTAGTATGGTCATTTCCTATATCTGAAGGCAATGTAAAATGGGACCAGTAAAAATGTGTATGTGTTTACATGTGTGTGGTGAATGAATGCCATGTATATGAATTGTGTTCTGTGTATATTTGTGGACAGTTAAGTTGTGTGTTTGCATTTGATGTATGTGTATGGTATATATGTGCATGGTGTATGGTATGTATATATATACCATATATATATATATATATATATATATATATATATATATATATATATATGTGTGTGTGAGTGTTATATGTGTGTGGTGTGTTTGTGGTATGTGTATATGTATGGTTTGTGTATGTTCATGAGTGTATATGCATATGTATATGGCATATGCATGTTTGTGTATCTGTGTCTGTGTGGTATAAAGTGTGTTTGTGTGTGTGTGTGTGTAGTACATATGTCTCATGCATGTACCTTTTCATTCCCATGCAAAGGCCAGAACAAGATTTCAACTGTCTTGCTCTACTGCAACACCAATCTAGTGCTTTGAGCTATGATTACTACTAAACCAGTAGCTCATTATGTTATCTAGGCTGGTAGTTGAGAGAGTGTCCAGGATTCACGTGTCTCCACCTCACACCTTGTTCTGGGGCTACAGACATGTGCTGCTATTTCTGGCCTTTTGGGTACTTTGAGTCCCAATTTATGCTTGTTTTCACTATAATATACATGTTTTATGTACTGCATTATCACCTTTGCCCCTTAGAGGAGCTGTTTTCAACTCACTTGTTAATTATGCATGTGTGAACATGCTAGCATGTGTGCGTGCATGCACACACACACACATGCATACACTGTTTTTGATACAGATCTATATATAATATTAATTTTGATAGGTTTTTCTTGAAAACCTTTTTCTAAAACTCTAGTTTTTACATAGCATTCCAAATCCTAATGATTTCCTGACTACTAGCTTTGATTATGACAGTGACACAGACAGATAGACAGACAGACAGATAAGAAGGGAGAGAGGAGGAAAAGAAGGAGTAAAATAAAAATTTCTACATTAATTTCCTTTTTAACAAGTGTATTTGATCTATGTAATCACTTTGTGTATATCGCAGTGATGCTTTGTAAAGTAATTTTCACTGTGTCTCAAGGGCTACAGACCTTAAGTTTTAGAAATACACAGCTTAACTCTATAGAGATCAGCAGTGACATACCCTGCCCTGGCACTGAGAGGGCCACAGTGGACCTTAGAAGGCATCACAACAGTCTTCCTCTAACTCATAGGACTGAGAATCACATGTTTGTTTTGATTTAACTATACACTACTGAAAAAAGCAATATCTGAGGGTACAAATACCCACTCTTCTCCAGAGAAAGGGTATAATTTAAAAACAAAACAAGCTAAAAAATTGTTTAGTCTAATAACATAACATTTTAGTACTTTTTCATATAATTAGTTCCCATAGTTACACAGCAAGTAATTATGAAAACAATTATTAAATTAAAGAACTCAAACATATCTGCAAGAAATAATCCATCTCAATACTCAGTGAAGAGTAAAAATATTCAAGTGAAACTATCTTAAATGGCATTTTAATAGCAAAATGTATAATGTATTACAATGCTCACCCAAGTATATAGTTTGTTTTTATTTGTTTGTTTGTTTGTTTGTTTGTTTTTGTTTGACTGGACTCAAACTTAATGTTTAGGAGTAAATGACCTTGCAATTCTGATTCGCCTGCCCATAGTTTCCCATACATGCAGTATAATTTACCAGCTCTTTAAACCATAGTATCTTTTTTTTTTTTTTTTTTTTTTTTTTTTTTTTTTTTGGAAACATAGTGTCTTATCTTATTTAAAACACATGTGTCATTTATATAAGTATAAGCATCTGATAAGGAATTAATATTCAAAATATATCATAAACTCAGCATTAATATTCAAAATATATTATAAACTCTAAACATCATTATAATTAAAGAATTAAAAGGTTATAAAGATGCCTAACTCCTGAACATTTCTCAAAATAGGAGACACAAATATAAAATCACCATGGAGATAAACAATGCCCAGCCACACAAATGATCATGACAATCAATTGAAGTACATTGCACACATCAAAGTAATCAAAGCATTCAATGAATATGAACGTATAGAAACAAGTAATACAGATACACACACATACACACACACATATACACACACACACATATGTATATATATACACACATACACACACATACACACACATATACACACACACATACACACACATATATATACACACACGCACATATATACACATACACAGATATACACACACACACATATATATATAATCTTGTGTGAATAGCTATTATCCAAAAGATGGAATAATTTGCTTAACATGATGGCTTCCCAATCCATTTTTCTGCAAATGATGTTATTAACTTTTTTCATAGAAGAATAGTACTTCACTGTACACTTTTAATATTTACTCAGGATGGGTATATTTCAATCATTGTGCTGATTCATATTAAGAAAGCTTCAGCAAGACTTAGAAAGGCAAATATCATGTTTGGCTATATTTGTAAAATTTAAAATAGTAGATATAAATGTATAAGGGAAAAACTAGAAAAAACAGACCTAGCATCCCCCCGAATGCAGGAAAAACTAGAAAGAATCCCACGGAAGGCAAGATGAGACAAGGTTGTACAAAACCCTTGCTTCTTTTTCTACTGTACACAAAGGTTTACATGGAGCAATAATCAAGAAGAAAAAATTAAAGAAAAAGAAATCGAATGATTTCTACTTTCAGATGGCATGAAACTATACATGATAGATCCCCAAGATTCTAACAGAGAACTTCTAAAAATAAGAAACTGTTTCAGTCATGTGTTATGGAATACACTTGCACAGATCGGGAGTTTTTCTATACACCAATAACAAGCATACAGAGAAGGTTATTATAAAGCATATTATCAATGCACAAATAATAAAGGACAGATTACAGCTGTCCATTCGTTACGGAGAGGACACTATCTCTACTCAGTGGATGTATATGTTTTAGAAGACAGGTTTAGAAAGTGATGACAAAAGTCTCCATTTCTTGGCAATGAAAACATGTCAATTACTAAATGAGAAGAGGTTTTTGAATACACAATATGTAAATAACCCAGGGAAAGTTTTCTTTATAAAAGAAAATTGATTAGTAAGGTCATTTCAGGAACTGGGATCCTACATTATTAAGCGATCTGTAGATTTCTGTTTTGCTTGCAATGGCTACAATGATCTTTATTACTTTTATAATCAGAAAAATTGTAATTTTCATTTTGAAAAATGTTAAAGCTAAATCAAGAAAGTACTCATTAAAATTTATCATAAGATTTTAATATTTTAATAACACTTTTCATGATTAAATTCTCTGATGATTACAAATTTAGAACCACACTGTTTTGCAGTCTAACCTGCTTCATCTACTTAAGAACTTATGAGTATGTCCTCATATTTCCAAATATTTTTCTTAAAAGCTAGACATTAGTGACATCTTAGTACTCACTGTATCATGCCTTGGCTCTTCATGATTTAGACTTCTGATAATAGCAAGCAATAAGATGATGTATTTATGGATTGAAGAAATATATTTGCTGAATAATTTGTACATGCAATTGTTATACAGAATTCTTCAGTCAGAGGTAGTGCCTGGCTCTTATATTGAAAAACAAGTAAGTCATATTCCACACTGCACAACATCAATGATGATTTTGCTGCAAAACAACAGTGTAGCAAACCCAGAAGTAGGATATATACAGAGCAAGCCAAAATACTCAAAATTTTTTCACCTTATAGAATTGTAGTGCTCTACTCTTCAACAACCTAACACTTTTCTGAGTGAGTTGGTGATGTGGATACAAAATGGCCAGTAAGACAGTTACCAAGAAGCCTGAGGCCCTGAGTTCAATCCACTAGAATTACATAATGAAAAAAAAAAAGAGGATTAACTTCCTCAACATGTTGTGATATACACACAACATACCTTGGCATACAGGCACACAATATAAATAAGTAAATAGATGTAATGATCATTTCAAAAAGATATTAATGGTGATTATTCTTATAGAAGATTGTTAATATGAATATATTTTAACTTTTTATAATCTATGATGTAAACACTTTTATGAACCCTAGTGAAAAAGATGAAGAGATTGAGGCAAATGTCTTATGGATTTTTACTTCATGGTCAGGATATGAATTTATGTTATTACATTCAAAATAATAAGTACAATCATAAAATATGAGGTTCATTCAAAAATACATTCATCATGTGAATCATGATTAGAGCCCAGGTGTGAATAAGCATGGCTACTTATGCTGCTGTGCTGGCACTAACAGCATTATCTAGGTTAATGATGTTATTTTGCATTTAATTCAAGGTGCAGACAAAACCACCTCACTCACCCTTGTTTCTGATGACAGAAAAATATATTCCTTAGAAATCAGCACAAGACAGGTTACAAAATTAATATATGTAGTTTTATGAATTGTATTCTCTCTGTTACAATGTCATCAGAGCTAAGGCATGCCTCTCTGTTTTACAATGCCATTAGAACTAAGGCATGCCTAAGTTCACAAGTATCACGGTAAGTGGCTCAGAGTTCTAGAAAGCAAAACCATAGAAACGTTCAACCTTGGAAGTAGTACTTTAGGCAGGAACAATGGTCACTTGCAACCCTATGTGGGAACTAGTTCCTTGCATAGGTCAGAGGCTGATGAGTCGTGTGTAATGCATTTCCCTCCAAGATGGACAATGGGATCTGAATTATGAGAAATGTACAGCTCAAATGGAGCTGAGTCAAAGCCTGCTCTCCCCAAGGCTCTCAAGAAGAGTAGTAGCCTCATTTTATGTCATACTATCCTTCACTCTTCCTCCAACAAATCACATGGTTCCTGATACAAAATGATGACAGTGAACATACCCCTTCCTCCTTATCATCAAGACTAAATACATATGCTCAGACACTGTACCAACTAAACTTGTATCACATAATCCTCTATGAAAGATCCCATGAATATTATCTGTGAATACAGATGGCTTACAGTATATCACAGTATGTGCTTTTGACCTGTTTGTACACCTAGAGCCCAATAACAGATTTATAGTTGATGAGTTTAAATATGTTCTTTATATTCCTCCCTTCCTCTCTATCCATAGCTGTCTGGATCTCTGAGACAAATGAGTGACCGCAGTTCAATACATTATTAAAACTTATTTTCCTTTTAAATTTCAGTCAACTCCAGTGTTACATTTTGCTTTTTTAAAATATGGGAATGAATCTTAAAATCCATTAAATAATAATTTGAATATAACCTGCTACACCATAGACACAATTGCCTTCACTGAGTGGCTGCATTGAAGAAAGCAGCATTCTTTGGAACATCTCATTTTATTATGATACCCCCCCAGGCATATTTGGCTGATTTCTGAAGGCAACTCCAAGAGTTTGTGCCAGAACCTTGAAGTATTTACAGACACCTACACACCGAACTTTGATGATCTATGCAGAGATGAACTCAAACAGTGCCACTTCCTGTCTCTCCTTCTGAGTCAGCCAAGCTAATCAGCACTCAGTGCTCAGCTTAGACTGGCACTGTGAACAAAGAGCCATCTAGAGATGCTGAAATGTGTACTGTGTACTTGCCAAGCTGAGGAGACTCATCCAGGAGAACATATCTTATTTCAGGAATATAAATGAATTAATCAGTAAGCTTGATACCCCTTGCCAGAAACATTCCTGATTAAATTTAATGGAGTGAATTTGTGCAATCACCAGAAAACTAACCACTGATTAAACAAAGGCCTCAGAGCACGAATTCTTCTAATGTATGGTTATTTCTGCTCTCCTATGAAGGGCACCCTTGAAAACTATTTTTACCGATTTGAAAGGGTCTCCATTGAGAATTCAACATGGAACTTTTTGTTTATTTATTTTTCTGAAGGTTGTCCAGTTCATTTAGAGACAGGGAAATGAAGGCATCCAACATTTCAACAAATCCATATACTTGGCTGACTTGTCGCAGGGACACTGCATGCTCTTGCTACCTTGTAGGCCAGTAGAGAATTCCATTGATCACAAGAGAAGTAGCCATCTAATTTTTCCTATCTCCTAATGTTACCAGAAGAGGAGAAACTGCACTGAGTTACTTATTCTGAAAGGAACTTGGGAGTTAATAGCCAGGATTCAGGTGTTCTGACTCCCACAAATTTTTTCTTTGTATATGCTCTTATTTTGCAGTGATACAAATCACAAAAGAGGAAAAAGGATTATAGAACCTGGATTCATTAGATTTTTCTGAAGTGGTTTGTTACTGTTTTTATAGAAAAAGAACTGGTGATAGATAGATAAATAGATAGATAGATAGATAGATAGATAGATAGATAGATAGATAGATAGTAGATAATACATAGATGTTAATAATGTATAGGTGTATAGATAACATCTACATCTATCTATCTGTCTCTGATAGAGATAGATAGATAGATGTAGATTAAAAGAAACAGAGACAGATAGACAGATGTAGATAAAAAGAAAGAAAAATTTGTAGGTGATAGGTGGTGGATAATACCCAATGATAGATAATAGACAAAACACAGCAACCAAAACACAATTTGTAAAACAAACCCACCAGTAAAATGTGGTTATGAACTTTATCAAACATTCAGTACTCACCAAATTAATTCTTGCAACAGGTCTATATACACCATCAAATTCCTATTCTCCTGAATTATAGAAATTAGAGGTAGTAACTGAGGTATATACTCTGTATGTTAAAAATATTTCCCTTGGTGATTTTAATAGGTTCCTATTTTAACTCATATATATATATATATATATATATATATATATATATATGTATATATATATATATATATAAAACGCAAATATTCATACTAGTACATATATATAATATTTAAAAGTATATATTTATACATAACAATGATTCTGAAATCTCTGAAAGTGATCTATAATAAATGTATTTATTTTCTTTTTTAACACTAAGCATGAAAACAAAAGTAAAGTACTCCCTTCCTGCTCTAAGCATCAAAAACAAACAAACAAACAAAACAACACAGATAATATTATCTTTGTCTTGCAGAATGCGAAGGCTGTAAATCTTACAAATTCCGGAATATGATTCTTCCCAACTCAACATCTCCTCTCTAGTAATGGCAGCACAAGTGTCAAGAACATCCAGAAAAATATATTTTGAGCAATGGAATAGGTACAGATCATTGCAGAAACATAAAGTCCCCATCCTCTTCCTCTGGAACTGTAGATGCCAAAATTAAAACTAATAATGTGGCATTTCTTAAGAATATAAGAAAGTTCACTCTTGTGGTCAGAAAACAGAAGAATTCACTTGAGGAAGCTATGGGTATTTTTATATATCTATGCACAAGTATCTTGGATTGGGGATTCCTCATAACTTACTAATATGATCTCTCAAAAGCTATGGCTACCAGCACTGGGCTTGAACAAGACCAGGGCTGTAATTGGCTGATCACTGATTCATGATTGACTCATTGAGACTTCTCTCATCCTTCTGAATTATTTTTTTAATTAGGTATTTTCTTCATTTACATTTCCAATGCTATCCCAAAAGTCCCCCATACACTCCCCCCCCACTCCCCTACCTACCCACTCCCACTTCTTGGCCCTGGCATTCCCCTGTACTGAGGCATATAAAGTTTGCAAGGCCAATGGGCCTCTCTTTCCACTGATGGCCAACTAGGCCTTCTTCTGATACATATGCAGCTAGAAACACGAGCTCTGTGGGCAGGGGTTACTGGTTAGTTCATATTGTTGTTCCACCTATAGGGTTGCAGACCCCTTTAGCTCCTTGGGTACTTTCTCCAGCTCCTCTATTGGGGGCCCTGTGATCCATCCAATAGCTGACTGTGAACATCCACTTCTGTGTTTACTAGGCCCCAGCATAGCCTCACAAGAGACAGCTATATATGGGTCCTTTCAGAAAAATCTTGCTAGTATATGCAATGGTGTTAACATGTGGAGGCTGATTATGGGATGGATCCCCAGATATGGCAGTCTCTAGATGGTCCATCCTTTCATCTCAGCTCCAAACTTTGTCTCTGTAACTCCTTCCATGGGTGTTTTGTTCCCAATTCTAAGAAGGGGCAAAGTGTCTACATTTTGGTCTTTGTTCTTCTCGAGTTTCATGTGTTTTGCACATTGTATCTTGTATCTTGGGAATTCTAAATTTCTGGGCTAATATCCACTTATCAGTGAGTACATATCATGTGAGTTCTTTTGTGATTGGGTTACCTCACTCAGGATGATGCCCTCCAGGTCCATCCATTTGCCTAGGAATTTCATTTTTTTAATAGCTGAGTAGTACTCCATTGTGTAAATGTACCACATTTTTTTGTATCCATTCCTCTGTTGAGGGGCATCTGGGCTCTTTCCAGCTTCTGGCTATTATAAATAAGGCTGCTATGAACATAGTGGAGCATGTGTCCTTCTTACCAGTTGGAACATCTTCTGGATATATGCTCAGGAGAGGTATTGCTGGATCCTCCAGTAGTACTATGTCCAATTTTCTGAGGAACAGCCAGACTGATTTCCAGAGTGGTTGTACAAGCTTGCAATCCCACCAACAATGGAGGAGTGTTCCTCTTTCTCCACATCCTCACCAGCATCTGCTGTCACCTGAGTTTTTGATCTTAGCCATTATGACTGGTGTGAGGTGGAATCTCAGGGTTGCTTTGATTTGCATTTCCCTGATGATTAAAGATGCTGAACATTTTTTTTCTGGTGCTTCTCAGCCATTTTGTATTCCTCAGGTGAGAATTCTTTGTTTAGCTCTGAGCCCCATTTAATGGGGTTATTAGATTTTCTGGGGTCCAACTTCTTGAATTATGGGATATTGAGAAAATCAGGTAGGACAGCGGCAGCAGTTATTGTCTTCAGTTATGTATTCTCTACTAAGCAAACTGGACTTCAATGGCTAGTTCCAAACCAAAGTCCAACAAATGGTCACAGTTCTACTCAATGTGTCACAAAACAAAACAAAACAAAACAAAACAAAACAAAACAAAAATCATGAATGTGAGAGATGAAAGGGTTGACAGGATTAGAAAAATGATAAGAGGAGGGTTGTTCCTAAGAGCAATCAGAATGCATTATGCACTTGTATGAAAGCGACATAAAGCAAATTCAATAAAAGTTATTTTAAAACAGTGAGAAAAATGAGGTGAATTTGAAGACACAATTATATCCAACCCTTGATTTTATGGTTTTTAACATCCACTTTCTTATGAAGGTCTTTCGTTATGGCTGAAATACAAATTTCCATATATAAGCACAGTAATTTGCTTTTAATATTCTATAACTGTAGAAAGGTATCCTATTAGGAACTGGGATGCAATTTCAATACTCTTTTCATTTCTAATGAATCTCCCTTGCTTTGATTTGTGTACATCATTTTAGAATTTCATGAACCAGCTGTGAAATTGCTGATTTGTCTCCAGTGTGAATTTCTTTGTCGAGAAAGAAAATGCCTCTTTGAAAGAGTTCCCTTGCCATGAAGAGACAAGATATTTATGTTCCTCCTCCAAACACAGAGGCTGATTCAAAGGAACCTACTCATTCCTCGAGTAAAAGGCAATACGTCCCAGGAAATGGTTCTTTCAGTAGCTTTTATGCTCCCCACCACTGTCAGGTTTGGCACATACACCAGGAGAGGAGGTGAATGCTATCTTCCAGAGACAGGCAAAGTTCACTCCTCAGAAACTCTTTACATCCCTGAAAGGGAAATTCCCTTGGCAGCATCTTTGTTTCTTTGAGACAAAAAAAAAAAAAATCCATGCCAACAAACACATTTGATTCTTACTTTATTTCCCTTTAAAATTCTACAACAATGAATTGGATTTCAGTATTGTTTGTTTATATTAAAAGAGCAATTAGCATTTCTTTTGGAGTTCTGTCACTGGATTTACTACTGGTGAAGCTATAGCAGAACACTTTAGCCAATAAACTTAACAGATGGGCTGGCAGATATTCATAATGCCAGTGGTCATTCCCTTCCTAGAACTCAACAAGGATCCTTCTGAGAATGCTCCATCCAATATTGTGACATTGGTAAAATACTCAACGAATCAATTTACACAGAAAGCATCATAAATCCTTCAACAGTGCTCACTAAGTAAAAAAAAAAAAAGTTAATATATGTGGTCCTAACACATAACCACTCCTTGGCTCAGATATATGGGACCTTAAATGAGTTAATAGGTCATCTCAAAAATTCCCTTCTAAGAAACAAAATTTCCATTTTTGTGAAAGTGGATTCAATTTTTAAGGTGAGTAAGAAAGTTATAAGAAAGAATATGAAGAGAAGATTAAGAGAGAAAATTAATGGTGGAAAGGATTTTTCTATGTGGTTTTGAAATGTATATCTTAGACTCAGATTTTTTGACAATACTCAGTTATATTTATTAAATATATAAAAAGAAAAATATAGTCAGCTGCTTCACTCAAAGATGATTCAGCATACACACATTAATAATGTAATATCTAAAATGTAATGTGCTTAATTTAAAATCACATGATAGTATAAAGAAGTGTAAAAAAGACCTTTGATAAAAATCCAACATTGCTTCATTATGAAAGTCATGGAGGTATGAGGGATAAAGAGTCCATTTCAACAGAGCCCAAGGTTGTGCACAATAAACTAGTCATCAGCATCCTGTTAGGGGGAGGAAAGCATTTCCACTAAGATTAGAATCAAGACAAGGGTGTCCACTCTCCTCTCCTGTTCAATATAGTGCCTGAAGTCTTATCTACAGCTGTAAGACTAGAGATAAAACTTACTTCTAACCTTGGTAACTAGTTGCAGCCTCTCATCCATCATGAGGAAAAGAACACCACAGTGATCAGTAAATGACTTCCAAATGACTAAAGAAACAGTGGGGGCATATTCTGTATTTTGTGGAGTGGAGGGGTGCATTGTAGATAATGTGTCTATGTAGGAAAATGCATATGTGTTTGCAAATGTACAAGGGAGTGAGAGGACAACAATGACTCTCTTTCTATACCACTCCCCACATTTAAAGTTTTTTTTTTTACATTTATTTATTAGGGGATGGTACATGTATTTCATTATATGCTTGTAGAGCTCAGACAATAAATTGCTGTTGTTTTATCTTTCAATCAAATTTAGGGGCCATTGTGTTTTCCTCACTGATGCATCATGCTAGTTCAGCTCCACCTCAAGTTTTAGGACATCGTTTTATCATGAAACCTGACTCAGAGCTCATAAATTAGCTAGGCTAGCTAACTAGTTACCTGTATTCATTATCCCAAACACTACATTAATTAATTAACTTACTCTCTATCTGGATCACAGCTTCCCCTCCATCCTCTCCTCCTAGTTCCTCCTTCTTACCTTCCCTTCTCTCATGGCCCTTTTCTCCTAAGAGAAGGGGAGGCCTCCCAGGGATATCAAGTACTCTTAGGATACCAAGTTGCAGTAGGACTATGCACATCTCCTATTGAGGCTAGAGAATGCATCCCAATTAAGGGAAAGGAAACCAAAGGCAGGCAACTAGTCAGAGTCCCACAGGAAGTTCTACTTTTTTTGGAAATCTAGGATATATAAAATTCATTATTATTGTTGTTATTGTTGTTGCTGTTATTATTTTTTCTTCCATAAGATAGGATTTTAACTGGATCCAATGTCTGATTCATTGTAGGAACAAAGAATGTATTTTTCAGATTTTTTTTTTTTTTTGTAGCAAGTTGGTCATTTCGTTGTTGGTGATGAAACTATAACACCTGGCAATCACAGGACTATGGATCTGTTTATGGCAAAGCCTTGATCCAGAATTTAGAAAATGCTTTAACAGCTGTGGGGTGAATACTTCTACTTTTAAATGGAAGAAACTGTAGCCTCTGTCATCATGGTCTTTCTCTGGTAGACAAATGTAACTTCAGCTACTATAGTATTAAAAACTTCTGTTATTTAAAGTCCTTTGGGATGTAATAGATATAAAGAAGGTAAACTCCATGCAAAGTGAAATGGATATGGAATGGTAAATACAATTCAAATCTGTCTTTCCCATTTATGAACCTCAACAACCTACTCAGAAAGATCCTCATGCATTTTTCATGCTACATGAAACAGTATCACATGGCTTAGAAGACAAGGTCAAGGTGTTGAAACCTACCTCTTCTTTTCAATAAGAACCTACGAGGATTGTTTCTTTTAGCTCAGCTTGAAGAATCTGATTCTCTTACACCAATCTGCAGAACTTTCCAAGTGAGCTCTGGCCGAATTTCACCTGTGAGAATTGTCAACAATGCAATATGAATCTGAAAAAAAAAAGAAGAAAAAAAACAAAATATGTTTTTAGTTTTTTATGCAACTGAAACTGGGAAGAAAAAGAGTCAGTTATGTTTTTGAAAAGTCATTCCAGTTGAGGTTGTAAAGCAGAAGATGGAAGAAATATTTTAGATATCTCTCTTGTATTACTTTTTACAGTCTATGATGAATTTACAACAAATGTGAATGCTGTAGAGAAAGACCTGGATCTACATTTCCTATTTCACATTAAAGGTAAAGAAGAAATAAACAGAGGATGAGAAAGGTGAAAACTCTGAATCTGGCTGTGGACAAGAAGAGCATTTTTCCAGCTGGAGAAAAACCTGGTAATAAGTAGAGACAATGAGATTTGTGAGGCATGCGACAAATGGCACAGAAGATGGGAGAGAGAAAATAAAGTGAAGACGACAGCAACTTTGGGACTTATTGGACAAAAATAAAATCACTTTCAATGTGTGTCCCCCACATACTGATCCTCAGGCTGATTTATCTGATCACATCTGACAATAATACAAATGGAAGATGTCCAGCCATTCTCAAGGTACACCTTCTGTCAGAAAATTAAACAACCAACTTCTACATCAGGGGGAGATAGCCCACTGAACGGAGAAAGCAATGAAGCAAGCCTGTCCGGCATTATTTCCTTCAGCCTATATAAATCCTGAACTGTTTCGAAGTGAAACTGCACAGCCTGGAATAGTTGGTACTCAGGCTTCTATCCCAGATGGTAAATGTAGCAAATTAAATTCAAATAAAAATTGCAGAAACTTCTTGAACATAAGGTGCCCAGAACCTTTTCTTGGTCAATGTCCTGCCACTAAAGCCTTTCACAAAGATACTGTATAATGTGTTAGGTTTCTTTTTTTTTTTTCCATTTTAATGTGTGTGGGCATGGGTGTGGTAGGGTATGCATATGTTTGAATGCATGCTTCAGTGTGTACAGAGTATGGGTATGGTGTGGTATTCATGTGTTTGAATGCTTGCATTGTACAGGAATATGGTTATGTGGTTGTTCAAGTAAAGTACTGGGGTTAAAGTCAGGAATCATCGTTGAACACATACCCACCTCCTTCATTGAGGCAGAGGTTCTCAGTCAAAACAAGAGCTCACCAATATGTCTAGTTGCTTTAGTGAGCCTGTTCTGGATTTTCTGGATTGCCACAGCCACTCAGCACTTATGTGGGTTCTTGGGTTTTGAACTCCAGTCGTCACATTTGTGCAGCAAGTACTTAACCACCAATCCCATACCACAGCCATATCACATGTGATTTTTTAAAGCCAAACATGATAGTGCATGCCAGTAACCCCAGCATGCAGGAGGCAGATACAGATTAACCACTGCAAGGTTGAGACTAGCATTGTCTATATAGCAAGGTCCTTGTAAATTCAAATATTAAAGAATATTTTCTAATTAATTTATTATTGTAAGTGTTTTGAATTTTTAAATATGTCTGGAGTAATGGCTCTGTGTTTAAGAGTGTTTGAAAACCAGAGCTCCAACTTCATCATCCACAGGAGAAGCCAGGTATCGTACCACCCAACTAATAGCTACTCTAAAGAATGGATTGATGGCTACAGCATTGGGTTTGGGAGAAACCCTGCCTCAATGAATAAGCAAAGACTGAAAAAAGGACAAGAAGACACAGTAGTCTCTTCTTGTGACTTCATGAATGCACATGAATAAATAAACCTTTACAAATTAAAACACACTTGCATAGTAACTTTCTTAATTTAACATGGGAAATCCTTAATTATGGATAATTTTGTATTCTCTGGAAAATAAAAAAAATTGGTAGTATATATATATATTTTCAGTTATCCCATACAGGTCTATAATGCATATTGAATGAATGATAAACTTTTGATTAAGGAAGTTGGAAGGTAGTTGTCTTATTGGTAGTAGGTTCACAAACATGATAAAAACTATACAAAACAAATATGACCATATCTGATGATTAAACAGACAGAAATACATTATCCAGTAGTTCAGCTATATAACATTTTATCCCAAATACAAAATTTCATCTAGCTACTGCTTAAGATTCCCTATAAGTGACTAGGAAGTAACTTTTTACATCCTTACTGGGAGGATAAACTAAAAAATCCCTTCTACTTTTCCACGAAGACACTGAAAAATATCAGAAAGTAATAAGATATTATCAACTATGCAAAAATAATTGAAAATGTTAAATTAATAAATCTTGGCACATATGATCAAACTGACTTCATTAGCAATAAAAAGTTACATCCTCCTTCAAGTAAGTAGTATAATTAATCAAAAATTACTGACTAGAGCTTTTTGGAAGTGAATTTATCAGAGGAGAGATAAAGGAAATGCCAAACTCATGTAAACCAGTTGGTAGAATAATGGTTGTTTTGTTTTATTTTGGTGACTAAAACACATGTTGTAATGATTTAATTTCTGGTGTTAAGTCTCAAAACTTAGGTACAATGCCATAGATATGTGGATGAAAGTAGGAAACAGTACTGTTTTCCTATTGGACTTCCTTTTTTTTTTCTTTTTTCCTCATTTTTAAAAATTGAAAATAGATTCTTCTCTCATATAATACATACTGGCCAGTTTCCTCTTCCAACAGCCAACAGTCAAGCAGGACAAACAAGATACAATAAGACAAGGCAGCAGCCCACATATCAAGATTGGACAAGGCAACCCAACAGGAGGAAAAGAGTTCCAAGAGCAGGCAAAAGAAGCAGAGATACACCCACTCTCACTGTTAGGAGTCCCACAAAAACACCAAGCTATTATCCATAAAATATATGCAGAGGACCTGGTATAGACCCATGTATGCTTACTATTTCAATCTTTTTGAGCCCATGTGAGTCCTGCTTATTTAATTTATTTGGATCATATTCTCCTCATGTCCTTCATTTCCTCTAATTCCTACAGTCTTTCTTCCCCATCTCCATGGGGCTCCCTGATCTCCTAGGGATCGATGGACACCTCCAAGTTAGACTCTCTCTCTGCATAATGTCTGGCAGTGGGTCTCTGCACCCACTTCCACTTGCTACCACAGGAAGCCTCTCTGATGACAACTGGACAAGGAACCAAGCAATGAGCAGAATATCATTAGGAATCCTCACCTCTCTCTTTCTAGCTAGTTATGGTTGGTTTTACCCTAGGTATCTGAGCTATTCTATCTCTGGTTCCTGGCCATGTAGGCAGTATATGGCATAGGGCTCACTGTCATAGAGTGATCCTCAAGTTAAGTCAGGCATTGGTTGACTGCTCCCACAAATTCCACACCACCATTAACCACAGCATATCTTGTAGGCAAGAGAGATTATAGGTCCAGGGAGGGCTTTGTGGTTGGGTTGGTGTCTAGGTTTTTGTTTTCTGCTAGAGAGTCTAGAAAGTATGGATGAAGACTCCATGCATTCACCAGCTTTACTTCTCTATGTTCAATGAGTTGTGTTGATGTCTTCAACAATGGGGCCCTTCTGTCAGTTTTCAGAGAGTG